>NC_091396.1:69182261-69488991 GCF_032191515.1 Phaenicophaeus curvirostris | reverse complement strand
TCAAGTCCAACCATTCCTATCAAACACTAACCCATGTCCCTCAGCACCTTGTCCACCCGTCCCTTAAACCCCTCAGGGAAGGTGAAGGCTGCTCGGCCTCAGGGAATGGTTTAACAGGGACACCTCCCACTGGATCAGGGGCTCCAAGCCCCATCCAACCTGGCCTCGAACCCCTCCAGGGATGGGGCAGCCACAACTTCCTTGGGAAACCTGGGCCCTCACAGTAGTTTTTTTTTTTCTAAGATCTCAATCTCCCCTCTAGCAGCTCAAAACCTTTCCCCCCTCATCCTATCCCTGCGCTCCCTGATCCAGAGCGCCCCCCTCACCTTTCCTGGAGCTCCGCTCAGTCCTGGAAGCTGCTCACTTCGCAAAGTGCGAAGTGTCAGACAGGTGCTTAAATCAATCCTAAGTCTCAAAATATTTGTTCCAATCTAGGAAAGGAAAACAAAGGTGGAATACAGTGGGTGCGCCCCTACTCATGGTACCCACAGCCAGGCACGACACCGCAGGATGAAAAGCAGAGCAGGCACATTTGAGTCTTCATTTATTCAGCTTAAACAAAGATTTTTTCTTAAAAAATAATCAATAAATAAAGCAGATGTGACCAAGGAGACGCTACAGCGAGGGAAGAACCATCAGGAATGTGACAGGGAGCCCCCGCCGCGGCTCTCCACACCACAGGGAGAGGGCACAGTCAGGCCTAGCTGCTCGCGAAGACGCCTGGCTGGCTGCTCTGGACAAACCTCCACGTGTTTCTAATGCCCCGTTTGCAGGGTTTGTCGCGCTTCACACCAAACGCCGCCCTGGAGCCCAGGGCTTTGGCCACGATTCGCTTGCCATCGCTGGCAAAAGTGCTAATGATCATCCAGTCTTATACCAGGCTGGATTGTACCTTACAGTAACAGGCACGAACTGCCCATCCCAAATCCCATTCCCACGGAGTATCAGCCGGAGCCGCACTGCAGACATTCCAGTTTCCCAGTTCACTCCGCCCCGTTGCAAACCATCGGGTTAGTTTGTCAGAAACAAAGTCATTATCCTGAAAACAAAGTTATCAGCTAAAGTGCAGGAGCCCTGCAGTAAGAAATACACATCCATTGGAATACACTTGGAATATCGGCTTTAACAGAGCCCATAGGGATTCTCCTCTACCCACATGAGCAGGAACAAATCCCGTTTCTGAAAACGGTGCCTATAAAATGTTAGGCACACAAACATCAACAGTGCTTCCATGAGGGAAGAACAGAACAAACTCCCATTCTCTATTCCTAATTCCACATGGGAGAAGCATCCCTACCCAAGCTATATAATCCTTCCTTAAGCACAGACCGAAGGACAATCCCATGAGCCGTACCTTGGCTACCAAGAAAAGAAGCGCAAACCCTTTAGAAAAATACAATGCGAGAAAAGATTTGAGATAAAAATATATACCTTTGGTTAAAAACCATCCCTGTAACAAGGGTCCTTTGTAACCCAGCTGGAATGAAAAAGCTTCACTGAGACCGAACAGTAGTAATAATTAGTTCCAAGTGCTTATGTCCTGACCCAGCACTCCTTTCCCGACCCAAAGGACCCTTCTAGAATATCAGTAAAGTTTTTTTTTCCCCTCTGGGATTTACACATTTGACGTTTGTTATCAATAGGGATCATTATATTTGCAGCGATAAACTATATCAATTTTCCACAAAGAAAATGTTTGTAGCACAAGCTCTTCCACCAACAGTCTGTAAAATAAAAGAAAAAAAAAAGGACCAGAAGTTCTTAATTAAAGAACCTTTGAAACATGTAGTTTTCTTCCGATACTGAATAGCCAAACTTCTTGTAGAAATCCACATTTTTTGGCAGACACTCAAGTGTGATTTTGTAACAGTTCAGTCTCTTACTTAGCAAGGTAAGGGTGGACGTTAATCTGCAAGAGACAGAAACCCAATGGTTAAATCATCTAGTGACTGGTCTGGAAGGAATTTTAAAGCCCATCCAGTCCCACCCCTGCCATGGGCAGGGACACCTTCCACTGGATCAGGGGCTCCAGGCCCCATCCAACCTGGCCTTGAACCCCTCCAGGGATGGGGCAGCCACCCCTGCTCTGGGCAGCCTGGGCCAGGGCCTCCCCACCCCCACAGCAAAACATTTCTCCCTTAGATCTCATCTCAGTCTCCCCTCTTGCAGCTCTAAACCATTCCCCCTCATCCCCTTCCTGCACTCCCTGATCAAGAGTCCCTCCCCAGCTTTCCTGGAGCCCCTTTCAGTCCTGGAAGCTGCTCTAAGGTCTCCCCTGAGCCTTCTCCTCTCCAGGCTGAACAATCCCAACTCTCTCAGCCTGTCCTCATAGCAGAGCTGCTCCAGCCCTTGGATCATCTTGGTGGCCTCCTCTGGACCCATTCCAACAGTTCCAATGTCCTTTGGATGCTGGGGATTCCAGAACTGGACACAGGATTCCAGGTGGGGTCTCAGGAGAGAGGAGCAGGGGGGAACAATCTCCTCCCTCACCCTGCTGGCTTTAACACTGGATCAGTTAAAATTTAATCAGCTCAATCTATCAGACCTACAGGACTGAAGTCTGAAAGTGCTCCACGTTTTCCTTCACTACACAGGACAGTTGCTATCCCAAGAAAAAAGTATGAAGCCCTGACACCTTGCAGACAATTTTAGCGCCTGCTGCAAGCACCTCAGTTCATGTGACGTCTTCCTAACCCGCAGAGCTCCACCCTTGCTCTCCCAGGCTCCTGGCAGCCACCAGTGTGGGCAGGCGTGGGGATGGAAAGCAGCGGGGCGAGGGCTTGCTGTGAGTGGCAACGGTGGCGAAATACTTACAGTTTACCAAGCTGCCTTCCTCGACACTCCCTGCTCACTACGACATCTTCTATCCTCCCTCTCTGCGGAAACACAGGCAAGCGTCAGTCAATCGGAACGCCCTTGTGTACATTTCCCTACCACGCTGCATTTCATAGAATCAGCAGGTTGGAAGAGACCCACTGGATCATCGAGTCTAACCATTCCTGTCAAACACTAAACCATCTCACGCTTGGATTTCCTCCTGCCCGTTTGGATACCACTCCTCCGGTGGTCGATGTGCCCAGAATGCCCCTTCCAGCACCCAGCAGGAACTGTGCTCCCTATGGCCTTTCCCCACCGGATCTGTCTCCCTGTTTTCACACGTCTGGCTGGGAATCTGCAGCGAAACAAGATCCTCAGCCATCTGCTCCGTCAGAACAGAGCCTGACTGGTTCAACAGCTCACTGGAAGGGAGAAGGGGGCAGATATCATTGCTCTTTTTCCTTAAGAAAAGCCAAAACTTCCTTTTCTTGTTTAGCTGAGCACCCAAGGATGGGAGATACTTTTAAAATGCCTTTTTCACATCACCACACAGTAACACTATTAGCAATGACACCATAACACACGGAGCGTGGGGACAGCATCTTTTCCCCTCACTTTATGGCTGCAGCAAGAGAAAATACCTTTGCACAGGAGTGAGTGAACTTGTGTTCTATCACCAGTGTTGCTGTAGCAACAATCTGTCCGAGATTTGTGTCCTCTACGACGGTAACGTAGTAATCTCCCGATCTCTTCATATGCTCAAAGGTTTCTGTAGAAGCAGGCAGACAGCACATCAGTCACCGCTAATCTCAGATTAAGCTGCTGTGAAGTCTAACCCTTCTGACAGACTCTGCAGGGTTCGGAATCACAAGGAAGGTTGCCCCCAGGACACCAGAACCCGAAAGCCCCAGACTAACCTGGAAAAAGCAGGATTAAACAAATGCCTTTTCCTTAGCTGCTAAGAGAAGCCTCCTGCCCCAGATGGGCACTGTGATGAAGGCAGCAATGCCTCCAAATTCTCTCACACCTCAGCCAAATCAGGGAAGCGAGCTCAGGATGCTGGTGAGCTATGATCAAAGCCAAGCCTCCAACTCGCTGCCCGATAACTCAGTCAGAACAAGCCCTCACCCTTTCTGCCAGGTACCTACACCTGGGTCCCAAAGGCCAGTTACCACGTTGGGCTGTCCCAGCCCTTTGGGATAGCTGCAACGGGATCCAACGCTGAGTGCCAAAGGCTGCCTCAGGGGACCAGAATTAATAAACCCCTCTGGCACCAGGCACTCGGGAACCTCTCACCCAAGCAGATTTGCTGTTGGCATCCGTATCCTCCGGTTCCCAGCAACCTCTATGGAAATGCCAAGAAATAATGATATACTCACTGATAAACTGCTCTGGGCTTGCAACTCCGGTTTCAGTCAGCTGACCCAGAACCTTAAAAAAGCCTGTTACAAAAGAAGGGGAAAATCCACCCTCAGTGAGAGACAGAGACACACAATCAGCTTCAAATAGCACGGCGGAACCCGACGCAGCTGTCTGGAGAGCTAACATCCCCTGGCACCATCCAGTTGGGTTGTAAGTAAAAGCCTGTGCACTGTGTATTCTGTAACCTTAAACTCTTGCCCCGAGCAATGCATCAGCAGCGACCGTAGCTCAAGGGGCAAATGTGCAAGCAGAAAAAGTTAAAGCATGAAATTCTGTGATATTAAAGCCGTTTGTTCAGAACAGCCTTTTTGTACAGATCACAGAACTGAAGAAGTCATCGTGTTCTAAGCACTTGCTGGTTCACATTGCTTTGACATGAAAGGGAACAGGATGACCAGTGCTTCCCCTCTAAAGCTGCAGTGAACAGGAAGCCGTGGATTATTTGGAAGATTAGACTTGAATTTTAAGACTACTTCTGAGGTAAAACCGATCCTGAGGGTCACCCAACACAGTAAAACCCAATCTTGAGTGTCACCCAACACAGCCCCAATCCTTGGTGCTCAAATTCCTTCCTGATAAAAATAACACAGATCAGATAAAATGAGCTCTCCTAATCTATTAAGAGATCATGCAGCAATACATATTAGCTAGTTCAGCTTTCATTTGTCATTATCATTAAACAGGATTCTACCTCGATTTAAATCAGCCGTGCAAAGCGGTCTCAAAACGAGGCCATCTCCTGGATCCAAAGGAGAAATAGCAGGAGAAAACGTTGTCATGTTCTCACTCCAGTCCAGTTCATGCAGAATAGTCGGGTCAAACATTGGTGTGTCGTCAGGCATCACGGTTGCAACAGGCATCATGGCTGCAGCAGCTGTTCTGGAACAGAACAACAATTTGGTTTGCTCCTGTTTTCCTCTCTAACCGTGCTGTTTCCCTTGGTTATGTCATAGGATAGATCACAGAATGGTTTGGGTTGGAAGGGACCTTGAAGCCCATCCAGTTCCAACATAGGCAGGGAGACCTCCCACAGGACCAGGGTGCTCAAAGTGCCACCCAGCCTGGCCTTGAACGCCTCCAGGGATTGTGCCACGTGATGTTCTTCAGGGACATAAAGACAGGGGAACAAAACCAGAACCCCTGCCCACTTTATCCACAACGGAAGCCACTCAGCCTTCCTGGGGCTGGGCTGCTGGGTCAAACAAAGAGCGTGCGCACAGACACTGCATACGTTATCGAAAGTCAACATAGCACTGCTATGTTCATCTGGGAAGTTTTTTTCTTGGAAAAAGACCTAACAGATAAAACATTGACCAGGATATTTCTGCTCTGTAGCCCTCTTGAGAAGGAAAGCACGTCTCAAACTTCTCGCACTCACAACACCTCCCAACTGTACTGTTCACCTGGTGCAGAGAAGACTGTTTGCATTCGCGTTTCATTTAAAACCAGTGGTAGGAACGGCATTTTACAACCAGTCCCATCACATAAACATTTAGTATCTCAGCCAAGAGGCAGGACACACAGGCATGAAGCCACAGCTGGTGTCACTGCCAGCACACACGCCTACAGCCCGCCCCACAGTCATGTTTGCTCTGTATATTTACAACAATCCAACACTAGAACCTCACTGTCCATTAACAAGTAAAGCACAGATGCTGGTGAGACACCTGTTAATGATTAAAGAGGGATTTGGGGAACTGGGTATTATTTGGAATTATGGAAAGGAGGAAGATAAGGGATATATTTTCCCAATTGCTAGATACAGGAAAATTAAGTCTTACTGTGCCACCTGTGGAATACCAGGCTGGGTTTCTGGTATGAACAGAACACATCATGGGAACTTCTCTTAAGTTCTTTATACATCTCCAAACTCAGCTGCAACCCCGTGCAGCTCCAGGCTTGGGGAAGAGCGGCTGGAAAGCTGCCTGGCAGAGAAGGACCTGGGGGTGCTGGGTGACAGTGGCTGAACATGAGCCAGCAGTGGCCCAGGTGGCCAAGAAGGCCAATAGCATCTTGGCTTGGATCAGAAATGGCGTGGCCAGCAGGAGCAGGGAAGGGACTGTCCCCCTTGACTAGGCACCAGTGAGACTGCACCTTGAATCCTGGGTTCAGTTTTGGGCCACTCGCATCAAGAAGGACATTGAGGGGCTGGAGAGCATCCAGAGAAGGGGATCAGAGGTGAGAAATGGGCTGGAGAACAAGGCTTATGAAAGGCAGCTGAAGTTGTTCAGCCTGGTGAAAAGAAGGCTGAGGGAAGACCTCATCACTGCCTCCAGCTGCCTGAAAGGAGGTTGTAGGGAGGTGGGTGCTGGTCTCTTCTCCAAAGTTGCATGCAATAGGATGGGAAGAAATGACCTCAAGTTGCATCACGGGAGGTTTAGATTGGACATGAGGAAAAATGCTTTCATCGAAAGGGTTCTCAGGCCCCAGCAGAGGCTGCCCAGGGAGGTGGTGGAGTCCCCATTCATGGAGGGGTTTAAAAGACAGGCAAATGAGGTGCTCAGGGATCTGATTTAGTAGTGGACAGGGATGGTTAGACTTGATCTCAAAGGTGTCTTTCAACCAAACCATTCTATGACAAAGGACACACCAGTCATGCAATGTTGGACCGGCCAAATAAACATCAGAAAGAAAAATGTATTTGGGATGAACACTTCTCAAAATAAAACATCTTACAGCCCCATTAAGATGCCCAGTGAAAGTCCAGAGGGTGCTGGCTATGAGGTCTCTCAGTGTCACTGCAGCGTGCCAGCCTCAAAACAGAAGGTGGCTCTGGAAACCCAGCTGAAAAAAGCTTCTTAAAAAGGAAAAACACACTAACAGCCAGAAAATCTTTTTTTTTGTGCCACCTGCTGGTATACACTGGCTTTTAAATCATAGAATGGCTTGGATTGGAAGGGACATTAAAGATCATCTAATTCCAATGCCCACATCATGGGCAGGGACACCTCCCACTGGATCAGGTTGCACCAAGCCCAGATCAACCTGGCTTTGAATGCCTCCAGGGATGGGACAGCCACTATCTCTCTGGGCAACCTGGATCAGGGCCTCACTACTCTCACAGGAAAATATTTCTTCCCAAGATCTCATCTAAACCTCCCCTCATCCTATCCCTACACTTCCTGACAAAAAGCCACTCCCCAGCTTTTCTGGAGGCACCCTAAAATCCTCATTCTCATTTCAGTCTTGCATATAAAAGCAAGTCTTACATAAAAAAATAAATAAATTGCAGTTTATTAATTACACAGCAACACAAGTCTTCATTCCACATGAGTTTTCAAAATGAAACAGCAGTGTAAAGAAAACTGGGGAAAAAAAAATGAAGTGCAAAGAAAAACATTTCAACAGATGGGAAAGCCATAGCGCAAATCCAGGTCTCCCCAGTTCTTCTCCTGCGCTTTAGTGACCCCACCACTGCAAGCCCATTGCTACCATATTCATTACGTCACTGCTAAGCAAAACTGAAGTCACTCTGGTTCCAGTAATACATTTGGCATCTCCGTTCCTAGATCTCCATCATTCCAGTGTTGCCGTTACCCCCTCTCATTACAAAGCCTTCCCAGAATTCCCACCCTGCTCCAGTGGGAGGTGTCCCTGCCCATGGCAGGGGTGGAACTGGATGGGCTTTGTGGTCTCTTCCAACCCAAACCATTCCATGATTCTGTGAGTATTCATGACAACATTCAAACAGTGTCCTGTACAGAACGAACTAAATCTAATGAATTTCAGCTCAGGGTTACAGAACACAAAGCACAAGGAGCAGGAGAAAAGCACATGAAGGAAACAAAAACCGTGATGCCTTTCAAGCAGTTAGGTTTGTTCTTTTAAAAAACAAAGTGACAAGAGTTATTTTTCAAACTACATGTGGCACACCTGGACTGGGACAAAGTCTGAAGCTTCAAGCACTTTCTTGAGTCAGGAATAGAAATGCATCACACAAATAGGAATATCACTATATGGCAAGGAAAAGCTCGAGAGCTGCTGGTTTCTTCTCCAGTTCTGCTGAGCTGAGAACAAAACCACTGATGTCTCCCTATGCTGGAAGCAGGATGGGGCCACACCAGCACCCTTGGACATGTTCAGCCCCTCTCACCCACCCCTTCTTCCTCCACTCTGCTCCATGATGCCAGTAGGGAGTGAGCATCTGCATGGGGTCACCTCGAGATGACCAAGGGGGACGGTCAAGGGGTGCTTTGCCAGCCCCCTGTGGACACAGATGGGGCAGCAGAGCCCAGCTCTGCCCCAAGGAGCCAGAGGCATTCCCACATGGACCCACAGGGGGATGCCCACCTGAAGCAGCACCATACTTCATCCCACAGGGTTCATCCCTGCCCCTAACATCCAGCCCCTCAGGGGGTCCACACACAGCATCACCCCTCAAACAGCCCCTTGAAGAGGTCCCCTCATCACATAATCAGACACTCAAGAGGAGTTCCCACACACCCAGCCCCTTAGGGGCTCACACCCCTCAACCCCAGACTCTCAGCAGAGTCACATCTAGTCCCCCAGGGGAGGGGGCTCTTAGCCCTCACACTCAGCCCCTTGTGGGTGCCTCCTCATCCCCAGCCTCTCGCGGGAGGGGGGTCTCAGCCCCCACCCCTCACACGACCTCCGAAGTAGGTCCCCTCACCCCAAAACCAGTCTCTCAGCAGGCTCCCCTCACACCCAGCCCCTTGGGAGAAGGGACTCTCACCCCCAGCCCCTCAGTTGGGTCCCCTCACACCCAGCCCTTTGGGGGAAGGGACCCTCACCCCCAGCCCCTCAGTGGGGTCCCCTCACACCCAGCCCCTTAGGGGCGCGGTCTCTCAGCCCTCACATAACCCCTAAAGGCGGTCTCCTCACCCCATAACCAGTCCCTCAGCGGGCTCCCCTTACCCGAGGCCCCTTGAGGGAGGGGGCTCTCAGCCCTCACACAACCTTTCAAGAAGGACCCCTCACCCCATAACCGACCCCTCAGCAGGGTCCCCTCACACTCAGTCCCTTGTGGGGGTCCCGTCCCACCCCGGCCCCTTACCGGGGTCCCCTCACCCCTCACCGAGCTCCCTCCACACGCCGCCGCCCGCACCGGCTCCTCACGGACGTGGCAGGCGGGGGTGGGCGTGGCCCCGACGCACGCACTGACGTACGGACGTACGCACGCACGCACGCACGCACGCGCGCGGGCCGGCGGGCGCAGCCAATCAGCGCTCGCCGTGGCCCCCGCCCTCCCGGCGCTCCGACCCGCCCCCGGCGCGCGCGGATTGGTCGGCGGGAGGGTTGGCCACGCCCCCTCCCATACGCAAGCCCCGCCCCCTCGTGTCACGTGGCGCCTCAGTCCGCAGCCAGCGGGAAATGGCGGCCGCCAGGCGTCCCTGAGCACAACTGAACCAGAGCCCCGAGCGCCTCGTCTGCCCCTCCTTTAAACCCCTCCAGGGGTGGGGGCTCCCCCGCCTCCCTGGGCAGCCTCTGCCAGGGCCTGAGAACCCTTTCAGTGAAAGCATTTTTCCTCATGTCCAATCTAAGCCTCCCCTGGTGCAACTTGAGGTCATTTGTCCCCATCCTGTTGCATGAAACTTGGGAGAAGAGCCCAGCACCCACCTCCCTACAACCTCCTTTCAGGCAGCTGGAGGCAGCCATGAGGTCTCCCGTCATCTGCCTCCAGGCTGAACAGCCCCAGGTCCCTCAGCCACCTCTCATAACCCTTGTTCTCCAGCCCCTTCCCCAGCTCCGTTCCCTTCTCCGGACGCATCCCAGCCCCTTGGAGTGCGGAGCCCAGTACTGAACCCAGGATTCAAGGTGCGGCCTCAGCTGCACCAAGTACAGGAGGACAACTCCCTCCCTTCCAGCTGGTCACGCCATTTCTGATCCAAGCCAAGATGCCATTGGCCTTGTTGGCCACCTGGGCCACTGCTGGCTCATGGTCAGTCGCTGTCACCCAGCACCCCCAGGTCCTTCTCCCTGTTTCCCTGAAATAACGTCCTGCAGGAGTGAGGCGGGTGGAGGTGGGGTGGGCAGTGCCCCTCAGCACGGCGTGGGGTCCCTCCTTCAGCAGGATGAGGGAAATCCTGCTCTGTGCTGGGGGGGCTTTGATGGATCACACCCTCCTCAAAGCCTCCTGCTTTCCCACAAGGATTTGTGTATTGGGTTTGATTGAGAGCAGGACTTTCTCCCGGGGGAAAGGTAAATCAGGCCTAGACCACATGACAGAGGGACCTGGACAGGCTGGCTCGATCGGCCAAGGTCAACGGGATGGGGTTCAACACGGCTCAGTGCCAGGTTTTGCGCTTTGGTCACAAGGCAACGCTCCAGGCTTGGGGAAGAGCTGCTGGAAAGCTGCCTGATGGAAAAGGACCTGGGGGTGCTGGTCAGCAGCAGCTGAAAATGAGCCAGCAGCGGCCCAGGTAGCCAACGCCAACAGCATCCTGGCTTGGATCAGCCTTGGCGTGGCTGGTGGGAGCAGGGAAGAGATTATCCCCCCGTAATTGGTGCTGGTGAGGTCGCACCTCAAATCCTGGATTCAGTTTTGGGCCCCTTGCTACAAGAAGGACATTGAGGGGCCAGAGAAGGGGAACAGAAGTGGGGAAGGATCTGGAGCACAAGGATGCTGAGGAGCAGATGGGGGATCTGGGGCTCTTCAGTGTGGAGGAGAGTGAGGGGGGACCTCATTGCCCTCTGCAGCTCCCTGAAAGGAGGTTGTGGTCAGATAGGTTTGGTTGGTTTCTTCTCCCAGGTAACAAGTGATGGAAAGAGAGGAAACAGCCTCCGGTTGTGCTAGGGGAGGTTTAGATTAGATACTAGGAAAAATTTCTTCACAGAAATTGTTCTCAGGCCCTGGCAGAGGCTGCCCAGGGAGGTGGTGGAGTCCCCGTCCCTGGAGGTGTATAAAAGACACGTTGATGTTTCACTTAGTGACATGGTTTAGTGATGAGCATGACAGTGTGAGGTTTACGGTTGGACTTGATAATCTTAAAGGTCTTTTCCAACCTAAATGATTCTATGAGGTGAAAGAATGGTCTGTATGATGCTTTTCAGAAGCAGGAGGTCACTAGGCAGCTCAAGGGGTGTCATTGCTGACTGCTTTGCATACATTTCCCTGGGGTGAGGCCTTGAGAGGTCCTTTGGGAACTGCTTGGTGGGTTTGGAGGGCTGCTGTCTTTAATCCAGAGCTTGGCACGGCTCAGGAGGGGCTTACGGGTACCTGTGGAGGGATGGTTTAGTTAGAAGGCTTTCGATTAGAGGAAGGAAGATTTAGATTAGACATTAGGAATAAATTCTTCATGATAAGGGTGGTGAGGCACTGGCACAGGCTGCCCAGGAAGGCTGTGGCTGCCCCATCCCGGGAGGTGTTGAAGGCGAGGTTGGATGGGGCTTTGAGCAGCCTGGTCTAGTTGATCTTTCAAGTCCCTTCCAACCCAAGCCATTCTGTGATACTATGAAAGGACTACAGAAAATTTCTTCTGTCTCGTGAGGAAGTGCAGGTGGCAGCAGCTTTCATCACGAAAGCATCCCTTGCTCTGATAATTTTAATCTCTGGGGGACTGTTTCTGGATGCTCCATCACTCCCCTGGGATGATACCTGCTCTCCTGTGCTGGGATGGGCCTTGGTCATCCTCCACGGCTGGCGGGAGGCACGAGTGAGGGGTTTTTCTTCCTTTTCAATTAAAAAAAAAAAACACTTAGAGATTATCTTGAAAGCCTGTCTTATACATAGCTGAGGTCAAGACACACGTGTCGCAGGGAGCAGCAGCCCTCCTGAACAAGATAATTATGCAACGTGCTTCTGAGACATGATTTTCATTTTCCATGTTTCTTCTCCCCGTTACTTTACCCTGGGAATGAATCACTCCCCGTTACTGTGGAAACCCAGTAACATTACTTAGTTTCTACTCAACATGACTTAGTTTTGACTTCTTTGGGCCCCGAGCGGCTGGATGACACACGGCAGCCTCCCTGGGGTCCAGCACACCCGAAATCTGGGGGCGATGCTCGTCCGGTGGAGCCCGGGATGGGGGCTGTGTAGGTGAATTCCGAGACCTCTTGTTTGCAAGAGAAAGGCACAAACTGTGTGTGAGCTTTCCCCTCCCTGTTCCTTCTCTATTTACTTTGTTTTGAGGGATTAAGAAGAGTGGGAAGGTCCCATCCGTGCTAAAAAATCAACTCTGTATTCTGCTTCTGTGCATGGAAACAAACCAGGAAGCGCTGCCTTGGCTGGTTAAATGGGAAAACTGGGAGCGTGGGTGGATTTCCACAGCATGAAAAATGATAGGTGGGGGTTTTAACTCCCTCCACGA
Source organism: Phaenicophaeus curvirostris (assembly GCF_032191515.1). NCBI lineage: Eukaryota > Metazoa > Chordata > Aves > Cuculiformes > Cuculidae > Phaenicophaeus > Phaenicophaeus curvirostris. Next base: position 69,476,482 of record NC_091396.1, on the reverse strand, counting down.
TCCTTGATGGAGAGATTTTACGGATGTGAGGTAGATTTTGCGTTTTCCCTAAGTAACAGTCATAAGTCATGACTTTTTAAAAGCAAATCATGCCAAAACAAGGTCGTGACCACATGGGGTCAGCCCAGCTCTCCCCAGTGAGGTTCCAAGCAGAGGTCTTGGACCTCCATGGGGAATATGGCACATTTGGACAAGCCTTATCCACATACATCCTCGCAGTTTCCGGCAATCAGCTGTGCAGGGACATCCTGCCCCAGGAGGTGTATCTGGCCCGTGGAATTTAATAGCTGAACAGTGTTAACTTCTGTGCGTGTGTCTCAGCTTCTCACCTCCAGAGTTCCTGCTGTGGCACAGTGTAATGTTGCAGAATGAGGAAAAAAAATCCTTTAGTTTGGTTAAACCTCTTGCCCTGCCCTGACAGGACCATTTTTATGTTCATCCTGGAGACTAGTACTGTCCTATTTACCATCACAGGTACTGACTTCAGCTTGGCTTGAGGACAGAAACCTTTCTGCACGTGGATTTTGTAGCAGCGTGAGTTGAAAACCAGTCTGGATGGAAATGGCCTTCCCAGGGAAAGGTGAATTTGCCATGTTGTGGGTAGAGGTGGGAGCAGACCCTCTTCAACTGGATTTGCAAGCCTAGGGCAAAGAAACCTATCCAGAGAGAAGGGCTTAAACTGAACAGTGGCTCTCTCTGTGCCTCCAAAGCCGCCTTCTGTTTCAGGAACCCAGAGACCTTCTTGGAGAACAGCTGCTGTCGCAAGGGGATTTACCTCTCTCGGAGGTCTGTGCTTTACATCCTCCCAGGACTCATCCAAAACCCTCTGGTGAAACCTGGGCCAACCACACTGAATGGAGCGAGCTGTTTTTCAGCCACCTCCCTCCCCATGTGGTGGGGTTTAAGCTTTTCCTCTCATTTTAATGACATTGGAAGAATGATGGTGCTCTTACAGCTTTGTAAAGAAGAGGTGGACAGCTGGGAAGGACTCGATTACTGTACCCAGCAAGGGGAAAACAGGCTTAGCCACTTTGTGAAGGCTCCTGAGAGTCCACATATGAAACAGGCTTTGAAGTTGTGGCTGCCCCATCCCTGGAGGGGTTCAAGGCCAGGTTGGATGGGGCTTGGAGCCCATGATCCAGTGGGAGGTGTCCTGGACCATGGCAGGGGGTGGAACTGTATGAGATTTAAGGTCTCTTCCAACCTAAACCACTTCATGATTCTTAGTGAAAGCTTTGGGAAAGGCAGGTGGCCACATGGCTTTCACATCTTGAGACGTTTCCGAGTCCCACCCAGTGGCTTTTTAAAGGTCAAGCGATTAGCAGCAGTGAGGATTCACAGCAGCTAATGCATAAATCTCCCTGGGACTTCCAAGGCCAGAATTTGGTTGCTGCAGAGCAAGAGGAAAGTTGAAGTAACACATTTCCGCTTGTGTCACGGATGTGTTCATCTCTTCCCTGCCGGTTTCACCGCAGCGTATTTTGTGCAGAGGGAAAAAAGCCCAGGGAAGTGATACTCTCTGGCTGCTCTGTATTTGCCAGCGCTGGAACAAGGCAGGGAAATTGCAGATTCGTGACCATGGGACAGTCAGGAAGATTGGAAAGGAGCTGTGCACTTGCTTGATATATTTTAAATGTCTGGGACTGAAACACACCCTGCTTTATGAGGAGAGAAAAAAATGCTCTCCTTTCCTTTGGCCAATGACACAAGACAGTAAGAACGAATAAATCCTTGCCACAATAGAACTGTTTACATTCTGTTTTGGAAACAGATGCTTGATATACCTAGGGACCAGCCTCTGATTCCTTTTAACCCGTCATATATCAGGCTGTATCAAGCCACCAAGAAATCCTGATCAGTGGAAATGTCTGCAGAAGAGCTGCATAGACCAGCTCCGGGCACCTGGATGTCACAGAAGACTCAGCTCTTGCTTAATGAACCCTATCTGTCTGCCAGAGGTAAGAAAGGTGCTGTGAATCCCTCATCCCGAGTGTCGCCCATGGATGGACAGTGAGAAACTGGATAGCTGCTCGAACTTAATAAAGTCATAGAGGAAAGCTGGCGGTCTCCATCAAAGCTCTGCTGCCATCCAGATGGCTGCCTGGGAGCTGGGAAATGGGATTTCTTTGGGATTTATGATAATACTAGTGCAGTTATGAAAAGAGGAGTGCATCTGGATCGCGTCTACCTTGCTGGAAACAATTATCCCATATTTAGCCAAGAAGCTAAATGTTATTGAACTGCAGAGGAAGGGGGAGTGTTAGGAACCACAGGTAAGGTTCTGTGGAGGCTAGAAGATGCCCATAATTGTGTCTTCAGGTTTTCTTGTCTCCTGCCCATGGTCCTGGAGAAAATCCCCACCCAAGGTGAACAGCATTGTGCCAAGTTAATATTCAAATATCCCATATCGGAGTTCAAGTCAGGGCTTAAAAAACAGGAGAGAGCAGCCCCAGCAAAGAATTTATTTGTTGCCCTCCTTTGGATGTGGCTATTTTATGAGAAGTGAAATAGCACAGCTCGCCCCCAAAAACTGGAATTGTAGAATGGTTTGGGTTGGAAGGGACCTCAAAGCCCATCCAGTCCCACCCCTGCCATGGGCAGGGACACCTCCCACTGGATCAGGGGCTCCAAGCCCCATCCAACCTGGCCTTGAACCCCTCCAGGGATGGGGCAGCCACCCCTGCTCTGGGCAACCTGGGCCAGGGCCTCCCCACCCTCACAGCAAAGCATTTCTTCCTAAGATCTCATCTCAATCTCCTCTCTTTCTGCTCAAAAGTGTTGCCCCTCATCCTATCCCTGCACTCCCTGATGAGGAGCTGATCCCCAACTTCCCTGGAGCCCCTTTCAGTACTGGAAGCTGCTCTAAGGTCTCTCCAGAGCTGGGATCAGAACAAGCCTAGATCTGGCCTTGAGCTGAGGAATGGGGAACAGAGCCCTGATGGTTCTTCTGATCCCAAAGTATCCTGAGTGAATGTGGAGGGGTGTGCATGGCAGATAATTCCAGAGATTTACAGTGCCCACACGTAAAGGAACATTTTCTCATCAGCTGCAGGTGGAGCACTCTGGATGACAGATCTCCTCAGCCTTCCCATGGAAAGTGAGCACACTGGGGATTCAATAAGCCATTTTCTCTGGGTGGATTAGTGAGTAAATAACAGCTTTTACCTTTTTCCTCTCCACCAGGTACAAGCTGGTGGTGCCAAGATGGCATTTATCTAGTGACTGTCTCTGCAAATGCTGTCTCACCCAATATCAGTGGGATAGCTAAGGACTTCCCTGTATTTCCTGAAGGTCATACTCTATTAAGTTGATTAAATTCAGGATTGAAGCCTTGGAGAAGGCAATACAGCCCTAATCTCCCTTTCCATGGATGCCGGGGGATGCTTTTAAGGGACAAAACTGGCCTCTCTTCAACCATGGGACAGCCAGGATTTGGGCATGGGTGAGTGTCCAGCCCACACCCTCAGATCTTCTGAAACCTGAAGACAAAATCACCACCTCGGTGGGATGCGCAGTGGGAAGAGCTTTGGAGAGGAGCTGTACAGGAGGGAGCTCTCACGCCCTGGTTGTACGTGAGTCCCAGCACGACAGCCCTGCTTGTGGCCACCCTGACTGAAGGCTCGGCAGCCGCCCCAGCAGAAAAGCCTTGGCACATCCCTCGGCAGCCGGCACAAAGTGTGCAACAGTTTGGAAGTAAGTGATTAACAACCGGCTGCGCCAGGAGCGAGGAGGGGCTCTACCCACCCGTGCTGGACCCTCACCCTGCTGGGGAACACGGGGCCTGGGAAGAAGGACACCCCTAATCCAGGCGGCTGAGCAGGCAGGGGACAATATTGCTATGCAGGCTGCTTGGCAGGCTTGGTCTCTGTTTATGCATCGCGGTGGAAATGCTTTATCTTCCGCCCGGGCTGCACTGTGTGAGCAGTGATAAGAGGCGGTTGTTAAACAGAAGCTGAAGCCGATGTTCCCTTGGTCTCTGATTTCCAAGGTTACAGAGAAGAAAAATACTGGTGGCTGATTCCCATGCCCAGAACCGGCACGGTGCAGGCAGGAGTCCCGTGAGAAGGGCAGCGGGGCAGGAGCAAGCAGGGCCTCAAAGGAACTGAGCAGCTGATGGGCAAAGGGCAGGAGGAGAAAACAGTGGAGGGGGTTCTCAGGATCACATGGTGGTGGTAGCCGGCGGCTGCTTACACCTGGGGAGGGTCACTGAGGCTGTGAACGCTTCAGGAGTTTGCTAAGATCTCTGCATGGGTTGCGTTGAGGGGAGCTGCTCCTGCACGGTGCTCCCACCTCCCGTGCCCAGGGTGATGGTCATGCTCCAGCTCTTCCTGGGCTCAGGGCTGGCTGGACACCAACCAGACCTTCTGGCAGCTGGTGACACTGAGAAGAGGCACCGTAGCTTGTGCCAGTGGCTTTGCCCTGACCATCCATGTCCCTCCCTCCCTCCCTTCCTTCCTTCCTTCCTTCCTTCCTTCCTTCCTTCCTTCCTTCCTTCCTTCCTTCCTTCCTTCCTTCCTTCCTTCCTTCCTTCCTTCCTTCCTTCCTTCCTTCCTTCCTTCCTTCCTTCCTTCCTTCCTTCCTTCCTTCCTTCCTTCCTTCCTTCCTTCCTTCCTTCCTTCCTTCCTTCCATCTTCCCAGCTCTTCTTATCTCTGACCAAACTGCAGATGGATCTGCTATTGAAAAAAAAAGAGGAATTAAAGAAAGCCAGAACATGTGGCTGCAGAGAACAAGCTCTCAGATTTGGGGGTGTTCTAGCTCCCATGGAGCACTGGGAGAAGGACGGTGATGGGATGTGTTTGCTCTGATTTCCCCACCAGTTTTGAACATGTTGCATGGCCCGTCTGTGGAGTTGTCCGTGTCTAGGAAAGGAGTGAAACTCCAGCTGTCAGCAAGGAAATAACAACAGAGGGAAACACACTGAGTGAAGGACTCAGAATCACCCATGGGATGGCCACCAATCTCCTGTGTGAGAACTGCGAGTGGCGCTTAGTCCTGGGGGTGGAAAGGGACAGCTGGCCCTTTGGATCTGTGTTGGCTGTGGGCTCGCTGAGAACCAGTGGTGGCTTTGTACACCCACAGAATCACAGAATCACCAGGTTGGAAAAGACCCATCAGATCATCGAGTCCAACCATTCCCATCAATCACTAACCCATGTCCCTCAGCACCTCGTCCACCCGGCCCTTAAACCCCTCCAGGGAAGGTGACTCAACCCCCTCCCTGGGCAGCCTCTGCCAGGGACAAATGACCCTTTCCATGAAAAATTTTTTCCTAATGTTCCGCCTGAACCTCCCCTGGTGGAGCTTGAGGCCATTCCCTCTCATCCTGTCCCCTGTCCCTTGGGAGAAGAGCCCAGCTCCCTCCTCTCCACAACCTCCTTTCAGGTAGTTGCAGAGAGCAATGAGGTCTCCCCTCAGCCTCCTCTTCTCCAGGCTAAACAACCCCAGCTCTCTCAGCCGTTCCTCATAAGGCCTGTTCTCCAGCCCCCTCACCAGCTTTGTTGCTCTTCTCTGGACTCGCTCCAGAGCCTCAACATCCTTCTTGTGGTGAGGGGCCCAGAACTGAACACAGGATTCGAGGAGCGGTCTCACCAGGACCGAGTCCAGAGGGAGAAGAACCTCCCTGGCCCTGCTGGTCACGCCGTTTCTGATCCAAGCCAAGATGCCATTGGCCTTCTTGGCCACCTGGGCCACAGCCGGCTCATGGTCAGTCGCTGTCAACCAACACCCCCAGGTCTTTCTCCTCCATCCCGATATCCAGGCAGTGATCCCTCCTGGGACTGGGGAATGTGCTCGGCTGTGCTGTGGTGGTCTTGCCTAGCTGTCTCATTTCCCTCTAGGTGGAGTTATTACACATCAGATTTCAGCTTCTCCATGGCTGGACCCACTCCCACAGAGCAGCTGGACAGATGATGAGGTCCCAGCCACTCTGCCTGCATCCCCGTTGCCTGAGGTGCCTCCCAGGAGTTTAATGACACCCAGCACATCTGGGAAGTGTGTTGCATGCCTGGAATGGGAAGGACGAGCTGTACTCTGGGTTAGCACGGGCAGGGGAAGGATGGGGCGGGGGTTGCTCCACATGAAATGAGAGCGATAACACAGGGTCATAGTGATACCAGAAATGCCAGCAAATCAACTCTCTAAGACTTGTTTTGGAGTTTTAGAAAGCAAGAATCCTTATCAGGTCTGGGCAACACGAGACAGTGAGACATCAATTGTTTGTGGCGGGGCAAGTGCTGGAGACAGAAGATATTTGCCACTTACATGCATGTGTATATATTTTCCCAGAAATCTCATGCATCTCCTGTTACTTTTGAAGGACTAATTTGAATGCTATTATGAAACTTTGCAACAGTCAAAAGTCTAACTCATTTGGAGCTGGCTCCAGCTCTCTGCTTGACCCTGCATTTGGGATAGGGAGAAAACTCCAAACAGAGGTGATTACAGAAGGAGAGACATCTGTTCAGCACAGATCAGAATTCACACAAGACGTTATCATCTTCAAAGAAAAAACAGTGTCCAAAAAAACTGTCTGAAACAAAACACGCTTTCAGTGGGACATTCTGTCTAACTTTCCACCCCCACAACTGCTCAGATGAAACTTAACTCTAATTTAAATCAAAATATTCCAATTTTCGTAATAGTAACTACTTTTTGTATCACACGCTCTGCGGAGCTTCTTCCCCTCGTTCTGCTTTATGAGCTTCTCCTCCTTCCTCCTACCTTGTGGTGCAGTTGGAGGGGAGGGAGAGGAGGCAGGAAATCCTGCAGGGCTATTTTTGAACTCTGGATTAATTAACAGCATCGTTAAGGGGCTGGGTTTGACTTGGTCACAGGGAACTTGAAGGACAATCTGGGAGGTGTCTGTTCCAGATGTGCTTATTCCCAGGCCTTGTGGACGTCTGAGATAACACGGAGTTTGGCTGCGGGTGCCGGGGGAGCAGTTGGGGCTGGACTCTGCACTGTGGGGAGAGCAAACCTGGGGCAGCGTGGCTCTTGGTCTCCACCACATGCTGCTGCTCCAGGGCTGGGAGGGTTGATCTGCTCACCTTTTAGGTCATTGAAAGTATTTTCCTTTCATTTGTTTTGCGACTCTGCGTGGAAATAAAATCAGTGAAGTGCTTACTTAGTGCTCTCCCTTGTGCTCAGCTCATGATGCTCTTTGCTCTTGACGTTCCAGTACCTGAAAGGAGCCTACAAGAGAGCTGGGAAGGGACTTTTTATAAGGGCATGGGGTGATAAGACGAGAGGGAATGGCTTTAAATTGGAAGGGGGAAGATTCAGGTTGGATATTAGGAAGAAATTCTTCATGCTGTGGGTGGGGAGGCCCCAGCCCAGGTTGCCCAGAGCAGTCATGGATGCCTCCTCCCTGAAAGTGTTCAAGACCAGGTTGGATGCGGCTTTGAGCAACCTGATCCAGTAGGAGGTCTCCCTACCTATGTTGGGGAGGTAGAACTGGATGATCTTTAAAGTTCCTTCCAACCCAAACCATTCCATGATTCCACAATTCTACGATCTCTTCCAGGATCCAGCACTTCGCTGCTTTTGAAGATTTAACACCCCTCTCCTTCCCCCCGCGGCGTTTCCCTTTCCATCTCAGACAGGTTCCTATCAGCCGCTCCTGTTTATGGGAAGGGGAAAAAAACCTCGAGGAGATAAAACAGCTGCCCCCGGTCATCACCCAGACCCCGCGGCGGCGCAGTTTGCCATCTAGCTCAAGGGGAGCCTCTTGGCTGTAAGACCGTGTCCTTTGAAGTGCCTGACACATGATTTTCAGCTGTGGGATGATGGGAATCAGATGTGGTCCCTCCAGATGGACGCCCAGGACGGGACACAGCACAGAGTGAGGTTGGAAGTGTCCTCAAGCCAACTCTATCCCTCCATCAGTGAGGGCAGGGATGTGGACACTTTGGGGTCTGGGCTGGCCAAAGGGATTTTTTGCCATGTGTTTTCTTGTTGTAGCATCTTGGGGTGTTTGTTGTCATGGGAGGAGCCAACGGAGGGGACGAGCTGGTCTCATTATCCACCAGGACCCAAGGTCTCAGAAGGAATCTCTCCGTTTTGGGCTGTGTCTGGTCTCAGACCTGTTCCAGTGGCCTCTCCTCATCCTGGTTTGCCTGAGCTTGCTCATGACCAAAGCTCCCAGAACTACACCTTTCCAGGTTTACCATTCCCAAGAGCTTTCCTCACCCTCACTGCCTCATCGTGGCAAAAGCAAAACACCTGAAAACCTTTCCTCCAGGTCACCAAGAGTGAACAGCAGTTCTTTGTTTGCTCTCCTGTCTAAATCTCCTGGAGGCCATTAGGAAAACCTGGGATCGAAGTGTAAGATCTGGCTGTGCCTGCCACCCGGGAGAGGCAATACGTAGAATTACTGTGGAAAGGAGCAAGGCAAGATCTCATCACCTCTAAACACAGCCAGAAAGCTCCCTGAGTGTGTTACATGACAGAGGCAGGAGAGCTGGGGTGATGAGCCCCACTCCTCATGGGTTGGATGTGGGGAGTTTGGCTGGTAGCTCTGGCATTGCCTACACAGGATAAGGTGCTGTGAATCATAGAATCAGTCATAGAATCCTAGAATCATAGATTCACTTGATTGGAAAAGACCTTTGAGATCATAAAGCCCAACCGTACCTGTCCAGTACTAACCCATGTCCCTCAGCACCTCATCTACCTGTCCCTTAAACCCCTCCAGGGAAGGTGACTCAACCCCCTCCCTGGGCAGCCTCTGCCAGTGCCAAATCACCCTTTCTGTGAAATTTTTTTTCCTAATGTCCAGCCTGAGCCTCCCCTGGTGGAGCTCGAGGTCATTGCCTCTTGTCTTGTCCCCTGTCACTTGGAAGAAGAGAGAGACCAACAGTCATCTTGTTACAACCTCCTTTAAGGCAGTTGTAGACAGTGATGAGGTTTCCCCTCAGCCTCCTCTTCTCCAGGCTAAACAACCCCAGGTCCCTCAGCTGCACCTCGTAAGACTTGCTCTCCAGCCCCTTCCCCAGCTCCGTTCCCTTCTCTGGACGTCCTCTAGCCCCTCAATGTCCTTCTTGGAGTGAGGGGCCCAAAACCGAACCCAGGATTCAAGGTGGTGCCTCACTGATGTCCAGGGGCACAATCCCTTCCCTGGACCTGCTGGTCACGCTGTTTCTGATCCAAGCCAAGATGCCATTGGCCACCTTGGCCACCTGGGCCACTGCTGGCTCATGGTCAGTCGCTGTCATCCAACTCCCCCAGCAGTTTTCCAGCCTGGGATTACACTTGGGATGCAACGTGATGAGTGCAAAAGCTCTAAGAGGAGTACGTGAAGAGAGGGACCCTGGGGAAGATGTGGATGTGCGGGAGCTGGCTGCGGGGTCCCCAACTTTCTGCCCACCCCTCAATGACCGTATGTGATCACAAACACAGAACAGACATGAGGGAAAGGGTCTGCAGCTGGGAGGGAGCTGGGCTCAGGAATTGGATTCAGGAGCACACAGATCAGGGGCAAACAGACAGACAAGGTCCTCGCTGGACATCAGCCACTGAAGAAGAGAATGAGACCCTCATGATCTCTCAGTTTTGTGCCGAGCATGATGTCTGTGGGGTGGAATCCTCTGTTGGTCGGTGTGGGGTCACCCCTCCTGTCCGCCCCTCCCTTCAGGCGTGACCTTTTTTGCCTCTTTCACTTACGGCTCCACCAGCTCGAGGATGGCCTTGGTTTCCATCGGGATAATTAAAGTATTTGCCTCCCTGCATCCCAGTGCCCTGTGTGATCAATGCTAGACAAGCCCTGTCTGAAAAGCATCCAGTTAACGTTCAGAAAATTAAATTACTCAGAGGAGACTGAGATGAAGTCAGAAAACTGATTCTACTTCAGCTCAAACCACAACAGCTTGTCCCTGAGCCGATCTGGTGCCTCCCTCTGGGACCTTTCCCTGTGCAAGGCGAGCAATTTCCATCCGGGATCGCTGGCATGAGTCAAATTTCTAACCCAGATCCTCTCCCTTTTCTTCTACCCCCGCTTCCCAGGCAGGAATTCAAAGCCCAGCTTGCTCATTCAGGGCTGACCAGCTGCTGACCAGAAGCCAGAAAAAAAAGAAACCCAGAGAAAATGCTTTATTTGCTCAAACTGCTTCTTTCTCAGAGGAGGGGGAGTGGGAGTCCTCCAGCTGGAGCCTTCCCACCAGCCGGGGATCTGTGGTTTCACCAGGAGCCGACAGCACAGAGGAGCTCGGTTTCCAGGTCTTTGTCTTAACTGTGGATCAAAGGGAAAGCTTCTTGAATTATTTCAGTATCTGATGGGGTTTTGCATATTTGAGTCACTTTAAAATATGGGATTGGCCTTTCCAAGTCACTTGGGCTCTAGGAAAATATTTTGATGCTCCCGTGTCAAGCTAAAAAAAGAACACTCCCACCCCCCCAAAGTGCAAACACGGCGGCCCCTAACACAGGTCAGAGAAGATGCTGAGCAAACTAGTGGAAGCTGCCACCAGGTTTTTCATAGGATCATAGAATCATGGAATGGTTTGGGTTGGAAGGGACCTCAAAGCCCAGCCAGTCCCACCCCTGCCCTGGGCAGGGACACCTCCCACTGGATCAGGGGCTCCAAGCCCCATCCAACCTGGCCTTGAACCTCTCCAGGGATGGGGCAGCCACCCCTGCTCTGGGCAGCCTGGGAAACATTTCTTCCTAAGATCTCATCTTGATCTCCCCTCGTTCAGCTTAAAACCATTCCCCCTCATCCTATCCCTGCCCTCCCTGATCAAAAGCCCCTCCCCAGCTTCCCTGTAGGGATCCTAAAATCCCCATTAAAATCCCTATTCTCATCTCAATGCTGCATATGAAAGCAAAAAAAAATTGCTGTTACATTCAACAGCAACACAGATTCTCTGAATCTCCCCTCTTTCATCTTTTCAGGGCAAATTTGACACGTTGGGATATTTAATTCTTCTTAAACCGGTGTTTCCCATCCCCTCCCTCCCCAACCCCTCAGCATGTTTTTCCTCGGCTTCTAACATGGGGAAGGGTCCAGGTTTGCATCCCTGAGGCATCGCAGCCCCGCGGCCTCGATAACACCCTGGGAATCGTCCCCGTCTCTCTTCTGCAGTTATGAAAACCAGACGAGGGAGTTAAGAGAAACCAAAGTTTCTTGGGGGAGGATCAAGCCTAAAATATGTCGAACAGCTGGAGGGATGCAAGGGATTTCAAAGGAAAGGCTGGGATGCCAATCGAAACGGGAGCAGGCGCGAGGCTGAGCTGCCTGGACCGCGCTGCACTGGTGCTTACGGGAAGAGATGCAAGCGGGGAGGTAATTTTTCTTTCTAAAATCTATAACATCCAGCAGATATTTATAGAATTTTTATCTCTTTAGTGCCTCAGTGCCACAAATAAAAGCGTACAGTGCTTTTATGATGCTCAAAGCAAACAAATAAACACCCCCTCTGGTATCCAGAAAGGTTTTGAGCTGTGCAAGTGTGGTCACCGATCGGTCTGAATTTAATTAGGCTGATGAAACCGCTCCTGCCGTCTGAGTCGGAGCCACCGCCAGGAGCTCTGGCTCTTCACCCTCCTTTCCTGCACTGGAGATGAGGGCTCTGGTAATGCAGCCACGATGCAAGGGTTGGACTCCATGATGCAATGGGTCTCTTCCAAGCTGGTGATTCTGTGATTCTATGGTTTGTCGGCAGCCAGATCGAAGCAGGCAACTCACATCTGCATGTGGTTTCGTCTCTGGGATGGATCCTGGCTGGCGGTGGCAACACCTGGTCTGGGTTTCCTGAGTCCCTGCTAAATCCTGGGTAAATCCCTGGTGCCCTGGCTGCCCAGAGGACCTCTTACCAGCTCAGGCAGGGCAGGGTGAAAGGTATTGCTGATCCCAGCCCCACCTGTCCCCCGATGCTCGATGAAGTAAGAAGCTTGGAGAGGCTGGGAAAGGCACTTGCATCCTCCTGGAGTAGGAGCACTGGGAATTAATGGGTTGAGAGTAGACCTGAAGAGAAGGACTTGGGGTGTTGGTGGATGAAAAGGTTGACATGAGCCGGCAATGTGCTCTAACAGCCCAGAAACCAGGCATGTCCTGGGCTGCATCCAAGGCAGTGGGACCAGCAGGGAGGGAGGGGATTCTGCCCTTCTGCCCTGCTCTGTGAGACCTCATCTGGAGCCCGGTGTCCAGTTCTGGAGTCCTCAGCACAGGAAGGACATGGAACTGTTGGAGTGAGTCCAGAGGAGGCCACGGAGATGATCCAAGGGCTGAAGCAGCTCCTGTGCGTGGGCAGGATGAGGGAGTTGGGCTTGTTCAGCCTGAAGAGAAGGGAGACCTTAGAGCAGCTTCCAGTCCTGAAAGGGGCTCCAGGAAAGCTGGGGAGGGGCTCTGGATCAGGGAGGGCAGGAAGAGGGTGAGGGGAATGGTTTTCAGCTGAAAGAGGAGAGATTGAGGTGAGATCTTAGGAAGAAATGTTTTGCTGTGAGAGTGGGGAGGCCCTGGCCCAGGTTGCCCAGAGCAGGGGTGGCTGCCCCATCCCTGGAGGGTTTCAAGGCCAGGTTGGATGGGGCTTGGAGCCCCTGATCCAGCGGGAGGTGTCCCTGCCCAGGACAGGGGTGGGACTGGATGAGCTTCAAGGTTCCTCCCAACCCAAACCGTTCCATGATTCTACAAATTTGGGAGGTGCCTGTGTCCCCCCCCAAATCAATGGTTTCCCCAAATGTCCTCTTTCCATCATCCATGGCAGCGAGATACTCCGTTCCCAGGCTGTGCAGCTTTCACCCCCTCCTTGTTTTGGAGATATTTCTTCTTTCCTTCTCTTTCAAAATCCCTGCGGGTCCACGAATCTCCCCTCTGTACAAACCTCTGCTGTTCCTGCTTCCAAACCACTCTGTGACTGCCTCATCTACACGGGATTGAATTACTTGAGGCTGAAAAAGCTGTATGAATCCTACCCAACATCCTAGCTGATCCCTCAGTCGGGCAGGCGTGCAAATCCCTGGTGTGCATGAAGTGGAGTGGGTTTTCACCCTGGCAGCTGGTTTGCATCAGTACCTTTCCATGAAGTGATTTATTGTTTTGTTTCCCCCCCTCAAGCTCCTACGGGAGGGCTGGCAGAGGAGGAGCATCCATCCCCATGGCCCTTCCTGCTGTTGGAAGGCTGGGCTAATCCTGATTTAAGGCACCTCTGCTGATTGATTTGCTTAAACTGGGGTTCAAGCAGCGCTGTTGGCTCTGAACCTCCCTTCCCATCAAGTGTTTATCCAAATAGTTGGAGATAATTCTTCTTTCCCTGGGGCAGCCAGTGGCTTGTGGATGGCAGGCGGTTCCTGCTCTTCCTCCCCGAGGCTGAGTCACCCCAGGCACTGTGGACACCCACGGGCTGGTTTCTCTCTGCATCTGTTATTGCTTTTAATTCAGTTTACTTTTTTGTTTACCCAAAGGGGCCAACCGCAACCAGATTTCCCTGCATCAGCAGGACAAACCTCCATGTCTCCTTTGCATGATTCAGCGCTGGTTCTGCGGGAAGTGGGATTCAGGTTGACCCTCTTCATGCAGCCTGGTCTGGTGGGACGTTGTCATAGAATCGTGGAATCACCAGGTTGGAAAAGACCCATCAGATCATCGAGAGTCCCTGCCCGTGGCAGGGAGTTGCAACCAGAAGATCTTTAAGGTCCCTTCCAACCCAAACTGTCCCATGATTCTATGATTCTGTGATCTCCGTTGCTGGCTTTGATGCCCAAACACAGCCAATCCCACCTGGCTTCTGACACCTCTGCCCCGCACATCGCTGGAAACCCTCTGCACCCACCGCATCGTGGTTTCCCTTTGACTCGGCGTCGCTCCACCAGTGACTGCTGGCTGTGAGAGAAGCAGTGGAGCAAAAGGCTACGATCCAAAAAAGAGAATAAAGTGCTGTTTAATATCTTCATCAATGATATTGACAGTGAGATCGAGGGCACCCTCAGCAAGTTTGCAGATGACACCAAGCTGAGTGGTGGAGTGGCCGCACCAGAAGGACGGGATGGCATCCAGAGGGGCTTGGAGAAGCAGCAGAAGTGGGACTGTGAGAACATCATGAGCTTCAACGAGGCCAAGCACAAGGTCCTGCAACAGGGTCGGGGCAATCCCTGGTTTCAGTAGAGACTGGGGGATGATGTGATTGAGAGCAGCCCTGTGGAGGAGGACTTTGGGGTGCTGAAAAGCTCGACATGAGCCGGCAACGGGCGCTGGCAACCCAGAGGGATGATTGTATCCTGGGCTGCATCAAAAGCAGCGTGGCCAGCAGGGCGAGGGAGGGGATCCTGCCCCTTTATTCCTCTCTTGTGAGACCTCGTCTGGAGTGTTGTGTCCAGTTTTGGAATCCTCAGCGTAAGAAGGAGATGGAGCACCAACCTTCCAGCACCTGAAGGGGCCTAGAAGAAAGCAGAAGAGGGACTGTTTACAAAGGCCTGGAGTGATAGGATGAGGGGCCTGGAGAAGGGCAGGTTTAGACTAGACATGAGGAAGAATTTCTTCACGCTGAGGAGGGGGAGGCCCAGGCCCAGGCTGCCCAGGGAGGTCATGGCTGCCCCATCCCTGGAGGGGTTCAAGGCCAGGCTGGATGGGGCTTGGAGCCCCTGATCCAGTGGGAGGTGTCCCTGCCCATGGCAGGGGTGGGACTGGATGGGCTTTGAGGTCCCTTCCAACCCAAACCATTCCATGATTCTATGATCTTCCTTGTCTCATGTCTGCTTGCTGCCATTTGTCCCTGGGCTGGGCCGTCCATCCCCTCCCTTGCGCTCCAGCTCTCACCTCCCTCCCCACGTCATCTCAGACATGTGGCAATTCCCATCCGTACTGGCCAGCCCAGAGCTTGCGATTAGCGTTGTGCTCTGTTTTATCTGGTGTTTCTCCAGATTTTAGGTAAACCACAGTTTGTTTTCCCTCCCCTGCCCCCTCCACTCCAATGACTTGATTTAGAATCATAGAATCATAGAATGACCAGGTTGGAAGAGACCCACCAGATCACTGAGTCCAACCATTCCCGTCAATCACTAACCCATGTCCCTCAGCACCTCGTCCACCCGTCCCTTAAACCCCTCCAGGGAAGGGGACTCAACCCCCTCCCTGGGCAGCCTCTGCCAGGGACCAATCACCCTTTCTGTGAAGAATTTTTTCCTGATGTCCAGCCTGACCCTCCCCTGGTGGAGCTTGAGGCCATTCCCTCTCGTCCTGTCCCGTCACCTGGGAGAAGAGCCCAGCTCCCTCCTCTCCACAACCTCCTTTCAGGGAGCTGCAGAGAGCAATGAGGTCTCCCCTCAGCCTCCTCTTCTTTCATTGGATCTTTTCATCCAAGGAGAAGGGAAAGACATCCTAGAAAACCCGGCAGGCTCCTTTGGATCACCTTGAAGTTCCCCGCAACCCCCTCGCTCCCCGCTTCCCCCCCAGCCGCTCCCGGCTCCCGCCCTCAGGGGGCCGTGTGGGGAAGGGCTGTGGATGGAAGCAGCTTCTGCCTTCCCATGCCCCTTCCCCGGCCTCCTTTGCTTTGCTGCTCAGCATTTCCTGCCTTTTTTGCCTCCCTCGCCTGCAATCAGGTCCCTATTCCGCGTAGCAGAGCTCTGCGGAGGCAGCTGGGGATGGATGGACAGACAGACAGCAGGGAGACGCATCTTCTTCCCCCCCCCCCTCCCCCCTCCATCTTTCCAGTCTGTCCGATTCACCTGCCCATCCCGCATAACCTCAGGCTGTGAAATGGGAGCTCTGTGGTTTTTAAGGAGCCATCCCAGCTTTCCTTGCTGTTCCAGGCCAGGCACAGCTTCACTGCCTCAGAGTCCCTCATCCACCCGAGAAACGGCGTGACCAGCAGGGCCAGGGAGGTTCTTCTCCCTCTGGGCTCGGCACTGGTGAGACCGCTCCTCGAATCCTGTGTTCAGTTCTGGGCCCCTCACCACAAGGAGGATGTTGAGGCTCTGGAGCGAGTCCAGAGGAGAGAATGAAGCTGGTGAAGGGGCTGGAGAACAGGCCTTATGAGGAACGGCTGAGAGAGCTGGGGGTGTTTATCCTGGAGAAGAGGAGGCTGAGGGGAGACCTCATTGCTCTCTGCAACTACCTGAAAGGAGGTTGTGGAGAGGAGGGAGCTGGGCTCTTCTCCCAAGGGACAGGGGACAGGACGAGAGGGAATGGCCTCAAGCTCCACCAGGGGAGGGTCAGGCTGGACGTGAGGAAAAAGTTTTTCATGGAAAGGGTCATTGGGCAGTGGCAGAGGCTGCCCAGGGAGGGGGTTGAGTCCCCTTCCCTGGAGGGGTTTAAGGCACGGGTGGACGAGGCGCTGAGGGACATGGGTTAGTGATTGATGGGGATGGTTGGACTCGATGATCCAGTGGGTCTTTTCCAACCTGGTGGTTCTATGATTCTATCATTCTAAGATCCTGGCACCTCCTGCCTGGCGTGTGCCGGCCACTCCTCCACTCGCGTGCCTTCCACCGCAGCCTGGACTTGTCAGCACCCAAAGAACAAGCCCGCGGGCGTAGGGCAGGGTTGGGAGCATCCTGGCACATCCCCAGCACACCTCTGCCCTGGCTGCAGTCCCGTTTGCAATGGGACCAAGGAGTGGTGGAAATCACCCGCTGCTGTTGGAACTTCCCTGCTTTTATAGAATCGCTTGGTTGGAAAAGACCTTTGAGATCATCAAGTCCCTGTCCACAACTAAACCAGATGCCTGAGCACCTCATAGGATCATAGAATGGTTTGGGTTGGAAGGGACCTCAAAGCCCATCCAGTCCCACCCCTGCCATGGGCAGGGACACCTCCCACTGGATCAGGGGCTCCAAGCCCCATCCAACCTGGCCTTGAACCCCTCCAGGGATGGGGCAGCCACCCCTGCTCTGGGCAACCTGGGCCAGGGCCTCCCC
Organism: Phaenicophaeus curvirostris; assembly: GCF_032191515.1. Lineage (NCBI taxonomy): Eukaryota > Metazoa > Chordata > Aves > Cuculiformes > Cuculidae > Phaenicophaeus > Phaenicophaeus curvirostris. The sequence continues at coordinate 69,459,636 of NC_091396.1, read as the reverse complement.
ACCCTCATTGTGAAGAATTTCCTCATGTCTAGTCTAAATCTTCCCCCTTCCCATTTAAAGCCATTCCCCCTTGTCCTGTCACTCCAGGCCCTTGTAAAAAGTCCCTCCCCAGCTTTCCTGGAGCCCCTTTCAGTGCTGGAAGCTGCTCTAAGGTCTCTTCAGAGCTTTCTCTTCTCCAGGCTGAACAACCCCAACTCTCTCAGCCTGGTCTTACAGCAGAGGTTCTCCAGCCCTCAGATCATCTCCGCGGCCTCCTCTGGACTCACACCAACAGTCCCATCTCCTCCTTATGCTGGGGATTCCAGAACTGGACACAGGACACCAGGTGGGGTCTCATGAGGGAGGTATAGAGGGGGAGAACCCCCTTCTTGACCTGCTGTTGCGTTGGGCTCTCCTGCCCCATCCCTGTGGTGTTTTGTTTCTGCAAGCTTGGGAGAAGCCAGCGGGAGGCTGGCACAGCGTGGCTGTATCACACGGGAGTTGCTGTGGGCACTAGAACCACAAAACCCAGGAAAGAATATTAAATAAAATAATATTCAACCAGCTGAATATTAAATAAAAGATTTGACTTTTATTTAAAATAAAATGCATTTGTACATAGTCTTCAAACCACAGACTACAGCAACGCAACACTGGTTACTCCTCGTTAGGCGGGGCAGGAGATGGTTCCCCATTAGTGTTAATGCTGGGCTGGCTTAACGAACGGGGATGTCCTGGCCCCAGTATCAGGTACTGACGGTGTTGAGGCACAGCTCTGAAATCCTACTTAACGTAGATAAAAATTTACTGGACTGGAATTGGTATTTTTTTGTGTGTTTCTTGGTTTCTCCCCTTCCCCCTTCCAGGCACATTCTAGTTAAAGCTGCTACGCCAGATCTACGCGATATCCTAGCAGGCTTGTGACACTAGTTAAAAAAACTGTACAATATTATAAAATTTGTGTTTCGTTTTTTACATTAGTTACACAAACTGTACTTCATAGACCTTTACTTCATATCGTAATGAAAAATGTTTGCATATCATAGGCAGAACAGTGACTATGCTGGTGAATACTAAACGTGTCGTAATACAATACGGTGTAAAAATAAAATAACATTAAAAAAAAAAAGACAATATAAATGATTATCAAAAGGCAAAAGTTAACAAATAAAACCAAGCTATAACAGACTAACAGAAGGTCGCCTTCGAGGCCACAAAGGTCGGCAGAGTCGTGTCAGGCACCTGAAATCAGTCCTGGTGGATGTAGTGTAAGGGAGGGAGGGCAACTCTACCTATAGGGAGGGCGACTTCCAAACGGGACGAATGTACAGGATGAAAACACGAAGAAAAAAAAGAAAACACTCATGCATTAATCATGATAAATAGACTTCATATAGGTTAAGCCCTGGATGGCTTCACGAGAAGATGGCTTAGAGTTCTCATAAAAAATTGGCTACTTAAGTCAGTCAAATCTCACTCTGATCTGCCCATCGGTTCTGGATCCGGCGGCAGAATCACCCGGCCCAGTCTTGTTATAGCAAATCAACAGAAGTGCTCATTAGTGCACACAGATTAACTGGTCTGGTAATGCAAAAACTTTCATGATAAAAAAAAGATACATTTCAAGCTTACTTTATTAAGCAGCATATTTCAAAGGACAGCTTTTTAAAGTTAAATATTAATATGGCCATGGGGTTTCCTCTCGGTGAACAGTACGTGGGACTCACACCCAACCGCTGGTCAGTTTGTAGAACATCTCTTCGTCTAAACTCTCGTTCTGATCTTTCGCTCGCGTCGACAAGAAGATGTAGCCACCGATGAACTCGTGCACCACTTTGCAATCCACCTCCGTGCAAATGAAGGACACCCGGACGTCGTCGGCAAATTCCACTGTCACCTAGAGGGCAAAGCCACAGGGGTGAGTCTCACTGGCCCCTTCCCAAAGGGGCTACACTGACACGCTCTTCCCTTCTTAATCATAGAACCAGGGAATCATTAAGGTTGGAAAAGACCTCTCAGCTCATCCAGTCCACCTGTCAGCCCAACAGCACCGTGCCTGCTGAACTGTGTCCTCAAGTGCCACACGTCTACACATTTTTTGAACCCCTCCAGGGATGGAGACTCCACCACTGCTCTGGGCAGCCTCTGCCAGGGCTTCAGAACCCTTTCAGTGAAGTAACGTTTCCTCATATCCAATCTAAATCCCCCTTGGTACAACTTGAGGCCATTTACTCTCATCCTGTCCCTTGTTACATGGGAGAAGAGACCAACACCACCTCTCCAGAACCTCCTTTCCAGGAGTTGCAGAGAGCGATGAGGTCCCCCCTCAGCCTCCTCTTCTCCAGGTGAAACAACCCCAGTTTCCTATCTCTTTTTTGTTAAACCAGATGCCTTTTTCTGTTACATAAGCTAAAACCAGCAATGAAAATGATGATTTGGACCCGATGATCCCTATGAGCCCCTTCCAACTCAAGTTATTCTATGATTCTGAGATTATTGTTAAAATGTTTAGATACATAAATACCTTTTATTGCTTTTTTAAAATGGATTTTTTGAATTGAATGTTCTCTTTCTTTCTTTAAATCACCATTACATCTTTTATTCTCCCCTGACTCAGAGATAATTACCCAGCGTGTCTGCACCTCTTGGCAGTGAGCACATGACGACATCTTCCTCGCTTCAAGAGGAACAAGAGACCGGGCACAGACCTGCCAAGGGCTGGAATTTCTTTCCACGTTTCCCTGCGAGTGTGTTCTGGTTTTATAAGTTGCAGTTTGCCCACAGAAACATTTTATGGGGCCCCGGGGAGCTCATTTTGGAGTGACTGAATAGACCCTCCAGTTATTGATGCCCCTGATGTTTTTGTTACCCCATCACTGACAGCTCTGTAGGAGGGAGGCAGATTCCCAGCGGAGTATCTGAGCTGAATAATTGGGACATTGGGGTTTGCCACTGGGTCAAAACAAAGAAATTGAGGCAGAGGGGAAGCTGAATGATTTCACCAGCAACTCTTAATGAGCTGCAAACCGCAGGAGAACGGCCCTCGCGTATCCCTGGCAATTTTCACTGGGCCTTGTGCTAAAAAGGAGCACAAAAATGTTGTGCATCCAAATGTACCAGTGGGGTAAAAGCCCATCTCGGAGCCTAGTGAAGGGTCTGCTGTTGCTTTTCATTAGCTGAACAAAAGTCAAGAGCCACCAAGATGATCTGAGAGCTGGAGCACCTCTGCTCTGAGGGCAGGCTGAGAGAGTTGGGGTTGTTCAGCCTGGAGAAGAGAAGGTTCCGAGGAGACTTTAGAGAAGCTTCCAGTGCTGAAAGGGGGTCCAGGAAAGCTGGGGAGGGGCTTTTTACAAGGGCCTGGAGTGACAGGATGACAAGGAACTGCTTTAAACTGGAAGGGAGGAGATTTAAATTAGACAGTAGAAAGAAGTTCTTCACAATGAGGATGGGGAGGCCCTGGCCCAGGTTGCCCAGGGAAGCTCCATCCCTGGAGGTGTTCAAGGCTTTGAGCAGCCTGACCCAGTGGGAGGTGTCCCTGCCCTTGCAGGGCGTGGAACTGGATGATCTTTGATACCCCTTACAACCCAAATCATTCGACGATTCTATGTACTGCAAATAAAATGAATTTTAGTATGGATAAGGCTCAGTACATTTATGTTACTGGTTAGTATCAAGCCTGAGCATCAGTTCTGAAGTCTGATTTTATTTACTTGCCTTTATAAGTTCAGAGACTGGAAAAAATCATTAGCATTAAGTGTGTAACCGGCTGCATTAAAGATTTGCTACTTCTCTTCTTTTTAAGGGTCAGTCTCAACTCTACCAGCCATTAGGACAATTCCTAAGAGAGTGGAAGAGGGGAGAGGAAAAACTATATAGAATCATTAGGGTTGCAAAAGACCTCTAAGATCATCCAGTCCAACCAGCAGCCCAACACCACTGTGCCTGCTAAACCATCTCCTAAAATGCGACATCTACACGTTCTTTGAACACCTCCAGGGACGGAGACTCCACTGTTTCCCTGGGCAGTCTGGCCCAATGTTTCACCGCTCTTTCAGTACAGAAATTTTTCCTACTATCCAATCTAAACCTCCCCTGGTGCAACTTGAGGCCGTTTCCTCTTGTCCTGTATTACAATGATGCAGCTGGACGGGACACGCTTCAGAAATCAGTGATGGGAAAACCTGACTTTCGAAAAGCCGACTTGGGAAGTGAACTTAAAAAACCCTGGAGAGCAGCGCCTGTCTCGCCATCAGGAGCCAGGGAAGCAGTCGAGGTGTAGAACACTGGCTCACCATTTTAATCTCCCAGTTCACGTTCCACTGCTTCATGTTGCTGAACCGCCAGGTTTTGACGGCGTCACCCGTGCTCGCGTCCATCCGTATCAGCCGATTGTAGGCAATGCCGATCAGCTCCTCCTTCTTGCCCCCCTGGAACCTGCAATACGGGATTAATAATTGGGGATTCATTAGGGCACATCCAAGATACGCAGCTACACATGTTAAATTCAGCAGCTGAGTTAACTTGTAACATCGGTTTTATCGGTTGATGCAATTAATGCTCTTAATTCCAGTTCCACCGCAACTCCTCCAGGTAAGGGTTTAATGTACTCCATGTGTTTACTCATCAAATCCCTCCTGCTCTGCCCAGCGGACCCACCGACCTTGCAATGAAATGCGTGATGCCGAACTCTGGCAGCGACTGCCAAGCTTGAATAAACCGCATCTTCGCCTCGATGAGACTCATCTGAGCGACGTTCTGGTGGGCTTCCAGGATACGGGCTGTGATCTGCAGGCAGCGAGACACACCGGCTTTAGGCCAGGGGGTTCGTTAGCGTCACCCCGAACGCCACGCAAACAGGTAACGACTCGCGAGGCATTTGGGAGCCAGCGTGGTTATGATCAACGCAGACAATCGATAATTTCTACCCTGAGGTCTTATTTCAGCTACAGCTGCTCAAAGCCTGCGACCACAGCTGATAAACACGGAGCTGCTTCTGCTTCGTGTCTCCAGACGCATAAAAGCAAATATAGATCTGAGCTGTCTGGAGGCAAAGAGCCGCTCAGGCTCATTTAGTTTAAGACGCAGGATGTGAGCAAACAGCGGGGCAGATTTCTGGTGTAGGGTTTCCAGTTTCGCAACATAAATCACTGGGGACCATTAGAAAAAGCAAACCGGGCCCAAGTTTCTCAGGGAGGGTGTAGGTTTTGTTAGTCTTTTCATTGCTATTCTCTAAACCAAAGGGGTTCTAAACTATTTTATCTTACATTCATCATAATTTTATTGTTGCTGTCACTTACCAAGTCTCTTACATAGCCTGGCTGTAGATGGCAAGGCGAAAAGAAAACCAAGAAAAGGAGGCAGAAAGAAAAAAAAAGCAATCAGAAATATGGCAACAAAGCAAAGAAAAAGTGTAAATTAACTGCAAACCGAAAGTTCAAGCAAAAAAAAAACCACCACATGCACAATTTCTTAGGCAGAAAAGCAGCCAAGGTGAATGTGAGGGAACAAGAGAGCAGAGGTTTTCCCTCGTGCCAGCCCTGCCTGAGAACCGGTGGGGTCCTGGGTGGCTGGCATTGCGGAGAGATGGTTTGGTCCTGAATTGGTTTTGGTCCTGCTGGTGGATGAAGGGGAGAGTGAAGCTGCAAGAGGAGAATCCATAGAATCACACAATAGCCTGGGCTAGAAGGGACCTTAAAGATCATCTAGTTCCAACCTCCCACTAGATCAAGCTGCCCAAGGCTCCATCCAACCTGGCCTTGAACCCCTCCAGGGATGGAGCAGCCATCCCTGCTCTGGGCAACCTGGGCCAGGGCCTCCCCACCCTCAGTGTGAAGAAATTCCTCCTTATGTCTAGCCTAACTCTGTCCCTCTCGAGTTTATACCCATTGCCCCCCATCCTATCACTCCAAGCCTTTGTGAACAGTCCCTCCCCAGCTTTCCTTTGGGTAGTGGAAGGTTGCTGTAAGGTCTCTTCGGAGCCTTCTCTTCTCCAGGCTGAACAAGCCCAACTCTCTCAGCCTGTCCTCAGAGCAGAGATTCTCCAGCCCTCTATTCATCTTTGTGGCCTCCTCTGGACCCGTTCCAACAGTTCCATCTCCTCCTTATGCTGAGGATTCCAAAACTGGACACAGGACTCCAGATGAGGTCTCACAAGAGAGGAATGGAGGGGGAGAATCCCCTCCCTCACCCTGCTGGCCGCGCTGCTTTTCATGCAGCCCAGGACACAGTTGGTTTCCGGGCTTCGAGTTCACATTGCTGGTTCATGTTGAGCTTCTTATCAACAAGCACCCCAAGCCCTTCTCCTCAGGGCTGCTCTTAATCACATCCCCCAGCCTGTATTGAAACCAGGGACTGGCCTGACCCAGGTGTAGGACCTTGCACATGGCCTTGTTGAACCTCATGCCCTCACACTTCCCTCCATGTCTCTGCACAGACTCCAGCCTATTTACTCAGTAAGAAGCTCAGTAGCTCGATATGACTCGTTAGCTCAATAGCTCCTTTTATTTGAGATATCCAGAGAAATAATGGGGATGCTGCTTGGGGTAACAAGCGGCTGGAGGAAGAGCATCGGCTGGAGGATGGAGGGCAATGAAAGGAGGACGCACTGCCCTTGCAAAGCTGCCGTATGCTGCTCCGACACCAAACCCCAGTACAGCACCTGAGAGCTGTGAACACGTTTATTTTGGGGTTTGTTTTTTCTTCCATTTAGGATCTGGCACTCTCCAAACCCAACCTGCCAACCCTGCGCTGCTGCAACGGCACGTGGGGACCAACACCACCTGAGTGGCTCTGTGTGGGACCAAGCGCCTCTATAAATCCTCCACAAGGCCCACTGCCAACTCCCATTTCAGCACCGTCTGTGAGCTACACAACCTCCTCCTCCTCCTCCTAACCCCGTGTCGGGCCACAGAGGGACCCTCGTGGTTGAATTCCTTGCATTCCCACAGCCTCCATCCCTGCCAGCCCGCGTGCTGCCGGCAACAACCTCTGCTGCTGTGAAATCTGCGTCTGGCCATGAAAGAAAAACCTAAATCTGCTCTTTAGCTGATGTCTGGAAGGGACCTGAGGTTTGCATGGTGGCTGCAGTCCTGACACGGAGCGGCGTGAAGGCTCGTGTTCATCCTCGTGGTTCAATTTTGATGAGAATACCTGCATGGTAAGCAAGTTCTGCGAGCTAATATTTTTCCAGGTGCCTCCATTTTTACCGAGTTCAAGCCTAGAAGGTATTATAGATGTTAAAACGGTATATTTATGCACCCTCTCCTCCATCCAAGTGGATATAAAGGCTTATTCAGAAGAATAATAAGGACTATATAACTCCACTGCCAGGAAATCATTGTGCTGTGCCAATAAAAAGTTATATTTTTCCTGCTTCTCTGACTTGCAGCCGCCTTCTGGGTTCTGAGAAATCATATCTAGCCACAGCCAGCCCGAAGCACACAGGCTGCAGAGCTACAGCTGAACGGTTAAGTCACAAAAGGCCATGGAGCAATGCCTTCCTTATTTTCCCTTCTGTCCTGACATATAATGGCTTTCAGAAAGTCATGCATTTATTTCCAGTGCAGAACAGTTCAGCCCTGTCACGCACGGATCGAATGTAGCGTGGAGTTCAAGCACGAGCCACAGCAACTCAAAATGAAGCAATGTTTCAAGGATTGGTATTTCAAAGTAGTGGAAAAGCAAAGACAGAAAATATGCAAACCACGTTACAGCCAAGTCTGGATAAAGCACTGCAAGCAACTGCAACTTTGCTGATCCTAAGGATTTCTACACGCTCTGTGTGAGGGAAAGGGCTTTAATCCCAGCACTGGGGACTGATTTTGTCTCATTGCTGCTGCATCTTGCCCATCACTTGCTGCTCGGGCAAACTGCATTCTCAAAATGTATTTAAAATAAGTGTAAATACATTTTAAATGTATTTAAAATGCACGGTTCCCGCTGCCGAGGCTGTGTACCTGCACTGTCACGCAAGAAGTGGCATCGTTAAGGTCGTGGGTGCCATCTCCAGGTGCTGGACCGCAACCACCCATTTCAGTCAGTGTTTCATTTTAGTAACGATGTGCATCCGATTAAGTGACAGCATCCCAAACACGCGGTGCCAAACAGCGGCTGCTGCCCAAACGAGCGCACGGCCAGCCCGCTCCACACCAACACCGTGCCGGGAGAACGGGTGAGCACCTACCTGCTTGTTCTTGTACTTTTTCAGGTAGCGAGGAGAAACCAGACACTCGGGATTGATGTCGGTGTTGATTTGTTCGGGGATCAGCTGGGGGTCCGGGTTCAAGTGCTGCATTTTCAGGAAGGAGAGGATGTTCTGCACTTCCAGGCCGTAGGAGCTGTCGGCCATCGTCTTGCCCTTGGAGGCCAGGCGGCATGCGGCCATCCAGCTGGCGTACTGCGTCTCCTGCCCCCCAAAATGGAGACACAGACACACGTGAGTACGTTTTCTTATTTCTTTTAATTAACACCAGCTACGCGGTACAGCCAAACACAAGCTGACGGTGGGCAAAGGGCAAAGAGGTTGTTGGTCCAAGCAACAAACTTACATTATCGCAGCGAAGCCAGATTTCATTCATTCCCTCCGCCACCGGAATCAGAAGTTTGATGTTAAATTTCTGGCCAGAGATGTTCACATCAGGGGTAACTTCACATCCTGCAATGAGGGAGCCAGTGTTTAACAGGGCTGTGGAGAAGGATGCTTAAAAAAGGAGAAAAAAAACACCCTAAAAAAGGAGATGAAAAGGTAAAGGGTGTCCAACAGCATCTCGGAGCTGCAGACATTTGCTCCACATCTCTGATGGGACCAACCCTCTACACAGCAGGGACAAAAACCATGTCAGATATCTCTTTATCCAAGCAACAGGAAAAAAGGAAGAAACCAATGAAACCAAAGCTAACGTGTGCCAGCAGGATTCATCTGACAGCTCCTGCCTGGCCTCTCAAAAGGACCTGATGGCTTGTCAATACTCCAAGACTCTGAAATGTCCATGAAAGGGCAAGAAAAGGTGGCTGGATGGGTGCTGACTCTCACCCTAAAAGCCCTATACGCTATTTCAGCCGGGAGCATCGCTGCTATAGCCAGTGATGAGCTGTGAACATCTCACTTTCGGTGTCTGGAAAGGACTGTGAGCGGTTGTATAAACACCAGGGGGTGATGAACTGACCCAGCCAAGTCAGCCTTGGGCACCGCTTCAACACCGCCTCCGAGATTTTTTGCAAGTGCTGTCACAGCAGATATGTCAGAAGCTCCCAAAAAGGTCCTGCAAGCCAGACTTTGCTCTGAACGCAGCCCGAGGTCGCTTGGCATCAATCACATCTGCTCCTGCTTCCATAGGGGAAAAAAAACGAGCTCTCTGCAGTTTGGTGGCTGAGAAGGAATGTTTAACTTGACATAAGAAAGGCCAGCAGCTGCAAGAATTTAAAAGCTCATGTGCAAGGCTTGCAGGGAACGCCTGAGCGAGGCTGCTCAGAACCAGCACCAGGGAGAGGAGGAAAACAATTAAAGGCAGTGGAGGAACAGCATGGTCTGTTCTGTCCAGCTCAAACTTACTCTCTGACATTGGAATTCGATTCTTTTGGATAGCCAACAACAAAAAGGAGGACAGCTAGTTGTCTTCTCATGGTATTGGGGAACTGGCGGCCTTGGGATCACATGTACCACATCCTCACTTTCTAGAAGTCCAAGTGCATGCCTTGCTATCAAACCCAGCCATGCTCCTTCCTTTAAATGTATTTATCCAACTCTAGGATGGCGTGCCAAGGAGATAATTACAGAATCATTAAGGTTGGAAAAGAATTCTAAGGTCATCCAGTCCAACAGCACCGTGGCTGCTAAACCATGTCCCAAAGTGCCTTGTCTACACGCTTTCTGAAGACCTCCAGGGATGGTGACTCTATCACTGCCCTGGGCAGCCTCTGCCAGTGCTTCATGACTCTTTCAGTGAAGAAATCTTTCCTAACATCTAATCTGAACCTCCCCTGGTGCAACTTCAGGCCATTTCCTCTTGTCCTGTCACTTGTTATTGGGAGAAGAGCCCACCACCAACCTCTCCACAACCTCCATTCCAGGAACTGCAGAGTGATGAGGTCTCCCCTCAGCCTCCTCTTCTCCAGCCTAAGCAACCCCAGGTCCCTCAGCCGCTCCCAGAAGCCCTGGGCTCCAGCCTTTCCCAGCTCCCTTCCCTTCTCTGGACGCGCTCCAGCCTCTCAATGTCTTACTTGTACTGAGAGGCAGTAGGAAAGGTGCAGGAGGAAAACAAGATGCCAGAGGAGCAGCCAATTAGTGTAATAAAATGCAACTGTGCTTATGCTTCTCTTACCTCTCAGGTTCATCTGGTGTGCAGGAGTCCCGTTGGATTCCTCTTTGCTTTTATAGCAGGAGATGGAGGTATCTTTGAAGGTGCACCAATACGGCTTGTAGCCTTTCAACGTCAGCTTCTTGGGCCTGCCAGACAGATTGAGGGACATCACATTTGGTTTAAGCTTCTAAACCAAGGTGCTGTACTGGGAAACTCATTTCACCCTTGAAAACTGGGGGTCAGCAGCCTAGGAGACACCTGCTTTCCAGAGAGTCCCTGCCTGGGAGCTCAGGCACCACTCACCATCTCTTCACTACCGTGTCGGGACAAGAAATCAAGCAGCAATTGCAAATTTGGATTCTTCAATCCCATGGAGGTCTTGCTAATTTGAGGCAAAGTAGGAGCAGGTGGAAAACTGTATTTCAAAAACTTCCTTGACTGTGACCTGCTGCAAAATCTGTCTCTTCACCTCCCACGTTAAACTGGAACCTCTCTGCCCAAGCTCTAGAAGGAAGTGGTACATCTAAAAGACTTGTCTGTCAAGCCCAAGCTCCTTAAGTCAAGTTCAGCTCCTTCCTATGGAAAACATGGATCCTGCCCGACTCTGGAGAAGCAGCACTGGCCCTGCAAGCCCACAGCAAAGGGAAGCACCGCGTGGCACGGTGGTACCCTGACCCTGCTCGTCCCACCATCCGCCCAGCACCTTTATAGAGCTTCTTAATCCCCTGACTTCTAAATCTCACTCCTATGCAGCATCTGCAGTTCCTCATTATAATGCATTTCTTGCCTCCGCAGCCTAGAAATAGCTGCTCAACCTTCTTCTGCAGGGATCAAACATGGGATGCACACAACTGCTCATCCTCGGGGCTCTGCACTGTTGATTCCAAGCAAGAGCGTGCTGGGAGCTGCCCGAGGTGTGTGGCTCAGGAGGAAATCAGGGAGGCAGAGGAGAAACACGGAGTCTGCCTGAACTCCGCTGCTCCCACCTTTGTGATGAACATCTGAGCTAGGGGCATCGGCTGCCTCCTCCTGCCTTGGCGGGTTTCACTCCTCCTAAATCCCTGGCACACACATACCTGCCCCGGGCAAACTTTACAACCAGTTTCCTTTGAAAGCTGCCTCCCTCTACAGAGCAGGTCACCAACCTCCAGCCAAGCCGTCCTACACGTGCAGGATTTTCCATCCTTCACTTTGCCTCCTTCTCTGAAGATGTTTGAATACTTTTATACTGTCTTGAAGGGTTTATTTGGGAATTCTTTAAATTGCAGGTGGGGCATTTTGGCTGGCATGGGCAGTAACCCAGCTGGCAGGGGAGAGGGAAACATCTCGAGTCTCTGTAACAACACCAGGGACACATATAATACATAAGGTACACCAGGTATACATGGTGCAGCTTCATAGAATCATAGTATGGTGGGTTGGAAGAGACCTTAAAGATCATCCAGTTCCACCCCGTGGATCAGGGGCTCCAAGCCCCATCCAACCTGGCCTTGAACCCCTCCAGGGATGGGGCAGCCACCGCTGCTCTGGGCAACCTGGGCCAGGGCCTCCCCACCCTCACAGGAAAACATTTCTTCCTAAAATCTCATCTCAATCTCCCCTAATGCAGCTGAAAACCATTCCCTCATCCTGTCCCCACCCCCCCCGATCAAGAGCCCCTCCCCAGCTTTCCTGGAGCCCCTTTCAGCACTGGAAGCTGTTCTAAGGTCTCCCCACAGCCTTCTCTTCTCCAACAACCCCAACTCTCTCAGCTTCTCTCCAGGGTGACACCAGGCACATCCAAAACTGGGCCAGCTCCTGACATCCCGTCATTTACACTGGGTTTCTGGCAGTAAAATACCCCCTGGCCCTCATTCTCAGGAAGAAATGGCAATTCTGTGTGTCCCTGTCGTGGTGGGACCACCTCAAATCCCAGCTTCGGGGTTTGGGGCTGCACCAGGTGAAGGGATTAAACTGGCAGCTGCTCCATCTCCTAGCCCATCAACTGCCTCTCCAATTTGCAAGCAATTAGCTCGCCATATTGCACCTAATTTTACTGGCAAATAAGCACATCAAAGGAAAGAACAAGGGTTTTGTTTGTTTGTTTGTTCAGCAAGGGAAAAAACCACCCACTTAGATGCAGGGCACGGCCTTCAGCCCTGAAAGTTTGCCCCAATTAATACTGACCACGAGCCCAGACGGATGTGGAGACCTTATTAATTTGCCTTCAGACAAGTAGAAAGAGCTTTTCAGAGCAGAAGCAGCAGGTTCTGGCTCCAGAACCGAACAATTAAAAAAATAAAGGCTTGTTCCCAAGCTATTTCGCTGCTTATGGCTTTTCTTCTATATCCTATAGCGGTGAAATCTCATCATTATTTCCAGTTTCCAGAACTTTCACTGTAACTCTCGCCTGCTGCAGGCAATAAATTGCAAAAGATAGTCGTGGCTGCCAAAATGTTACTCAAAGTCCAGACGCTGCCGTTCCCGGTTTCCACGTACCCTCATCCAAGTCAAAGCAAAATAAAAAACCTCTAAACCCTGAGTGAGCTGGAAGAGGAGCAGAGTCAGCTTAACCTGCTCCTTTTGGCAAGCAGAGGGCAGACAGACAGGGATCCTGGCTGTTTAGAATTCCTCTGGCCTCCTGCAAACCAGGAGAAGTATTTGAGCAAGGTTTCTATGCTTCATTCCTGATTTTAGGATGGCTTGATTATCTCCTGGATATTAATTGTGTTAAATATCTCCGCACACTGGGATGCAGCTATGGGATGCAGCAAGTTCTACTGGAGGGATGCATACCTGCAGCGGTGGTGGTAGTGGGAAAACACTCCGAGTTCTGTATTTAAGAATCATAAAATCACAGAATCATAGAATCACCAGGCTGGAAGAGACCCATCGGATCATCGAGTCCAACCATTCCTGTCAAATACTAACCCATGTCCCTCAGCACCTCGTCCACCCATCCCTTAAACTCCTCCAGGGAAGGTGACTCAACCCCCTCCCTGGGCAGCCTCTGCCAGGGACCAATGACCCTTTCTGTGAAATATTTTTTCCTAATGTCCAGCCTGAACCTCCCCTGGTGGAGCTTGAGGCCATTCCCTCTCGTCCTGTCCCCTGTCACTTGGGAGAAGAGCCCAGCTCCCTCCTCTCCACAACCTCCTTTCAGGGAGTTGGAGAGAGCAATGAGGTCTCCCCTCAGCCTCCTCTTCTCCAGGCTAAACACCCCCAGCTCTCTCAGCCGTTCCTCGTAATCCTCATTCTCCAGCCCCCTCACCAGCTTCATTGCTCTTCTCTGGACTCGCTCCAGAGCCTCAACATCCTTCTTGTGGTGAGGGGCCCAGAACTGAACACAGGATTCAAAGAGCGGTCTCACCAGTGCCGAGTCCAGAGGGAGAAGAACCTCCCTGGACCACCAGTATTGAATATTTTGAATACCGTGAAATACTTTATGCAATAAAGAAGTCAATGTGTTAATATCAAGAGAGCGTAGGTGCTCTGAGCTGTGGTATTACACAGCGGTTGCTGGAGATAACATAGCACAGCAAGATTTTAATGCCGGGAGATTAAAAAAAATGGATATGAGGTGCTGGGACCATTAATTATTTATAGCCATTACCAGTTTCACAAGCACCTCTTCCCATCAGCACTTACTTGAAGACTTTAATGTAGTCGGCGAGCTCTGGGATGGAAGTGATGTCACCCTGAAAAAAAAAAAAAAGATTATCTGAGGGAGGGAGCTGGTGGCAGCTTCAGCAGCCAACACTGGGTGCTCAGGGCTCAGAAAGTGCTCCTGAGAAAGTCCCATCCAGAAGCAGGCAGAGAAAAATCTATCACATTGCCTGGAAACCAGAGGACAAGGTTTTGTTTTCACTTGAGGAATTCCTGCTGCCGCTGGAGCCAATTCCCACCAGGGAGGTCACCGGCGGTCACACCTGTTCATGTTCACACTGGGATTTTTCTCCTCCCTTTGTATTTCCTTAAGCTCCAAACAAAAGGAAAAGATGCTGCTCTGCAGCTCCACAGGGCTTTCCAAAAATCTAGAAAGGCTTTATCCACCCAGCTTTTTTAACACTGAGTTTATCTTCACTTTTTAGATGAGCAAAAACATCCCAGGGAGCACTTTTGATTCCCGTGAGCTCTAACTAAAGGGTTTTCGACGGACAGAAGTAAAGACTACTCCAACAGCTTCCAGTAGCAAGACAGTTTACTTTCCCTCTGCCATGAGCAATGTTGTTTATAGATACCACAGGGAAAAAATGCGGAATCTAAACAAACAATCCAGTAATTGCCCATTATCCGTATTCAATTACTCGAATGCATCTGGAAATGGCCACTGCTAGCAGCTCCTACGGAAAGGGATGGAGTTTCTTGATGAATCATTGTCATCTTTACTCCTATCTGGCAGGGACTGTTCCTTAGCACTGGGCTTTAAATCAGGTTTTGCAAAGAGATTGTGAAAGATCTCCTGGTGATACAATCTTGTCATCATTTCTGTCCTGCTGCTCTCCCTGCGGCAACCGGTTAATGTCGTAAACCTCTGCTGTTATTAAAGGTAGCAAAGCAGGCTAAGTATGGATGTTAACTTCAAAAAGACACTCTGTAAACACTTAATAAATACATTAAGGGTAAGAATGGAAAATTTCAGGGATTTTAGGGTCTGAAAGAACTTAAAGTGAAACTCAGAGATGGTATAAATGTGCAAAATGCCTGGAAAAGCCACACTGTGCCCAGCCTGAGCAGACCGACTCCTTCTTCTGCAGTTTGGCTTTTGGGCTTTACATTTTTAAAGGTGGAAAACGAGTGTTACAACAGCCTATCGGCAAAGAAATTAAATCCTCTGTACTACAGTCCACTCCAGGCTAATATCCAGTCTAATAAAAATCAGTTTTCATCAGCGTAAGTTATTTCTGAAGATCGTGGCAGCTGTCAAACTTTGCCATAAATTAGAAACAGTGGAAGAGAAACCTCAGCATGAAGAATTCAGATTTTTGGGGAAGCCTGTAGTGGGAGCAGAAGCTACATGAATTTTATTTGAGTTTTCCATTATTTGATCAGAAAGGTGGCTTAGTGCAGGGGTCCTTAGTGCCAGCAGAAAAAATACATTATTGGACTTGAATGCGGCAACACAGAGCTGGGCGCGTGGGACAGGCTGGGCTCCCCCTGCTAAATTAACTGCCAACACCCCCAAAAGAGAGGGTTTTATGCTGCATCCTGGTATTTTAAAACATTATCTTAAGAAAATCATGGAATCATAGAATGGTTTGGGTTGGAAGGGACCTTAAAGATCATCTAATTTCAAGCCCCTGCCATGGGCAGGGACACCTCCCACTGGATCAGGGGCTCCAAGCCCCATCCAACCTGGCCTTGAACCCCTCCAGGGATGGGGCAGCCACCCCTGCTCTGGGGGATCTATTCACAGGGTCTCTGTTCTGCACTGCTCCACTGGGCTGTGGGCATCTTTCTGATAGAAAAAAATGGAGAGGAAGGAAATAAAAAGGTTGGATGCCTGTAAAAATTCCCAGCTTAGGATGATTACTCCTGCCTTTTCTGCGAGGCGGGGATGGGACGCGCAAGCCACCCTCCCTCTGTGTACCTGCAACCCTTACCAGGATGGTTGACGTTTTGCCACCCTCCAAAGTAATTTCCAGATCCGAGAGAGCAGCATCCACCTCATCCACCTCCTTGTCGCTGTTGTTCAGGTGGTTTTCCGAGGACATGATGGACAGTTTGTTGATGTGGTACTGAAAGGCAAGGCAGGGCACATCACTGGGATGCTCCTGTGATCTGTGGGATGCCGCAGGCTTGTCCTGGCACAGCCACCGTGCTTTCCAAGTGGGGTGGAAAACCAGAGCCGAACCCTCCACAGGAGCAGAGCCTGGCAAGCACTGAGACCTGAGAGCAGTCAAGCCAGGAATGACCAGCTCGGCTATTTTCAGTCTAAGTACGAACCCTGAAGGACCAATCTGGACCACACAGGACACAGATACTCCTTTCACAGCATCACAGACTGGTTGAGGTTAGAGGGACCTCTGGAAGTCACCTGGTCCTTCCTCCTGCTCGAGCAGGGCCACCTACATATGTTGCTCGGGACTATGTCCAGCTGGCTTTTGAGTATCTCCAAGGATGGAGATTCCACGTCCTCTCTGGGCAACCAATGCTCAGTTTCTCACAGTAAAAAAGTGTTTCCTGATGTTCAGAGGGACCCTCCTGTGCTTCAGTTTGGGCCCATTGCCTCTGGTCACTGGGCACCACTGAGGAGCACCTGGCTCCATCTCCTTTACAGCCTCCCACCAGGTGTTTACCTGTATTAACAAGACTCCTCTTCTCCAGGCTGAACAGTCCCAGCTCCCTCAGCCTTTCCTCAAAGGAGAGATACTCCAGAACCTTCCTCATCCCTGTAGCTCTCCGCTGGACTCTCTCCAGCACATCCATATCTTTCTTGCACTGAGGAGCCCGAGACCGAACCCAGTCCTGCAGGTGTGGCCTCATCAGTGTTGAGCAGAGAAGAACAATCACCTCCCTCGACCTGCTGGCTGAGCTTTGCTCAGTGCAGCCAGGACATCATCCCCCTTCTAATGCACGAGCACGTTGCTGGCTCACGTTCAACCTGGTGTCCACCAGCAACCCCACGTCCTTCTCTGCCAGGCTGCTTCCCAGTGGATATACTGATGTATCTCAGACTATACTGGTGCCTGGGGTTGCTCCTCCTCAGGAGAAGGACTTTGCCTTTCCTCTAGCTGAACTTGAAAACAACAAAGGACTTTGCCCTTCTCCTTGATGAACTTTACGAGGTTCTTCTCGACCTGTTTCTTCAGATTCCTGAGGTCCCTCTGGATGGCATCAGCCACACCTCCCAATTCAAGAGGATGCATTGCATCTGTTTCTACTCCCAGAAAACCAAAACATCTGTAAAATCTCACCCAAAGGACCATGCCCAACCCACTCTGGACTGCTCAGAGGGCTAAAAACTGAACCTTTATAATTCGGTTTTCACTTTCTGTTTTCCTGGGATAGGCCCTAGGAGCACAGAGCCCTGCTCCTGATGGGGACATTCCTGCATCCTACAGCGCTGAGGTGCGCCAGACCACACGTAGTAAATGTCCTGCCATCCCTTTTACAGAAGTCAATAGCAGGTGTAATATTTATGCCAAATCATGCTGGGTATTTCATAAAACAGATAAATAAATAGTTCTGGGAAAGCCACAGATTATCACCAGCTGTCTGGGGGGCAGCGTGCCAGAAATGCACAGTTGAGTAACCCGCTGTACTTACTGGGGTTTTTTTACAAGGGCAAAACTAAACATTAAGACAGACATAAACATGTTTGGCAAAAGAAGGCCAAGCTCCTTTTCCTGAGAAGTAATCAGCAGCAAATATTTAAATTACCTAACAAGCTCAAGTGAGGATTAGGAGACGGGAAATGATCCAACTTCTACCAGCACGAGAAGTCCAAGCTCCCACTGAAGACAAAGTGAGGCTTAAGACACCGGTTGCAGCCGATTTCACTTATCGTATTGACCAATGTTCATCAACAGAGAAGTCTGCAACGCTACAAAATCCAAGTTTAACCAAAACCATAGGCACCTTGGGCGGTCTCCTACCTGCAGCGCTGCAAACATCATCATTTCTTCCTCTGTGCACTCGATCTCCTCCAACAGAATAGCCCATTTGGACTGCTCGTACAGCTGGTTGATCCTGATCGCATCGTACTAGGGCAAAAAACCACGCACTGTTTGTCAAAGGGACGAGCACAGTTCAAGACAAACCACTTCACCTTTTGTTTCAACCCAGTGCTTCAATCTGAGACTGAGATACCTCTGTCACCAAAGCAGAGCGGCTCTAAGCAACCCTCCGAGCGTCTCTAGCAACACGCAAGCATCATCAAACCATCAAACCACTACGTGGGGAGCACGCAAACCCTTGATGCCTGCACAACCAATCTTCAAAGCACTGGAGGATTTCCCAACACAAAAGCACATTAGAGATACGGGCATCCTTTGCTCAAAGCCTTTGCCTGCCAGATGCAACTGAAATAAATAGCTCTGTACCTTTGGATTCAGGTCAAAAAAGCTGTAGTACTTGAACCGGAGCAGCAAAGCTTCATTTTCTTTCACCTCTTGCTCCATAAGTGATCGGGATGAATCGAGCCATCTGTAAATTGTCAACAAGGGATAACACATGCAGAAAGCTCCAGCGAAGTTGCGGTGAAGCTTTCAAGAATGCAATTTAAAACTGTGTATTTAAAAAAAACCCAAAAACAAAAACAGGGAAAAAAGAACAAGAAAAGAGCAGAAAACTCAACTCACCCTTGGTTGATTTTGGCTTTGTCGAGCAGCGCCTGGGGCTTGTACATTTTTGCTAAGGACTCCGGGGAGGTGACGGGCTGGCTCACGGCCAGGATGCCCGGGTTGCCCTCCGACAAGGCGCTGTCACCGAACCAGGCTGAGGTGGGTGACAAGGGGCTGCCGTCGTGAGCATCGTACGTCGGCGTCATCGTTTTGCTGTACAGTCCTGGGCTTGAATAGATGTTTCCTACCGGCAAGAGGAATACGAGCTGGGAGTTAGCTCATGGCCAAGCCTTGCCTGCTCCCAACCAAGCCAACTCAGACACAAACCCGAAGCCAGCGGATGAAAAACTTTCCCTTTTTATTTTTTTTACCATCTTTCTTTTTTTCCACAATGGGAAAACACTGCGCTGCTTGTTCTCCCATGAAAAGCTGCCCCTCTCTGTCCGCTCTCTTCTGAGAGCCAAAACGATGGAAAACTCATTCCAGCCCAAATCCATGGGAAAAGGTGCAGGTCTCCCACGCTGGGAAACTCCTGCCCTCTGTGTTTCTGTGGCACCTGGGACACGAATGGCCCCTGACTTACCGGAATTACCTGTTGCTTAAAGATTTTGGAAGTCAAAAGTTTTAGAGGAGCAGGAAAATAAACTAAGGGCGCAGTAAAAAGGCCAGAGGCAGAACGCCAAAGTCCTACTGAGGTGGAGCTCACCTTTGACGGGGCCGATGTAAAGAATATCGGAGCCTATGGAGAGGGAAAGAAAGGAGGGAAGTGAGAAGGCGAGAGAAAGTCACTGGGAGAACTGGGAAGGAGAGAAGCCGAACATGGGCGTTTTTGGAAGAAGGCAGAACAGCAGAGGTGAGGTTTAACCACCCAAAGGGAGTGTTTGCAGCAGCACTGGTGCACTTGGCAGGCAAAGCAACCAAAGTGACTCCACAGTTATCTTATTCACGCTACAGGAACGGCCTGGCACAGAAACACAGCATCTCACGGGCGGAAAAGCTTGCGGAGACGGCCAAATGATTTGGTATTAATATGCTGAGCAAGTGGCGTGGTTTGGTGCAAAACTGTTCCCGAAGCACCCATCACTCCCAGGCCTTTTAAAGCTTCACAGCTTGTACCAACTCAAAGGATGCAAAAAACCCCTTTCAAATTTACAAATTTGAACAGAAGAAAGTGGACCCAGCTTTGTATCTCATACCCCAAAACAGCTGAGAGGTAAATCATCCCTATTTATCTCACGGGAACATTAATTTTTATGTTAAGAACATAAAATGCAGGTTTTCAAAATACGGGAGGTTCAACAACTGTGTCCTACTATCAGTAATTCCACTGTGTAGGTACCTCAGGCAACGACCTCAGCATCATTCACTGGGCTTAAATCTGTCCAACAGTACCTAAAGAGACCAATAACTGGCTTTTTTGGGGAAGAGCTGTTCCCTTTTTACATCAGCGCCTGTTCAGACGTGGAAGTCAACGCACTCAAACTCCCCCTCAATAAGCACGGTGAAGGGGTGCATGGGAGGGTTGAGATGCCAGAAACAAGGTCTTCTACGTCACCTCCTGCCCTGAAACACCCGCTCGAGCCAACCTCCAGCTCCTCAAACCAAACAATCCCTCCTCCCCGAGTGACAGAAAGCCGAGCTAGACATCTGGAAAAGTCTAAGATCAAAACAATAGAAAAATCTTTCCAAATTCTCATTTTTTGGTGATGGGTATCTCAAGGAGCAGCAAGAATGGTTTGGATCAGCATCATTAAACCAGTGATAGCCAACCCCTTGGTTAGGAAACTTTAAATAATATAGAAACATGATCATAAACTGCCTGAAAGGATGGACCACATAGGTGAAAACCATCAAACAAGAAAACCACCAGGAGGCTTTTAATGCTCCTGCTAGTTTTTCCAGCATCCCAGTCTGGATTAATGATCTGGGGGACCAGTAAGCACTGTGGGTTCTTGCCATCAAGAGAGACCTAACAAATGAAGTGTGAGCATGGGAAGGGGCTGGAGAACAGGCCTTATGAGGAGCGGCTGAGAGAGCTGGGGGTGTTTAGCCTGGAGAGGAGGAGGCTGAGGGGAGACCTCATTGCTCTCTGCAACTCCTTGGAAGGAGGTTGTGGAGAGGAGGGAGCTGGGCTCTTCTCCCAAGGGACAGGACGAGAGGGAATGGCCTCAAGCTCCACCAGGGGAGGGTCAGGCTGGACATTAGGAAAAAAATTTTCATGTAAAGGGTCATTGGTCCCTGGCAGAGGCTGCCCAGGGAGGGGGTTGAGTCACCTTCCCTGGAGGGGTTTAAGGGACGGGTGGACAAGGTGCTGAGGGACATGGGTTAGTGATTGATGGGAATGGTTGGACTCGATGATTCCATGGGTCTTTTCCAACCTGGTGATTTTATGATTCTATGATCCACTGTTTGAGTGGCTGCTCCAGAGAAGCAAAGCTTCCCCTTTGACGCTCTCCTCATCACCTTCTCCAAATGTCTGAAACAGCTCAGAAGAAGCTTCCCTTAAAAAATCTGCCAGAGGTAGGAAACATCATGGAAAGTTGCAGCTGAAGTAGCTGTAAGATTGGCCACCTAAACAACTGAACACAAGCCTTCCCATGGAAAGCATTGGGAAACTTTTCCTGTGGGTGTATTGACAGCTCACACTGGTGGCATCGACAAGCGCTGGAATAAGCACATCTCAGGATACCAACTCAGAATACACGAAACTCATGTTGGGACAAAGCTAGAAACAGCTGATTCCAAACACGACTTCCAGCTGAACATGGCAGGTAGCTGCAGTAATTAAACCTGCAGTAAAAGTAATTCCATTCACAAGGAAGGCAAATCCAATGAGTCAGTTCCAAACCCAATAAATAATTAAAATAAAAACCTGTCTTTTGTGTACATTTTCCCCAAAGCAGGCCAAGTATTTCCTATTAGTCTAACGGAGATGACCTCTGTGAACACTCACTTTTGGGAAGGCTAATAACAGACTTGCAAGATGAAAATGCCAAATGAAATGAAAATTGACTGGAGCCTGATGCAGGGAAAACTCCCTGAGCCAGGAGTGGGAGAAGATCAGCCCACACGTATTTTTAAGTAATAGAGAGGAGAAAGAGTGAGACCAGAGCAGAAGACGGATTATTTTTCACTTGCTACAAACTCATGTTGATGCTTTGCTACGGAGCCCGTGGTGGCCGTTACTATGGGATGGCAGCTCCAGGGCATCGTTGTGCTTGTCCATGGCCTGGGCAGCCAAAACCTTCCTGCTTGCAAGCCTAGAGCCACCAGTGGCATCAAGCACACTGCCTGGCCTTCAGTCGTACTTCAGTTAATTTAAGACCAATTAATCCAAGGTGTGGAAGCCCTGGAGAGGTTCAAGGCCAGGTTGGATGGGGCTTGGAGCCCCTGATCCAGTGGGAGGTGTCCCTGCCCATGGCAGGGAGGTGAGAACTAGATGGGCTTTAAGATGCCTTCCAACCCAAACCATTCTATGATTCTATGGTTCTAATAAAAGTTTACTGAATTCCACGATATTTTTTTTTATTTGAAGCTACCCTGCTTCCCTCTCATCACTGGATTTACAACCAAGAGCTCTGGCAGCCAGATATGTCTCACCTGCCCAGCAGGGCCCATCGCTGCAGCTTCCTCTGCAAGTCCATTTGGGTTAAAGGGCTCCCACTAGACCTGCTTTACGGATTAAGCTCCTGCCATTTGCCTCCAAACACCAGACCTCCAGCCGCCATGGAGCAGAGTCAAAAACCCCTTCAGCCTGCAAACGCCTCCTTGCATCAGTTTGCTGCCTGTGGCAAGTGACGTTACTCCATCAGCGATGTTACTCCATTAGCTATTCTCTCCCCAGTGCTGCTCTGGCTCTCTAAGCCAGACTGGCAAACAACCCTCCCAGCAATAAAAAGGATGCTTTTTAGCATTATGATCTGTATCTACACCCTTAACATAAAGGACCATTAACAATTAATAAAATACTGGTTTTGCTGGGCTATAAATAAGGAGTAGGACGGCGACACTGCCTAAAAGACACCTGGAATTTGACATTAGGAATGATTTCCCATTTCACTCGTCTCTTAACAAGGTTAAGAAAATCTTTCAGTAACGCAGCCAGAGTGTGAAAGTGGTCACACTTGGTTTCTGGTTTATTTTACAGTGTCTGGCATTGCTCTGCTTCCCGATATGCGTGACAGCTTCAGGCATGCATCTGTGCGACCGTGACCGAGTGCTGCAACCCTGGATGATTTGTGGAATTCATTCAGGGTCCGTTTCTTGCACAGACCACAAGGAATTAGAGCAGACTGATAGTGCTGTGTCAATTCCCTCCCCAAGCTTTATTATCTGCTTGCCTCCTGTTGTCCCTTCCCCTGCAAGCTCCAGCTCACCAGACCCCGGCGTGATCAGTGGACCCTCCAGCTCGAAGGCATCATCTTCACATTGATCATCCAACTTCTTCTTTTTTTTCTTCGATGGATCTCTGGGTTTCCTCAAAAGGGAGAGCTCTTCTGGATGCCTGATGTCTGGGGAGAAAACAGATGATTTTTACAAAGGCAGGATGGCAAAAAGGGGCAAAAAAAGAATATCTTTCCTTCAGGAGCAACATCCAGCAATGTGCAAGATGATCTCTAAGGTTCCTTCCAAGCCAAACCATACTCTCTCGGCTGATTTCCTTTTGCAATGGTTAAAAATCAAGTGGAGAACATTTTCCCTGCAAGCCTGTCGGGAACAAGCACCTCCTTGGCTGGGGAGGTAGCATGGAACTTGAGTAAAATGCAGGATTTCCTAGGTACAGCCACTTGAACGCAAACACAAGCACTGCCAGACCTTGTGACAGAGCCTGGTGCCTAGCTCCCACCCACTATCTTAAATATAAATACAAGTACAAATACAAATCAGCAGATAAATCCCTATTTAGACACACAGGTAACAGGCCAGGTACCTTTCCTTCCACAGAATTATAGAATAGTTTGGGTTGGAAGAGACCTTAAAGATCATCTAGTTCCAACCCACCGGCCATGGAACAACCCAAGACTCAAGTAGTTTATTTACATTACAGACTGGCAATTTTAGAGCCTATATTTAAGGCATCCAGTTTTTAAAGAGATCTTGGCCAAAGTGAGAAAAATCCTAGCCTTTCCCAATTCCCTGCCCAGAACCAGCCTGAATAATTTTAAACCCACGTTATTCAAAACAAAGAGCATCCCAGTGTGTTTGTGGTTTAAGCCATGGGACTATGGGGGAAGAGGGGGGCTAATAAAGAGGGGATTTGGGGGTCTTTTCCCACAAAGGTGGCACTTTGGTTTTGCTTTTCCCTGCTGCAGTGGCTTCCAAGTGGGAAGGAGCTTCCTGGGAAAGTGGAGCCCATTGTCTGTCACCCCACCAAAACCCTCGAGGGACTGGGAGGGAGCCAGGAGTCCCTGCAAAAACCAAGAGGGGAGGAACAAAACCTCCATCTACTCTAAACTGTCCTCAGTCGATATGTGGGAACTGACCTGGAAAAGCATCCACCTGGGCACCAAGCCATCAGTGCAATGATGAAAGGCTGCAAAGAGGTCAGAGCGCTCTGAAATACAGCTCGCGTTGGAGAAAAAGAGATTATGGGTCATGCTTGAGCCTGGAAGGAAGAGTTTCAGAGCTCTCCTCTGCAGCTGGTTGCCCAACTGGAGAAATGTTTTGCTGTGAGGCTGGGGAGGCCCCGGAACAAGTGTCCAAGAGCAGTGGTGGCTGCCCCATCCCTGGGGCCAGGTTGGATGGGGCTTGGAGCCCCTGATCCAGTGGAAGGTGTCCCTGCCCATGGCAAGGGGTGGGACTGGATGGGCTTTGAGATCCCCTCCAACACAAACCATCCTATGATTCTACATTCAAGCCCCTGTGTTGCTTCTACACCTGTTTTTGGTGCTCAGCTGCATGGAGATGTGCAAAGCTTGGCCTTTGGGATGCCCTAAGGAAAGCCCCCCCGGTCCCATCCCTCCTGCACATCGACACCAGCAGCTGTAGCTGCAAGGGAGACGGGGAGACAGAAGAGAAGAAGCTGGTTGCACTGTATTTCCCCACCAAGAGTAATACTGGACAAGACAATACTGGACACCTCCAGTTACAAACAGAACATTCTCCAAATTATGTATTTTTTTAATGAAAAATGGATTAAAGCATGGTTTCCCTGACAGGCCACCACCCTAGGCTTCATTCCACTAACCCCACAGTGCCTGTCACACATGGGAAGTTTGATTTTAGGTGACTACCAGGGATGGATCCCACTAGCCTCAGCATTCCTGGATCCAGAGGCTGGGCACTTCTGGATTTAACCATCTCTCACATTGTGGGTCTCCCATCCCAAATCATCATTTGGCACAGCTTTAATTTAAGGTTTATTTTTATTTATGTACTTATAGATACTTATTTATTTAAGTTTGCAGATGATATTAAGTTGGGTGGGAGGGTTGATCTGCCTGAGGCTCTACAGAAGGATCTGGACAGGCTGGATCCATGTGCCGAGGCCAATTGCATGAGGTTCAACAAGACCACGGAGGAGCTGCTGAGGGAGCTGAGCTTGTTTACCCTGGAGAAAAGGAGGCTGAGGGGAGACCTTATCACTTCATACCTGACAGACGGTTGTAGTGAGGAGAGGATTGGTTCCTTCTCCCTGGTAGACAGTGATGAGACAAGGGGAAATGGCCCCAGGATGCCAGGGGAGATTTAGGTCGGACGTTAGGAGGAATCTCTTTACTGAAAGGGTTGTCAAGATTGGAAGAAGCTGCTCAGGGAGGTGGTTGAGTCCCCATCCCTAGAGGTGTTTAAAAGACAAGTAGATGTTGTAACTGGGGGCATGGTCTGTTGGTGGACTTAGGAGGGCTGGATCAATGGTTGGAGTCTATGATCTTAAAGGTCTTTTCCAAACAAAACCATTCTGTGATTCTATAATATTAATACATCTAATTTACTTATTTATATATATAAAAGCTTTATTTAAGCTTTAATTTAACACTGATTTATTATTACTGCATATCATCACGCTCATCTCCATCCCTGCACCCAACAGTTAGTTTGACTGCAGGAGTTCTTGACCATTTCTAGCAACAAATACCTGGTGTACAAATGCAGGCAGCTATTCCCATTCCCATTTATCTCTGCCAGCTTACCTCACAGAGAAAAAATCTGCTGGGACAACCCAGGTCACGCACGAGGGACAACACGCAGCACAGCCTAAAATGAGGAGTTCCCCTGGTATTTTGCTAGCAAGGTTTA
Source organism: Phaenicophaeus curvirostris (assembly GCF_032191515.1). NCBI lineage: Eukaryota > Metazoa > Chordata > Aves > Cuculiformes > Cuculidae > Phaenicophaeus > Phaenicophaeus curvirostris. The sequence continues at coordinate 69,433,859 of NC_091396.1, read as the reverse complement.
TACTCTGGTGTTTATTTATGGTGCACTAGCAACTGATGCAGCCTCTCAGCTGAAACCATTCAGAGAGGCCAAAAGAAAGAAGGGCTCGAGGCCAAGCTCGGCTCCTGAAAGCAATCTGCTGGAGACGGCCCAAAGCTTGACCATCTGATTTCAAAGAGACTTTTTATAGTCCCTCAGTTGTTCGCGACGCTCCCGTCCCGTTACAAAGGATACGGGCAAGCTTTCAGCAGCTGCTTTGGAACGGAGCCTGGCCACGGGGCACGGCAAAGGCAGCAGCATCCCTGTGATACCAGGACATCCCTGTGATACCAGGACATCCCTGTGATACCAGGATGTCCCTGCAGCCAAGCACATCTCCCACTGATCAGCTACAAACTTCTTCCAAACAGTGATCGGCCAGGCATAGCATCATCTCCCAGACTTTACAACCAAGGAAGCCAATGGAGGGTTGCAGGGGCAAATGAGAAATAAAGCCCGCTGTGCTAAAGAGCAGAGAGAGGAAAAGCAGCAAGAGCTTGATGCTGGATTTGATTCCCACCTCAGAATTCCAGTAGCCGTCCAGCACTGAAAGGGAGCCTATAGGAAAGCCAGAAAGGGGCTCTTGGTCAGGGAGTGCAGGGATAGGATGAGGGGGAACGATTTGAGCTGAAAGAGGGGAGATGAGATCTTAGGGAGAAATGTTTTGCTGTGAGGGTGGGGAGGCCCTGGCCCAGGCTGCCCAGAGCAGGGGTGGCTGCCCCATCCCTGGAGGGGTTGAAGGCCAGCTTGGATGGGGCTTGGAGCCCCTGATCCAGTGGGAGGTGTCCCTGCCCATGGCAGGGGGTGGAACTTAAGATGGATGGTTCATAAGACCCCTTCTGACCCAAACCATTCCATTATTCTATGATTTGATAAACTAACGAAAAAGAAGGAGTTTTTCCACATTTTCAGCCTGCACATTCCAATCTTTCAGTAAACTGCTGGTGAAAAAACTGTTTGCCACTGCTTATGGTCTTAAGAGTGTGTTCTGAACAGAGTGGGGTTTGGCAAACCTGGTGTTTAGTTGCAGTAGCTAAAGCCGAGCCTATCCCAGGGTGTAAAGGCTTGGAGATGCTAGGACTCCAGTTAACTGGAAAATGGGACAAGGAACCACCCCAGAGCCTCAGCCCTTGTTCTCTGGTCACAAAAGCAAGAGAAAGAGCCTTAGATCATCCAAGCAGTGCAAAAAACGCCAGTCCTTTATCTAGGTTTTGGCTTTTTACTACGTGCTGCTGCACACAGAGAAGCCCATTTGCTGGAGTTGTTCAACTGAGGTGAAGTATCTCCCCAGGGTTTGACTTCAGCCCCAAATTCTCACTCGAAATCCTGTCAACTGTTATCTATGTTTTCCAGCTGAAGCCAGGCTGCTCCTGCCAAAGGTCCCTTCAAAGGAAATGGGGTGCAGCAGGAGAAGTGACCTTCTGAACACAGCTAATGTGTTGACTCTTCAATTGACGTGTAGGTCGGAGCTGTGTTTCTGTTAAGAGAAACTCCGTGTCTGTACACATGAGACAGATGGCACCGGCAACAACTACTAGAAATTGCTGCAAATGATCCTTATAGCACTTTATTTCTACTTATTGTGCAAGTGCGTGAAAACCCAGCTATCCAGTCTCTTACCAAGCACCCCTGGCGTTGCTGGTGGCAGCGGCAGCAGAAACCATCCGTGGCGATATGTGCCGTGCTCCGTATGGATGGGAGAGTGCTGACCAAAAACTGTTCCAAAATAATTTTTCAGCTGGACCCAAGTGGGAACCTTTTCTATTTTGACATCTCCTCCAGCCCACACTGGACCAGCGAGCCCTAGCCCTGCTGCAGCTCCGTGTCAGCGTCCTAGCAGAAGGGCTCATCAGACTCATGGCATTTGTTGCCCAATGAGGGAAGGTGGTTTCCAGCCACAAAGAGAAATTTTTACGACTGTTGGATGAAGACATTTTACTCCCTACAGCACTTTCTTTTCCATCTGCAAGAGCCTACTTGTGTCTGTGTTGTCTCCTGCTGCAAGCAAACCCTTGGCTCTTCTTTATCTGCCTTGCTGGGTGTAAGATTTATAATTTATGCTCTTCTGCACCGAATCATAGAATCATAGAATCATAGAATAATCAGGTTGGAAGAGACCCACCGGATCATCGAGTCCAACTGTTCCTATCAAACACTAAACCATTCCCCTCAGCACCTCAGAATCCACCCAGTCAATCTTGCAGCTACTGCATCTTCAACCACCAAGGGGTACTGTGATGGGAAAGCAGTTGTGGTCAGAGATGGGACCAAAATCCACATATCTTGGCACGGAATCATAGAATCATAGAGTCATATAATCACCAGGTTGCAAGAGACCCACCAGATCATGGAGTCCAACCACCCCCATCAAACACTAACCCATGTCCCTCAGCGCCTCGTCCACCTGTCCCTTAAACCCCTCCAGGGAAGGGGACTCAACCCCCTCAGACCCCACCAAGCAGCAGGTCAAGGTGTTGGATAATTCCAGTGCTCCAAAGGATGGGCTCTCACACCAGTAAGAAGTGAGATTTGTGGTTTTCTTGCATCACCTCCACACACAACACAGTGTCATCCACTTGAAGCTGAGCATGTATTGACTTCCTCGGTACTTAAAATTACGAGAAATCACACAAGTTTCAATATTCAGTCTTGATATATAAGAATTAATTCTCCAGAGAAGCTCTTAGCATCCATTTTCCACTGGATTTCTGTCTCCTTTAAAAATCCAGAGAGCTGGTTTGCCTGCTTAGCTTTTGAAGCACAAAATCTCCATAATTTTACTTGTAGCACAGAGAGCATTTAGGGGAAATCCTCTCTTTAATGCTGATCCAGTTACCCTCCGTTAGGAACTGTGTTTTGAAGTGGGATTTTTCTGCAGTGGATCACTGCTGTCTTGAAGCAATGACTCACAAAAATAACAGCCTTTGCGCATCGACATGACAATTCTTAGAAAAATGAGACCTCAAACCCTATTTCTTTCCTATTTCAGACTTAAAAAAACCCAAACATCTTTTTCTTTGGAACGACTGTGTTCTATGGGTGGTGTTTCCTGAATTTATGGAATTCCTGAGTTTACAGAATTAAGTATCTGCAACAGAAATTCACACAAGATGAAATTTTGCAAAACAAACCAGAAGTAAGGAAAGAGACTTGCATAATTCCTGAGGTGCCTGGAGATACCGGACACCGGGCAGTATCTGGAGCAGGTCCTCACCCACTTAGCACAGTTTACCAGGTTTGTACACCTGCCTACATTCAGAACATTTTATTATGGACTCTTCAGCTGCCTGGTTGCTTAAATATTTACTTGGTTAAAAGCCAAGTCCTCCACTTGCTGCTCCAGGCCATGCAGTTATGTCAAGGCATTCCGCAAAGCCTCCTGAGATGCCCAACGAGCGCCACGGGTGCAGACCAAACTGGGGCTGACCCTGGGAGGGCCTTTGCAGAGCCTTCCCTCAGCACGGAAATGACAAGTGCCTGTTGGCAACGACCCGCAAAACCACCCAAAAATGAGGTTACTAGGGTTTATAGTGGTGTGGATGCTGTTTGCAAACGTGGTCTGCGTGAGTGGTACCCAGAGCTGAAATCAGGCTGGGAGGGACCCAGGAGATGGAGGCAGCAGCCAGCAGTGATGCAGCCAAGTGTTATTGCGAGGCTAATAAAAAAGGCTCTTGGAGAAACAAAGTGAGCAAACACCGAATGTTTGGATGGCTTTTTCCACAAGTCGGACTAAATCCCCAGACTCCAGTTATCCGGATGCCTCTCGGAGCACAGGCAGCACTTCCAGCCTTGCCCATGAAGTGTCTGCACTGCAGCTGAAGTCAAATTCAGCTCAATTAAGTGCTATAAACAAGAGAATAAATCCCCTTACACCCTCTGCACTGGACTATAAAGAGCAATTAGAATCATCTTAAGGAAGGCAGTGGCATTGGGTTTGCCAGCATCTCCTAATGCCTTCAGGAGGAAAGTCTATTTAAAGGGTCTCTGTCAACATCAGAGTAAGGATGAAAAAATTCACTGACTCACATGGTGACATACAACCTGACGCTACTCGACAGGCAGAGCAGGGACTGGGGAGGGAGAAAGGGGAATATTTTTTTTCCATTTCAGTCACTTTGCCATTAAACCTGCTTATTTCCCTTAACAGCCCAGTTTCTGGTGTTCGTCTGGATCCTACACAACAGCTCCAGCTGAACAGAGGCAAGCAATAAAAGAGGAAAACAGTGAAATGAAGAAGTTGGCAGCGCTACACTTGGGCCTCGCAATTTAAAAAGCGGAGTACATTGCAATTTGGCCGAGCCTCTAAATGGTAAGATTTCCTTCCACACCCATCCCCTAGACATATTTAGAAATAACCGCGCTACTGCCAAACCCCTCTGCTCGTGGCTGCAAAAGGCAGCAAACCCTTCCTGGGTGTTTCACCGGCTCTGTCTCCGCATTGGGACACCAACACACCATCCCTGAGCATCTTCATGGTGCTGCTGAGCATCCAGAGACTGTATTAAGAGATGCTGGTGTCACCTCCAACACCCCCTGAGCTCACATCCAGCTACCAGGACTCCATTTCAGCCCCCCAAAAAAGGCTGGTTTATTTTCCAGTGGGATGCGAAGGAAGAAAAAAAGGGTTTAAAGGTTTGCAAGAGCCAGGAGTAACTCCAGACAGCTTTGCCTCCTGGGAGCCCTTGGCACAGGAAAGAAAAGGACCTGTTGGAGTGGGTCCAGAGGAGGCCACTAAAATGATCAAAGGCCTGGAACACCTCCCTGGTGAAAAGAGGCTGAGACAGTTGGGGCTGTTCTGCTTGGAGAAGAGAAGACTCCAAGGAGACCTTATAGCAGCCTTTGAGTCCTTAAAGGGGGTTGTTAAGAAAGATGGGGAAAAGCTTTTTATCAGGGCCTGTAGCAATAGGAGAAGGGGTCATGGTTTTAAACTAAGAGAGAAGTTTAGGCTAGATATTAAGAAGAAATATTTTACGCTGAGGGTGGTGTGGCACTGGCCCAGGTTAACCAGAGAGGTGGTGGATGCCCCATCTTTGAAACATTCAAGGCCAGGTTGGATGGGGCTCTGAGCAACCTGATCGAGTTGAGGACGTCCCTGCTCACTGCAGGGGCATTGGACTGGATGGCCTTCAAGGTCCCTTCCAACTCAAACCATTCTGTGATTCTATGATTCTACAAATCAACTGGGTTTTGGCTATGGCTCTGGGTGCTAAGGGGCACAGGCAACCTTGGGAATGCTGCACATCTCAGACTACCAAAGGGTTTCAGTTTTACAAAGAAGAAAAAAAACAACCAACCCCACAACAGCGGCTTTTTATAGAAGTTTTTTTGGCAACTGAGGGCGTGGAAATATTACAAATACTTCAGAAGTCAGAGGACGTTCTGTACTGGAGTGGAGACCATTTATAAAGGAAAGGAGAAAAAAAAATAGGTAGGGTCATATTCGGCATCCAGACTGCTGGACGGTGTCGCCTTGCTCCGGGCAGGCTTGCATCATGCTGCTCCCAAATTCCACGGTGGCTCCCAAATGCCACCGTCACCATCTCGGGTTGCGTTCAGTGGCTGAAGCAAGGAAGACAGGCTACTGTCATCCCATCAGGCACACACCTTGTGGATTTGGGGAAGCAGCCTGCCAGCCTCACAGGACTCTCTGCATCCCATCCCTCCTCTCTCAGTCCCACAAGCTCCTCAGGGCGGGACAACCTTTAGCCTATCCTAGCTGAGTGGTGCAGTTACCAAGCCAGAAGGATGGGATGTCATCCAGAGGGACCTCGACAAGCTGCAGAAGTGCGGCTGTCTCAAACTCATGAGCTTCAACGAGGCCAAGTGCGAGGTCCTACACCTGGGTCGGGGCAACCTGCAATTTCTATACAAGCTGGGGGATGACGTTACTGGGAAAAGCCCTGTGGAGAAGGACAGAGGGTGCTGATCGATGAGAAGCTCAGCGTGAGCCTGCAAGGTGTGCTCACAGCCCAGAAGTCAAGCTGTGTCCTGGGCTGCATCAAAAGAAATGTGGTCAGCAGGGCAAGAGAGGGGATTCTCCCCATCTGTTCCTCTCTTGTGAGACCCCTCCTGGAGTCCTGTGTCCAGTTCAGGAATCCCCAAAATAAGAAGGAGATGGAACTGTTGGAACAGGTCCAGAGGAGGCCATGGAGATGATGCAAGGGCTGGAGAAGCTCTGCTGTGAGGACAGGCTGAGAGAGTTGGGGTTGTTCAGCCTGGAGATGAGAAGGCTCCAAGAAGATCTTATAGTGACCTTCCAGTACCTGAAGGGGCTACAGAAACGCTAGGGCCTGGAGCAATTGGATGAGAGGGAATTGCTGTAAGCTGTAGAGGAGAAGATTTAGATGAGACTTGAGGAGGAAATTTTTCATAATGAGGGTGGTGAGGGCCTGTCCTGGGCTTCCCAGAGAAGCCGTGGCTGCCCCATCCCTGGAGGTGTTCACAGCCAGGCTGGATGGGGCTTGGAGCCCCTGATCCAGTAGGAGGTGTCCCTGCCATTCTGCGATTCTATGATTTTATCCAAGAGGGATCCCAGTTTCCCAGTGTCCCTCTCCCCTGGGGAGCTGGGGACCAGAGTGAGATGGGATGCAGGCATGGAAACTGCCACTGCTTGACATGGGATGCTCCTCAGACTTGGTTCTCAAAACAGGTGACTAATCCACATGGAGCTCTTTGAGGATTACGAGTCAGGAGCTGGGTGTGAACCCTTCCAGACTCTGGGGAAATAAAGAAAGACCTGAAGAGAATTTCTTCATTTTGCAAAGCCTCAGGGTGCATAAGGGAGGGAGCAGTCATGAATTTTGGAGTGCTTCCTCCCAGAGCTGCCTCCTCCCAGGCTCCAGCATCACATTCTCCTACCAGTGCTCCCAGTTCCCACCAGCACCAACTGCAATGATCTATGCTCCTCTGCTCAGGCTGGAGGACAGCACAGATCCCAAATCTTCACAGCCAGAAGAGAAGGATGCAAGCTTTGGCCCCATCACAGCATCTCCCCTCACCCTGTGGTTCTGCAACACAGGCGGTTTCCCCCAGAGAAGCAGCATCGCTGGGGCAGGAAATGCTGAGCCATGGGAAAAAAACCTTCACACTTGCATCTGGCTGTTTGCTTTTCCTCTCCCACGTGCCCCCACAGCAGCAGGAGATCCCACTGGAGTCCCTCACTGCTCCCAGGACACATGGAAAAAAACATACAGGCAGCAGCAGGAGAAAAAGGATGCTGTCAAGAAGAACTCTGAGGGTATGAGCAGACGCAAGGCATTCTACAATCAAATGAAGCCCTTGTGGAGGATAAAAGGATTTTTCTCCTTGTAGGACAATGGGTTAGCAGGAGCTCTGCAATGCAACTGTTGTGGAAGAAAAAAGGATTTTCCTGCTTGTTGCTATACAGGATGATGGGTTAGCGGGAGCTCTGCAATGCAGCCACGTGTCCTGTCTCCCCAGATCCCACTTTCTGATGAGGATGTTCTCATCCACACCAATAAAGTGTTAATTGCAGCCCCATCAAATCACACGCATTTGATGGGCTGTTGGCTGGGCAGGAACATCTCCCGGTGGGATGAGGAGAGGAGCCGGTTACACAGGAGCCCTGCAAGCAGCACCCCATCCCAACCTCTGCACCCCAACTGATGGTCAAGCAGGCAGCACAAACCCCTGCTGCTCCAAAAAAAAGTGAAGTTTTACTTTCTCTTTCTCTGGTCTTTAATTGCAGACCAGAGCTGGCCCTTCAGGACACACTGCCTGCCAGCAGCTGCTCCCGGGCCGGCTTCCAGGCTTCCCATCCCATCCTCCTGCCTGCTCCTACCGCAGGTCAGTCCCTGCGTTAACCCTCCCAACCGGTGGCTGTGGGAATTGAGGGGCTGCGATCCAGCCATTGGGAACTCGATTGGGCTTTTTCCGGCTTCACATGACCTCCAAGGAAGCGAGGGATGTGTGAATGGCTCCAGCATCTTCCCACAACCACCTCCGGGTTCCCCGCGAGAGCCGCAGCCCGGCAGCGAGAGCTGCCCTTTGCAATAACTTCGCTCAGCTCAATATCAGAGGCTTTTCTTTAAAGAACAAGCACATGCTGCAATGGTGACGCCTCTGGGTGCACCTTAGAGGGAATAGAAGAAAAGACATAACCCTAAATAATTCACCCAAGTGTCTTCATAGAATCATTAAGCTTGTAAAAGGCCTTTAGGATCACCCAGCTCCTGCTCGCATATAGAAGTTTCCATAAATCATAGAATCATAGAATCACCAGGTTGGAAAAGACCCACCGGATCATCGAGTCCAACCATTCCTATCAATCACTAACCCATGTCCCTCAGCACCTCGTCCACCCGTCCCTTAAACCCCTCCAGGGAAGGTGACTCAACCCCCTCCCTGGGCAGCCTCTGCCAGGGACCAATGACCCTTTCCATGAAATATTTTTTCCTAATGTCCAGCCTAAACCTCCCCTGGCGGAGCTTGAGGCCATTCCCTCTTGTCCTGTCCCCTGTCACTTGGGAGAAGAGCCCAGCTCCCTCCTCTCCACAGCTACAGTCCCAGCAAAATGAGGAATTACTGACATCATCATTAATCACGCCATAGGCTAAAATTACTGAAGTGTGTAATTAAATGTTCTGGGAGCAAAGACAACAAAGTTATAGCCAAACTAGGAGCAACTCACAAGCACGGTTGTCTCTGCTGGACACCGGTCCAGGCCCCAATGGGCCCCAACTTTAGAAATCAAGGGATGTGCAGAGACAAGACCTGTGCTATTACAGCAGGGATTACTTCTTTCCCCTTCTACCCTGAAACAGCTACTCAGTTTTCCTTGGGGAAACAATTAGTGTGATTAATACAGGGTATGAGTGGTCTCTGCAGTCAACCTGTGCAGAGATGCTGCGGAGGGCAGGACAAGTTAATGGAGAAAAATGGGGTGGCATAAAGACTAACCAGGGGGAAAATAACACAGGGGGAAAAGGTTGGTTGGGAAAACACATTATAGCTTGGTCTGCAAGACCCCTGGAGAGTGTTGTGCGGGAGAAAAAGGAAAATGCAACCTTCCAAGTCCAGGAGGACCCCCCCACCCCACAGCCACTCCAATCTTTGGCAAGCTCCTGCAGGCACCGAGGTGCAGGCAGATATCCCCAATGCCTTCCAGGAACATAATGACCTGTGCAAACTCAGCCTGACACTCACGGGATGGTTTTGCAAGGTAGAAAGCAGCAGCCCCTCTTGCCCGGCAAGCGCGTGACCGCCCAGCAGAGATTAGCTCCTGCCTCCATCATCAGTTCTTGGCTCCTGGAGCCATGGGCAGGGACACCTCCCACTGGATCAGGGGCTCCAAGCCCCATCCAACCTGGCCTTGAACCCCTCCAGGGATGGGGCAGCCACCCCTGCTCTGGGCAACCTGGGCCAGGGCCTCACCATCCTCACAGGGAAACATTTCTTCCTAAGATCTAATCTAAATCTCCCTTCTTGCAGCTTAAAGACGTTACACCTCATCCTATCCCTGCAGTAGATAAAAAATAAATGAATAAATATATATGTCATGCCACCAAGAAGCTCCTCCTCACAGAGATATTTGGACACCTATATGATATAGGTACAATAGATATTATACACCTATGTATAACAGATTCCCAAATAAACCCATGACACCTATATTGTATAGGTGTCCATACATATCTATGGTCCAGGGAAAAGCTTCCCAGCCCCTCCAGCTCCCCGCATTCCAATCCCCTCTTCCCTCCAGCCGATGTGGCTGACGTTCCCATAGCTCTGCTGAACATCTGGAACCCAGTACACGCAAAGACAAAGGCTAAAGAAGATTTAATCGCTGTATTCAGCCACGTAGTTTCCACCCATCCAGCTTCGGCTGGTAAGAGTCGCTAAAACCAGAGTGAGGTTTACAGCAAAAATCCTGCCTTCCCCAAAAATCCAGACTATTCATTCCAGCATGTCGGATGCCACAGCAGGAAAGTCAGAATCATCCCTGACAGCTGTGATTCCCCTCTCTCTCTGCAGCTTCTTCTCCTCCAACAGCTTTAAATATTAGCATTATCCTGCTGGTTTGTTCATAAATTCAGAGAGCCCTGGAGCTGAGCAAAGAGCTGCTTCAGGTCCATGTAAGGTTCTGACCACTCTGTAGCATCAGTGGAAGATCTCTGTTATGTGATTAACTGTATCAGAATTTCCTGACGTGACTCACTGCCAGGAAGGTTCATCAGCAACCAAGCAGATGCCTGGGTCCTCCCTGGTATTAAAAAGAGCAATGGGAGACGGGTGGGGAAGCAAAACCGACTGGGCAATCATGCTGACTAAGCCTTTTCTCTTTTAAGGAGAAATTGCCCAATATTTATATAAAAAAAAAAAAGGAAATAAATAGCAAAAATTCATAATCAGCTATATATATGCCGACCTAACCACAGATGCGCCGGCGGCCACGCCATCAGGCCACACGTACAGCTGAGCTCTTCCTGCCTCAAGAAATAACTGGGTCAGCCAAGAGTAACCCTGGCTGATTTTTAAGAGCAGAAATAGATTTCTTATGGCCACGGTCAGGTTGCAGGCTCCTTTTGGAGGGGAGCAAGCAGGAAGGACACTGGTACGGAGCCGAGTGCTTATTTGAGTTTCCTGGAGAGGAGTTACCATCTCCTGGGTTTTTATCAAGAGGAGCAAAAGCAGTGGCTTCTGTGATAAGAAATTTGTGAAGATGAGTAAGATGCGATTTACAAAAGCAGCAGCCTGGAAAAAGCCCCGCATGATGGGTGGGAAATGATCCACCCTTTCTTCGGGGGTTTCCTCTCTAAATGGCCTCAACTTGCATTAGGGCAGGTTCAGATTGGACATCAGGAAAAATTTCCTCACTGAAAGGGTTCTCAGGCCCTGGAACAGGTGCCAGGGAGGTGGTGGAGGGGTTTAAAGGATGGGTAGATGATGTGCTCAGGGATCTGGTTTAGTAGTCGACAGGAATGGTTGGACTCGATGATCTCAAAGGTCTTTTCCAACCAAGTGATTCTATGATTCTCAACAAGGGAAAGGAGCATGAAGAAGAGTTGGGGAGAAGAGAGGGAAACTCGTTTCCTTCCCTCTACCAGACAGTTTTAAATTGAAACATCATAACTTAATCTCTAATATGATTTTCCACTGGAAGAGAAGCCGTGGAGCTGGCAGATTTCCTATTTCAGGGCTTGTTTTTCACCTAGCACATAAATTCGCAGGAAAAAAACCCACATGACAACTCAAGAGCAGCAGCTTTAACAGAAAGCAGGGCTGCTACAGCCTTGACTAAGACAAAACTGAGAACAGGCTTGCTGTAAAACAGAATTCAGCACAGAAAATGTATTTCTTCCTTCATTTGTGGTACAATGAGTCTCCTTATTTGAGTATTTGAACATGAAGTATTAGATTTGCAATGAAAAAAGAGCAGGCACCCAGGCTGCTTGATGGCCAAGTGACTGTTGGGTGTTTGAAGCTGGAATATCCTTGCAATTTCATGAATTTATGAGACGCGCACAAGTACCAAAGGAGAAGCAGGAGCTAAAACAAGTAACAACCTCCCCCCACCCATCGCTTTCGGTGCTCGCTACTTACTGAATGTTTTGCAGATGTCAGAAACCGCCTTGAAGACCCTGTCCGAGAAGTTGACTTTCACCTTGACGTACTTCATGTTGGGGAGCTGAAGGCGAAGCAGCTTGTGCTGAGGTGTGAACTGGAGCTTGGCATCAGCCTGTATCCCATATTTGTCCAACGTCCAGTGTGTTTTAAGGAGCCAAGTTTTCTTCTTTTCCCACCACAACGCGTGATCTGACCAGTCCTTCTTGACATCTAGATCAAAGAAACCATTTTACCAGTTAGAACCGGGACCAGAATTAGCCTTCAAAATACAATAATAAATGTGTTTAACTGAGATGCTAAAATCCAAATATCCAGCCCTTTTTAGATACAAATAATTGCTGGTAGTCAATAACATCTAGAAGGCACCTTGGAGATAAAAGCAGAAAAGAACCCAAGAGGAATAAAGATGAGACACAACATGTCCATGGATCACTCAGCCCTGAAGTGATGCAGCTGGAGCATGAAGCTGGGTCATGAACTACTCTGTACCTTCCCCAGGAGAGATTTTGCGCAGCTTTTTAGGTTAACTACTAATTCTTGCCCTCATCCATATCACACAGGACACCTGCGCTACCTGAATCTGAACCCAGCCTTGGTTCAGAGGAAAGCAGAACTTGAAGGAGATCTGCAAGAATTCAACAGAGTCTTCCCCAGGACTTTCAGTTTCTACAAAGCTGGAAAATTCCCAAATGAAACCAAAAGTTACACTCCCTGATCAAGAGCCCCTCCCCAGCCTTCCCGCAGCCCCTTTCAGCACTGGAAGCTGCTCTAAGGTCTCCCTGGAGCCTTCTCTTCTCCAGCTAAACAACCCCAACTCTCTCAGCCTGGCCTTGTATGGGGAGGTGCTCCAGCCACACGTCATCATCAGCAGATGCTTGTGCACAGCGAGGCACTGGCCAGAAAGCCAGGGGCAAACCCAGCTGAGCCCGGGGGTGAAGCCCCAGCAGATCCACCACCAACCATGCTGACAGTACCTCGGAACTCACTCCAGGACTGACTTCGTTAAGACTCCCCCGGAGCAACATCTGAACTTCATCAAGATGAGAACAATGTGACAAACTTCTGTCCCTATCTGAAAACAGGATCTTGAGCTCAGGGTTACTGAGAAAACCCAGCAGAAGCTTATTTTTCCTTTGAACTCCTGGTCTACTGACATAATCACACAGACAGCGAGTGGAACCGTTCAGCTCGACTTTTCAACAGCTTTGTACAATCAAATTAAACAAAACCAAATATAGAAAAGCATGCAAACTTGCACAAGCCTTGGCTACTCTCAAAAAAATCTGAGATAGCATTACAATGGACTTTGGTAATGAAGTCCAACTTCTGCCCTACTGAAAGCTGAACAAATTGGCACCGAGAGTCTGGGGGGAGGGAAAAAAAGGCATTTTGAATCACTAGCACTTATGCCTAACAGAGGGGATTTGGTTACGCTGCAGATTAACCTTTCAGGCCATGGCACCAACATGCACAGCATCTTTTGGCCTGAGAGCAATTAACACTTTGAATTAACAGTGAAATGTTTGCTATAGCCAGAAAGGTAAAGGGCTGCAGCTGCCCCATGGGGTAGTTATACATAAAAAAAAGCTTAGCAAATGTTTAGCAGCTGACTTGTGGGGTTGAGTTTAACACTAACACGCTGACGAGAAACCCCTGGTGCTCTGGAAGGGCATGCCAGGGAATGCCAGCCGCCTGCTTAAATCTGATCAAAGGGTTAGAAATCTTCACCAGGGTTCAACTCATGAGTTACCGATTTGTCGGGGCTACAGCTTTGCAACAAGGCTTATTTTTTTGGCTCAGCCTTTTGCCATGTCGCAGGACTGACCCTTCGTATTAGAGCCTGGAGCAGTCTCCAACCATTCCAAACTCACTTTAGAGATCCCAGATCTCCAATTCAAAAGGTTACTATGGGTCCAAAGCCACGCTGCAAGTCTCAGCGAAGGTGTTTTCAGATCCAGAAGCTCCTCTGAGCTCCTAAGGACCTCCTGCACATCCCCGGGCTGCTGTTTCCAGGCATCAAGTGCGCCGGCCTTATGGCAAAGAAGCAGAAATGGTCAGAGCCAGCAAGGGTTCATTAGCATCTCAATCAGAGCAAATAGCAAAAGAAATGGTAATTGTTTGCTGGGATGGGAAAATCCACCCATATTGGTCTAAATCAGGCTGATTCCTGGCCATGGCACAGCGGAGAGGAATGCCAAAGCCACCAGGATTTAAGTGTCCAAAAAAGCATCCTCTCATCATGGTTATTTCTAGCAAAGGAGAGAACAGAGATATCACTGGAAATGAGCTGCACACATGTGCATCAGAGCAAATTTTTGCCATCAATGCTCCCATTCCAGGCAAGGAACCTGCCAGGTGAAGGCTGTGGCTTTTGGAGAGGCTGTAGAGACATGGAGGCTGGACCTGTCAGCATCAGCTGGAGCATGGGATGGGGACAGGGAGCTCCAGGAGCCCAACCTCAGCAGCAGTACCCATGGGAAAAGGAAGCACGGCGTTTCCTTCCCAGCATCAAAAATAATCCCTGCTCTCTGCTTCCTCCACCTTCCTGCGCAGCCTGCACCAAAACCTTGGCTGCTGGGAGCCCAGGAGGGCTAGGGACCTGCCTGTTATTTCTTTTTAGTTTTGCACTTGCCTTCCAAAGCTGTGCTGAGAGGCTGAGACATGGCATGGGTGATGCCAAGGACATTTTTTACAGGAAAACCCACACAGCAAGAGTGCTGTTCACCTTCAAAAGCCGTTCAGACAGTCCTGTAAATGCATCAGGCATCCTAAATTACCCAGACAGCTGTAGAGAACTCTGCGAGGACAGAACATGATGAGAAGAGAGGTGAAGGGCTGCTCAATAAAGTGTTTCAAACCTAAAATATTCAATTAACGCCACTGCCTCACTGCAGTCACATCACACCATCCTGTCCTGCATAATTACAAGTGCAGATTTTTATTCCCACAGCTACCACTAAATTCACGTTGAGAATTCAAGTAGCAGAAAATAACTCTTAATTGAGATACATATAAAGTGTATTTCAATTCTGGGCTCGCTGCTGCACAGACAGACAGACAGACACACACAATTACCATTTAGATCCCAGGACTGAAAGGGGCTCTGGGAAAGCTGGGGAGGGGCTCTTGATCAGGGAGTGCAGGGGTAGGATGAAGGAAAGTGGTTTTAAGCTGCAAGAGGGCAGATTGAGACGAGGTCTTGGGAAGAAATATTTTGCTGTGAGGGTGGGGAGACCCTGGTCCAGGCTGCAGGGGTGGCTGCCCCATCCCTGGAGGGGTTCAAGGCCAGGTTGGATGGGGCTTGGAGTCCCTGATCCAGTGGGATGTGTCCCTGCCCATGGCAGAGGCTTGGATCTGGATGGGCTTTGAGGTACCTTCCAACTCAAACCATTCCATGATTCTATGATTTAAGCACCAAAGCTGAATTTTGGTTAAGTCCAAAGAGGACTGAGGCAGCCTGATGGTGCATTTATCCTATTTTTCCCATGTGTGGGTAGCTCCAAATGTCTCCCCTCTGTCAGTCCATGGATTTGAGGAGTCCCTTTTCTGCTCTGCTTCTGCAGCTCCTATTGAACCTCCCTTCTTCAGAAGCATTCCCATCACTTGGCAGGCTCTCCATGTGAGCTTACGACTTACTAGCAATAGTATACACGTCTCTGGCATTAGATAAACACTGTATTTGCCTTGTTATTTTGGGATATCCCCTATCGCAGATGGACCCTCCATCCATGGACAACAAAGCCCTGATACGACCAAATAACCTCTTCCTCCCTGCCCCTCCCTGGCACATGGTTAAACCCCACTAGATTGATATTTGGGTTTGAAGAGAAGAAAATTGTGTTTAACTCTTGGAAAGTCTCCTGCAGGGAAGCATCAGGGTCCCCTTTCACAGATGCTGATTAAATCCAAAGGACGGCAAAGAGCCTACAAATGCCTCCATCACCTTAACATGGCAGTGAGGTTATTAAAAAGCTCCTATCTAAGCTTTAGCAGGTACAAAGGGAATGTCTGCAAGCTGTCTGATTTGCATCTTTCTGGGGTTTGATTTTTGGGAACAAAGATTTGCAGCTGGAGCTGGTTCCCCTGCGACACCCTTCGCCTTAGGAGGGGAAGCAGATGCAGCCAAAGCAGAGGTTTCAGTTTGTTTCTTAATTATAAGTGATGGCTTTTAGAGCAAGAGATTCGTGTCTTCAGCCCTCCCGGAGAAGCAATAGGAAAGGACTGTCTCCTCTGGTACTAAACACGGCAGAACCAAAGCCCATCCATCCCACTGCTTGTTTTTCCATAGAAACAGAATAAGCACAGCATCCTCCTCAATCCTGGCTCTTCTGTAGCAGTGAGCGAGCATCGGAGCCAATTATTCCTGCTCCAGTTTAGTATAAAATCATAGTTTAATGGAATGGCTTGGGTTGGAAGGGACCTTAAAGACCATCCAGTCCCAACCCCCTGCCATGGGCAGGGACACCTCCTACTGGATCAGGGGCTCCAAGCCCCATCCAACCTGGCCTTGAACACCTCCAGGTTTGGGGCATGATCATGGTTGGAAAATTCAGTTAGCAAAATGCTTTTTCATTAACCACACTATACCTCAAATCACTGCCCATATATATACGCACACACACATTATGCATATAAATATACATATATACTCACATCATATATACACGTATTTGTAAAATATAGGCATAGATGCATATATGGGGAAGGGGCTGGAGAGCAAGTCTTACAAGGAGCGTCTGAGGGACCTGGGGTTGTTTAGCCTGGAGAAGAGGAGGATGAGGGGAGACCTCATCACTGTCTACAACTGCCTGCAGGGAGGCTGTAGCAAGGTGGATGCTGGTCTCTTCTCCCAGGTGATAGTTGATAGGATGAGAGGAAACGGCCTCAAATTGCACCAGGGGAGGTTCAGATTGGACATCAGGAAAAATGTGTTCACGGAAAGGGTTCTTGGGCCCTGGCAGAGGCTGCCCAGGGAGGTGGTGGAGTCCCCATCCATGGAGATGTTTAAAAGACGGGTAGATGAGGTGCTCAGGAATATGGTTTAGCAGTGGACAGGTACGGTTGGGCTGGATGATCTCAAAGGTCTTTAAAGTTTAAAATCCCAGCTGCAGGCAGCAGACAGCTGGAGAGGCAGTTGAGGGATTATAGTACCATTAAGCTCAAATACCTGTTGATAACACATTAATCCAGCATTCACAAGCCTCAAGGACCAGCCAGGGGCTCTCCAAGCCAGAGGCTGGGTGTTGGCTGGTTCCACACCCCTCTTGGGAAGCTGGCAGGGAAGAATAACTTCAAAGGAAAAGAGACCTCCAGCAATAAATACGTGGGGAGTGACTGGTGTGCCCTGGCCGAGCTCCTCAGGAGGGGATGCACCCTCCCAGCCACCCTCCGGTCCTCTCGGGATGCACTGCACGGCCACCAGGCAAGGAAAGCAAGGCAGAGAGAATAAAAAACTTGGAAAGGAGAGCAATTTCAGACTACTAGTGGAAAAAGAGGAGAAAAAAACCCCAAACCACCAAAAGTCATGGACACAATCTCGCACGGCTGCATTAGCAGGTTTACCTTTTCCATGTGCTCTCAAGCAGTGTGTGTCAATGAGGTCTGAACGTCACACTACTACAAAAAGTCAGAATATGTCCCCAAAACATTGAGATGTACCAAAAAATGGCTAATCTGGTGCACAAGCAGGACAGAGGCACTGGGGAAGGCAAGAATAAGGAAGCATTTCACATCAAACAGCGCTGCTGAAGGTCCTGCTCCAGCCAGTGCCTGCTCTCACAGCCATTAATACTATTTACTTTTCCGAAGCTCCTGACACAACCATTAAATACCACCAGGATTCCTTTCCCCACCTGCAGACGCTGGTGCAGGGATTGGCTTCTGCAGCTCAATGGATCTCATCTAGATCCACAGAGTTTGCTGGCGACGCCTGCAAGATCAACGCTCGCTTTTGAAAGATCTTCCCATCCGGCAGCAGGGATCGGGATTTCAGGAGATCAACGTGTCCAGGCTATGAGCTGACTGGCTCATTTTGAGCTAACAAGCTGGAATTTTATGTACGAGTGCACGTCTGTGTCTATAATGTATTTTTCTCCATTTTTTCCTGTGAGGGTGGGGACGCCCTGGTCCAGGTTGCCCAGAGCAGTAGTGCCTGCCCCATCCCTGGAGGGGTTCAAGGCCAGACCTCTAAGATCATTGAGTTCAACCATGTCCCAAAGTGCCACATCTAGCGGCTACCCCTTCCCTGGAGGGGTTCAAGGTCAGGTTGGTTGGGGTTTTGAGCAACCAGACCCAGTGGGAGGTGTCCCTGCCCATGGCAGGGGTGGAACTGAACGGGCTTTAAGGACCCTTTCGACCCTTTCGTCCTATGAGTCTATGATCTATCAAGTACATATTTATATATGTAAATAAAAATATATCTTTATATATAAAAATATGGGTACACACAGAACTATATCCATATTATATGGCTGTACATAAACACACCTACAGAGCTGAACCCATCGCTCCCTATGGGGAGGGACAGGACATTGCCTCCTCGCTGCTCACACTGACCTCTTTAAACTCAGATTCCTTTAAACATGCCAGAGCCACTCCTCCTACAACAATTATGAAAAAAAAAGTTAAAAACAGAGCTGTTTTCATTTATCTCAAGTCCAACAGAAACGTTGGTATGTTTTTCTGGGGGACATGGTCGCTGTCTTCAGGCAAAATCTATTTTTCATTGTAGATTTGAGTCTTCTGGGAATAGACTCCTCTCCATCCCCCAACATGGACTTAATTGCAGAGCAAAGTTCAAAATGGAACAAAAATCCTCCCAGCCTCCGGTCATGACACTTGAAAAAATTATACTCTGAAACAGAGATAACTATCCTATGGAATTATCGGACTGTGGTAATAAAGCTGGAGCCATGACAATCTGATGTTCTTAGTACTAATGAGATTTAATAGGGGGTTATAATTGTGTGCCCCATACTTATTTGACACAGGGTATGAAAAGTTTAGTGTATAGCAGCTCCTCTGCAGTCACCACTTGCAGAGGGGCATTTACCTGCTGGTTATCACCTCGAGTTGCACCAGGGGAGATTTAGATTGGATATCAGGAAAAGTTTCTATACTGAAAGAGTGGTGAAGCCCTGGCAGAGGGTGCCCGGGGAGGTGGTGGAGTCTCCATCCCTGGAGGGGTTCAAAAAATGTGTAGATGTGGCACTTGAGGACACGGTTTAGTAGGCACGGTGGTGTGTGGATGGTTGGACTAGATCGGCTGAAAGGTCTTTTCCAACCTTAATGATTCTATGGATGCAAAGTGGTCCCTTGAATTCTCTCCTACATACCACCATGGGCAAGTATCACTGCTTTTTCCCCTATTTTGTTTTCAGGAGAACAAATATTTCAGAGAACAGCTACACCATGGAGGTGTCCGAGACTGGGCAGATCTGTGCTGCAATTGAAATCCAAAAATAATATTTCTTGCATGAAAAATAGTTTGACTTGTTAAAGAAGATAAAAAATAGGGACGAAAGCAGCCTTGTCCCCACCACTGTGATTCCCATGAGCATGACCGAGTGCAGGAGATCCCTTTTCTAGTCTCGGCATGTCAGGGGACACGCGTGGTTCATGTAAGAAGTGTCAGTGCCTGGATGGGGGATGCTGAGCTTTCAGGCTCAGGCTGCCAGAGCAAGGTCTGCATGCAGGCTTTGGGGAGAAGAGCAAAACCTGAAAAGCCCGAAACCTACTTTTTTAATTTTTTTTAAAGTAAACTGTAGGAAGGAAGTTCTTTTCAAGGTTAATAGGATTCCTCTACTAACACTTGGAAATTTAATTCGTTAAGATGCCACGGCAGCATCCACTACTTGCACCACTAGTGCTGAAACACCAATACCCCCTCCTCCTAGAGCTGAAATGATTTCACAGAATCATTTGGTTGGAAAAGACCTTTAAGGTCATCGAGTCCAACTGTACCTGTCCACTACTAAAGCAGATCCCTGAGCACCTTGTCTGTCCACCTTTAAACACCCTCAGGGATAGGGACTCACACCAGACAAACCAACAAGCACCTTTGCCTTGAACAGATGCCACTGACCTGTGGAAAGAACAGCAAAACCCCCTTTACACCTCTGATGCTGCCCCACAAACACAAAAGGCACAGGCAATCTGCGCCACAAGCTGTGAACCCAGCACACGGTGCTTGCCCTAGAGGTACCTACATATTTTTATTATGCTTTTATGCATAAATTTATTATATGGGGCTGCAGCACCTCCCAGCTAGGCTGAGAGAGTTGGGGTTGCTCAGCCTGGAGAAGAGAGGGCTCCGTGGAAACCTCAGAGCAGCTTCCAGTGCTGAAAAGGGCTCCAGGAAAGCTGAAGAGGGGCTTTTTACAAGACCAGGGAGTGCAGGAATAAGACAAGGGGGAATGGCTTTAAGATGAAAGAGGGGAGATTGAGAAGAGATTTTAGGGAAAAATGTTTTCCAGGGTGCCCAGAGAATTTGTGGATGTGAACACCTGGAGGGGTTCAAGGCCAGGCTGGATGGGGCTTGGAGCCCCTGATCCAGTGGGAGGTGTCCCTGCCCATGGCAGGGGGTGGAACTGGATGGGCTTTGAGGCGCCTTCCAACCTACAGCATTCCATGATCCTATGCCATACCTATAGCAAAACCTATTTCATTTCTCAGCAGCTGCTGCAGCAGGTCACCTATGGGGTTCTCCAAGCTGCTTGTTGCAGCCACACCAAAACCTGTCCAAAGCCCTGAGCGGGGAGAGCTGGTTTGCAACAACCCTGAAACCAGCTGAAGCATCAGGAAACCTTTCAGAGGAGCTGAAAGCCAGGGCCACCTTAGCTCCCCAACAACCCCATGCTAACAAGCGCCAATTGATGCAGGAAGGTCTTCCCAAGGCTTGCTTGCACCCCCACCCCAGTGCAATTTGGCTTCCTCATTCTTCCATGAGGCGATAGAGGAAAGCAAGGGTGGATTTTTATTTTTACTTCTTTTTTTTTTTAAAAAAAAAGAACAGTATCTTTACAACCCGATTTTGCTGAGTGTTTGCCCCCACCCATCAAGCACCCATCCAGACGGGGCTTTCACCAGCTGCTCTCCGCCTCCCATGGAATCGCAAGAAATAGCAGAAAACTCAATTATAAGTCTGCGGTTTCCATGATTCATCCAGCACAAAATAGGAAGCATTGGACAGAAACACAGCAGCAGCGGAAGGAAGGAAGGAAAACCACTTCTCCAGGGAGCACTCGACTGCCTTGACTACCAGCCTGCACGCTCCCTCACTCTCCAGCCGCGTATCGCACTTCCCTTCCCTCAGGGAAAAGGAAAAGTGCCCCAGGGTGATGGAGCCAGCAGTTTGCAATCCTGACTCATCCCCAATGAACGTGGGAGGCGTAAGGTCCCTGCCAAAAAGACATCATACCAAAAGACATCATACCCGATAACAGAGCCAGAGGGCATCTGGCGGGACGGATACGTAGGGCAGACAAAGGAGGACCAAAGAGGCAACCTGAACTCATAGAATCATAGAGTCACCAGGTTGGAAAAGACCCACGGGATCATCGAGTCCAACCATTCCTATCAATCACTAACCCATGTCCCTCAGCACCTCATCCACCCGTGCCTTAAACCCCCCCAGGGAAGGTGACTCAACCCCCTCCCTGGGCAGCCTCGGACAGGGACCAATGACCCTTTCCGTGAAAATAATTTTCCTAATGTTCAGCCTGACCCTCCCCTGGTGGAGCTTGAGGCCATTCCCCCTCGTCCTGTCCCCTGTCCCCTGGGAGAAGAGCCCAGCTCCCTCCTCTCCACAACCTCCTCTCAGGGAGTTGCAGAGAGCAATGAGGTCTCCCCTCAGCCTCCTCTTCTCCAGGATAAACACCCCCAGCTCTCTCAGCCGTTCCTCACAAGGCCTGTTCTCCAGCCCCCTCACCAGCTTTGTTGCTCTTCTCTGGACTCGCTCCAGAGCCTCAACATCCTTCTTGTGGTGAGGGGCCCAGAACTGAACACAGGATTCGAGGAGCGGTCTCACCAGGGCCGAGTACAGAGGGAGAAGAACCTCCCTGGACCTGCTGGTCACGCCGTTTCTGATCCAAGCCAAGATGCCATTGGCCTTCTTGGCCACCTGGGCCACTGCTGGCTCATGGTCAGTCGCTGTCAACCAACACCCCCAGGTCCCTCTCCTCCAGGCAGTTTCCAGCCAGACTTCTCCTAGTCTGTAGCTGCTCAGGGTTGTGCCCCAAGTGCAGGACCCGGCATTTGTCCTTATTAAACCTCATCCCATTTGACTCAGCCCAGCGGTCCAGCCTGTTCAGATCCCAACTTCTCATCTGAAGCTTCAGTCTTGCCAGGCAGTTCCCTGGTGCGCTGTAAGGACGATTATTCTCTGATAAAAGATTAGCTGTCTTGGAAGGTGAGGTTTGCAACCCTCACGATGCCTCAAGCAGTCTCACCCCACGCCAAAGCTGTGAGCCAGCGCTGGTCCCTCTCCTGCAGATCAGGTTGCAGTGAGGTTGGTGTTGGTCTCTTCTCCCAAGTAACAAGTGGCAGGACAAGAGGAAATGGCCTCAAGTTGTGCCAGGGGAGGATCAGATTGGATATCGGGAAAAAATTCTTCACCAAAAGGGTTTTCAGGTACTGGCAGAGGCTGCCCAGGAAAGTGGTTGGGTTCCCATCCCTGGAGGTGTTTAAAAGAAGGGGAGATGAGGAGCTCAGGGATCAGTAGACAGGTACAGTTAGACTTGGATGATCTCAAAAGTCTTTCCCAACCGAATGATTCTATGATCCAACCTCCAGATGTCTTGGGGAGGGGATGAAACCCCACCACTTTTCTTTATTTCTGCATCAGTTACTCCAAGCTCATCAATGGACACAACACACTTTTAAAGGGTGCTAAGATCTCTCACCTTGAGTCCACCTCACACATCAGGCAACCACGTTCAGGCAAGACAGTCTTGGGGCGAGGCACATGGGGCAGCAGCGAGGACAATTTCTGCTGCAGACGGCTCTTGGAGCCACACGTTCTGTTGAGCAAAGCTCTGTGTATTATCAGCGAGGAAGAGAAGCTCAGCGAGACAGCGATACGGCTCTTTCCAGGCAATTTAATAAATCGCAGACTTTCTAATTGAATTTGGAGTTTTGGTAATTAACCCTTCCAAAAGTACATATGCCTGCAGGGAGGAGGTGGGGAGGGGAGGGGGAAGAAAGCAGCAACCAAATAAACACGCATAATCGGCTTGGAAGAGATTTAAAATGTAATAATTGGCAAGATGAATTTTTGGTTGCTGTTGAGTTGTTTTGCAAGCTAAAAAAACACCCGAGGTTAGAAAGGGGAAGGTTTAGGCAACTGCTGGTGTGCCCATTAGCCAACGCACACCCCCTCCCAACGCTGCTCCCAACCTGTTGTCCAAATTCAGCCACATTTCAGAGAAAACTGGAGGTCTCCAAGATGCCTCCTGGTCTGCTGGACAGGGACCAACGCTGGCTCATGGACAGGCTGCTCCCAAGCAAGGTTCATCTCTGAAGGGCCACTAAGTGTGAGCTGCACGCAGAGCTGCGGCAAACTCACTGGAAAATGGGCAAGCGCAAGGAAAGCCAAGGAGAACTGTTCTCCGAAGACAAAAAAAAAAAAAAAAATAAAAAAGCTTTCCTCTGGTTTGCGGAGCTCTTCTCTTCCCCTTTCCCACTCTTTCTACCCGGTGGAAGTTCCAGCCTAAACAACCAAAACCAAAACAATAGGCAAAGGCAAACCTGGGCAAGAAAACTAAGATATTGTAGCTCTGCTCCAACTCCTTATTTCTCCATTTAGCAGGAATTAGGGTTTCTCAGTATTTTTCTGAATTACAACACCTGAAAAACCCTGAACACTGAGAACCATGTCTTACCAGCTGAGTTTTGCTCAGTTCTGTTGCTCTGCTCCTTTCTAAGCTGTGGGTTAATTGGCATTTAAGAATGAGAACAAAGAAATGCATCTTCTTCAGGTTGTTTTAACGGTACGAGGCCTTTTTCCCCCCCCAGGCACACCCCAGGCTGGACACTGGGCTGAAGTCAGTGTTCTAAGAGCTCCAGAAGCTCTGTAAATCTCCTCCCTTCCCCTTGTCTCTAAGAAAAAACACCAAAAAATAATCCCCCAAACAGCCAAAACAAGAGCCTGCAGTAGCAGCGTCACCAGAGATGTTGAAATGACTGAAGTTCACAGTGCAAATAGTCCCACTTCTCTTTCCCAACTCAGTCAACACTCCGCACATCCACAATTTCACACAGTTATCCACAATCCTGTATTTTTTGCTCCCCATAATCAGAGACCATGGGTTAAAACCCACGTTCCTGGTTTGGGTTTTATCATGTCCCACAGGAGGGTTGCAAGAAGCTGCTCATAAACCCGCAGCGGTCTGCAAGCTCCAGGTGGGCGACTACCAAATTCCATGTCTTTAAATCAAAAATCAGAGGCGAGGCGTGATTTTACACTGGAGAACGGTGCCTGCTCTGAGCGCAAACATCGCACATGTAACAGCACGGAAAAAGGGTTCAGAAATCCCTGCCAGGGAACAACCTAGCGGCATTTGGCTTCTGCACTGAAATATTAAACTATTTTTGAGTACAATTTGTTTGGGTTTTTATACGGTTGAGAGAGATTCAGCCAAATGCCTGGGTGAAACGCAAGCCCTGATGGAGAAGGGTGGGGAAGAAGAAAGGAGGGCTCTGGGGGGAGAAAAAGGGAGAGGATGGGTCTGGGGGATGAAAAAGGGAAAAGAGGGCTCTGGAGGGGGACTGAAAAAGGAGGAATGCACGTAAATGTGATGATTTCTATTGTTTCAGTGATGCGAGCGCGAGCGTGGTGAATGCAGCTCTCCAGGCTGGTTTCCCCGCACGCCTCGCGTCAAATCGAAACCTGAAGGAGCTGGAAGAGGAAACTACTGATTTGGGCTGGGTGGGAGCAGCAAACCCAACAATTTCCTGTCTGTGGTACAACAAACCCAAGCTCTGGTATCCGCGGGAACGCTGCCGCCACCACCTCCCACCCCAGCCCCTTTCCCCCTCCAAGTGGGATCTGTGTCATCAGCTGGGGCTTTCGAGCCAAAGCAGTAGGCTCATAGTAAAAGAGTAAGGAAATATTAAATAAAAATATAATTTTAAATTATTTTTTTTTGTTTCCGAAGAGTCATTGCCACTCTGGGCAAGAATATTAATCACTGTGACCACAGCTTGGAGCTGCCTCCGTACAGCTTTTACCTACCCCCCGCCCCAAATTCCTCTACTCATTGGCAGCTCAGATGAATATTCAACTCAGGCTAACAAAGAAGACATTATTTTGAGCCATGATCCTGCAATTCGGTGTGAGCCTACGTAGAAGCTTCCTGGAGCCAAACTTTGGATGTAAAGTAAAGAGCCAGCCCCGCATGGATTGATGAGCATGGCTGGAAAGTGCCTTTATTAATAGGCACTTGCAAATTCTCACTTAAATGTCATTAAAAACGTGTTATTTAGAGGACAGGGATACAGCACAGGTCACTAGCAAAGCTATTAATCAAGTGGCAATATGCAAACGCAGGGCATGTTAGAGGCTCTGTCGGTCTCCTTGAAGATGCTGTTGAAACAGGAGCTTCTCTGCTGGGAGCATCCGGCAGCTTCCTGGGTACCGCTGGCACCTCAAAATGACCCAAACCCAGCTCGTTCCTGCAGCAGGAAGACTTTTGTGCTCAGCAGTGTGCCAGATCTGCCCCCAGCCTCCTTGCTCACCATCCCACCTCCCGCCGGTTGCGCGAGCTTGGCTGTTCCGAAGCCTGGGATGAGGTTCCCTGGGGAATCGTGGAGCAGGCTCAGTGTGGAGAGTCCTGCCTGCCCGAATCACAGTGCCCGACCTGCCCTCCGCAGCAAACACCGCCACCATTTATCACATTATTTGAGACAACCACTCACCACCCCGCCTCAACGGGAATACAAACAGCTTCTCACAAGCCTCCTGGATATTAAACAGCACTCAGAGTCCTTTCCTAAGTGCCACGTGCTTGAACAGCAATATCGAGGAGTGACTGAGAACTGATTTGGAAGCAAAACATCCTTCATGTCTCGACCTACAGCTGATGGTCAGGTGAATATCTGCACACAGAATCATAGAATCACAGAATCATAGAATCACCAGGTTGGAAAAGACCCACTGGATCATCGAGTCCAACCATTCCTATCAAACACTAACCCATGTCCCTCAGCGCCTCGTCCACCTGTCCCTTAAACCCCTCCAGGGAAGGGGACTCAACCCCCTCCCTGGGCAGCCTCTGCTGGTGCCCAATGACCCTTTCCGTGAAACCTCACAAATGAAGATGCTCAGCTCTCACCCTGGTGGCAGGGACAAGAGAAATGCCTGGATCATACTGCAGGCACCAAGCACTGATGCTTGGATAAGTAATTTTGGAAAGCATGGCTATAATAAAATCCTTCCTTTACTTCTCTTTACCCTCCAACCATTTATTTTGCCTCCTCTAATAGCAAAACACAAGTGGTCATCTAGTTAAGCCTCCGCCCAAGTCTCCTTGGAGAAGTTATAACATCATAGAATCATTAAGGTTGCAAAAGACCATCCAGTCCAACTGTCACCCCCACACCACCATGCCTACTGAAGCACTTGAAGTGCCACGACTGCATGTTTTTTGAACATCTCCAGGGTGGAGACTCCACCGCCTCCCTGGACAGCCTCTGCCAGTGCCTGAGAACCCTCTCAGTGAACACATTTTTCCTGATGTCCCATCTGAACCTGTCCTGGTGCAACTTGAGGCCATTCCCTCTCATCCTATCACCTGCCATTTGGGAGAAGAGAACAACACCCACCTCGCTACAACCTCCTTTCAGGCAGTTGTAGACAGTGATGAGATCTCCCCTCAGCCTTCTCTTCTCCACATTAAACAGCCCCAGGTCCCTCAGCTGCTCCACTTAACCCCTGTGCTCCAGCCCCTTCCCCAGCTCCGTTCCCTCCTCTGGATGCGCTCCAGCCCCTCAATCTCTTTCTTGTAGAGAAGGGCTCAAAACTGAACGCAGGATTTGAAGTGCAGCCCCACCAATGCCAAGCACAGGGCGACAATCCCTTCCCTGCTCACCACATAATTTCTGATCCAAGCCAGGATGCCACTGGCCTTCTTGGCTACCTCGGCCACTGCTGGCTCATGTTCATCTGGCTGTCAAACCAGTTCAAAGCAAAAGGACCAAGTCACCTGCAGACTCACCCTCCCTTGCGTTTGCAATAGGAACGGGCTGGGACAAGGACTCTGCATTTCTCTTACGTAGCCTTGAGCTGTTTCAAAGAGTTCATCCCAGTTCGAGCTCAAAGAATTTCCCCAGCAAGTCCCAGGATGGCTCAAAGCATTTATAAGCACTGCAAAACCTTAAACACAAACCTGAGGAAATCAATGATGCTGCAGTTTCTTGGTGTTTTATTCATAACCCTTTATGGGGTCCATTAAGAAAAAGAGACCTGACAGGGAGAACGCTAATACTTTTGATCGATCTTGCAAAGAGTACAGCTGAAGTCTTTGGCAAGATAACGCAGGCAGAGTTCATCCGATGGTGAACAGAGCCCCTCGGGTGAATTTCAGACACTTTTGGAGGCTAAAACCAGCAAAAGAAAAGAGCTCAGTGTGCTACATCACCTAAACCATAACACTCTGCATGGGGCAATTCCTCAGGCGACATCCCAAGCGATAGGAGATAGAGGAGGAGCTGCCCACGGGAACAATGGAGTTTACACCAGTTGCCCAAACCCTTATCATAGAGGTGATTCACCAAGCCCCACCAAGCCCTAGAAGAAAGCATCGCTGCCTGCTGTTATTAGCCGCTGTCTACGAGGACAGGGTGGCATTTACGCAGCCCTCGTGCCACCCTGGCAGGATATAACGGGGACGTCACCACGCTGCAGGGCAGCACCTTGAGCCATCTTCCCACCCTGGCTGGGCAACGCAGCCTTTCGGTCCAGGACTGCTGTAATTCCAAACCCAGATGGGTTTTGTTCGTTCATTTATCTATTTTCTTCAGGTTCAACCCCCTAAAGGCGCTTTGTCTTCTCCCAGTGCTCCCGGTGAGCCCCCTGGAGCTGGCTGCCACACATACACCACGAGTAAAAGAAACCTAGCGAGAAATCTGAATTTCTCTTGCAAAACTTCCATCCTTGGACTTTCTGAAGCTGCTCATTGCACATTTAGGTCATCTGTCTTAATCCATCCCTCTGCCAGCCACGGTTTGTCCCCTCTATCCCTTTATTCCCAGTACCGTACCGAACACCCTGCAAATGCAATCCTACTTCTAACACGTATCCGACAAATCTCACCCAAGCACACTTCAAACAAGCAGGTTTTTTCATCCTTGCATGTGTTTAAACCAGCCTTAAGTTGACAACAACAATAACCTGTGTTCACTTCCTTCCTTCCTCTGCTCCCAGTGATTTGAAGCCTCATTTTTTTTTTCTGTTTCTAAGTCAATAGTGGCAAAATCCCTAAATTTTGGTGAGCACCAGGAGCTTCCAGTACTGCACAGACCAACTAAACACCACTGCTCTTAAAACCTCAGCAGTTCTGTGCCCACTTTTCAGACTCTGCCAAAAGCACACAGCGCAGCTCAATTAACCAAGTGGCTTCATCCAGCGGGGTGATAAATAACAAAGGAGCGAACAGGTCATTGCAATTCACTTGAGTAACCAGAATCCCAGTCTGCCGCTTGGGTTTCTTCCAATCCCTGCCTGCATTAGTGACAGATTTTAATTGCCTGTTCCCAAACAGGCCGACCACAGCCGCTCTGTGCAAGCAACGACCCAGCTGACAAGATTTACTGATAGCTGCAGCCTTGCAATTAGAGATGAGAGACTTCCCCGTGTTCCTGCTCCAAGCGTGGCACCCCAATACGCATCCCCTGTGCGCCCCAGCCCTCTCCAAGGCAAAAGACTATTTACTGCCATCGTTTTCTCCTATAAAGATCAGAAAACACTTGTATAAATCAAGATTTTTCCCTCTTCCACGCTTCCCTCACTGCTGGGAGGAGGGAAGGCATTTGCTCACCCTCCTTACTAATGATTGAAGAGCTTCTACCAGCTTCCTACAACGAGAGCAGGGCTGGCCTGCTCCAGCTTCACAGCGATGCCCCAAACTTCAGTAAAACCCCGGGTGGGCCACGAAAATTGACTTTCGCTGCCCTCCAGCAGCACAGAGCCTACGGGATCGTTGTTCCAAAGGATGGAGCCAGCAAACGCCTGCCCTGCGTAGAGCATCCCTCGTCCTTCCCTCTCCCATGATGCACACGCAGAGCAGTCCACAGGGGATCTCAGAGCTGCAAGGAAACTTTATTTTTAAGACATTTCCTTAAAACTCACGGCAAAAAATCTGCTTTGCAAAAGACGAATCATTTTTTCAGTGCTGGGAGTTGTTAAAAAAGGGCAACAAACACCAGCAGGGACAGAAGAACGATGGGGAGGGACGGGCTAAAAATGCAGGGAAAGGATTTCAATGTGGAAAAATTGCAAAATTAATACATTTAGAGCTGAAGCAGCAGCAGAGGCTGGATGAAGGAGAGCATTGAGAAGGCACACAGGGGCGAGAAGCAAGTCCCGTCCCACCCCGCTCTGCCAAAGCTGACCCTGATAAACTGGCAGGAGCTCAAAGAGGAGCCATAAAAATAATGAGAGGGCTGGAAAGGCTGACACGCAGGAAGATTAAAAGGAACTAAATACGTAGAGCTTGGCTTGGTGACAAAACCCAAGGGGAAAGGGAACAGCCGGAGAGATCCCTGGGTCTTGATCCTCCTGGGGAGGGGTTGTTGAGGCCCTCAGGGCATCTACATCCCTGCTCCCCTCGCGCTGCATTCCTTCCCTCTAATACAATCCCTAATTTAACAAGTGGAGAAGATCCGAGCAAACACATTTTTCGGGGGGGATGCATTACATCAGGAGCTAATTTAGGTCCTTGCTGGGCTCTGTCCCTGTACACGCGCCTGGCATTCAGCACACGAGTCGGCCCCGGCTCCACTTCAGCATCTCCCAGCTGGATGCGAGGGGAGCATCACTTATTCATTCATGATCAACAGGTTCATTTTTTAATCATTTTCAGACAGCTGTTATATTATTTTCCACCCCAGCTGCCGAGTGCTCAACTGCAGCAAATCTTTCTGCAGCTCTAGCATAAAAATAACAACAACAAAAAAGGAAAACTAAGTTTTCAGAGAGTCAAGACTATCTCCAGCACGAGACCCTTGATGCAAGCACTTGCTTCCTTTCGGAACAAGAGTATTTATATCAGTCTCTTCCTTCCTTTCAGTTCAGATAATTAACAAATCAAAACCTAAGCACGGTGGAAGATGGTATTTTTAAAGCTGCTTCGCGTGGAACCGGGACCTGCAGGCACAGCTGACAGCTCCGCTACTCCCACAGCCGCAGGCACGCGCGGGGACCTGGCAATTAATATTTTATTTGAGTAATTACAGTCATCAGCCCAGACTGTACCGTTGAGTAAACACACCCGAGCCATAAAGCGCTGATAACGAGAGAAGGGGGAGGTTTGGCGGGGCAGAGCCGACGAGTCGGGGTGCGTTTGGCGGGGACTGCGCCCTAGTCCTCTGTCACAAAACCATCCTGGAGGATTCGGCACCACGTTCCCACACGCCCCAGAACAAACAGGCTCTTTGTCCAGGGGGGGAACCAAAGCCACCAGACACCGGAGTGCCCTCAGTCCCAAGCCCCCTTCCTCACCCACCCCACCCCATTCATCACTTCATGCTCGTAAACGGCTCTTGGAGACACCTTCCTCGTTTGAAGCAGCTACAACTTCAGAATTACATCTTTTAAACTGGAGAGCACCCCTAAAAATCCCCCCAGTGCCCCAAAACTGTAGACGTTTCCCAACTCTGTGTAAAATCCTGCACGCAAAGCAGCTGGCGGATGGGGACTGAGGCCCCACCAGGCATAAACCAGTCCTGGGCTGTAAAAGTTTGGCTGGTTTGGGGCTGAGGTAGTTGGGAGGGAGCAGTGGGCTAGGAGCGTGGAGGCTCTGGGGGAGCGCGGAAAGGTGTGCAGGGAGAGGGCCAGCTCAGGGCTGGGCTGGGGTCCTAAGCAGAGTGCTGGGTGGGTGCAAGGGCAGGCAGGGGGCTAAGCAGAGTGCTGGGGAGGGATGCTGAGAGCTCACACACAGCACTGGGGGAGCATCCTGGGCACTGGGAGCTCAAACACAGCACTGGGGGAGCATCCTGGGTGCTGGGAGCTCACACACAGCACTGGGGGAGCATCCTGGGTGCTGGGAGCTCACACACAGCACTGGGGGAGCATCCTGGGTGCTGGGAGCTCACGCTCAGCACTGGGGGAGCATCCTGGGTGCTGGGAGCTCACACACAGCGCTGGGGGAGCATCCTGGGCGCTGGGGCAGGGTGATGTGAGCCAAAGCGCAGTACTGAAGCAGGGAGCTGTGAGCTGAAGCACTGCACTGGGGTAGGGTGCTGGGTGATGGAGCACAGTCCTGTGGCGAGGCTTGGAGCACAGCACTGGGGTAGGGCTGGGAGCACAGAGCTGGATAGGGTGCTGGAGCACACTGCTGGGGCACGGTGCCGGGAGCTGGGAGCACAACAGCGGGGCACAGTGCTGGGAGCTGGGACAGGGCACTGGGAGCTGGGACAGGGCACTGGGAGCTGGGACAGGGCACTGGGACAGGGTGCTAGGGGCTGGAGCGCACCACTGGGACAGGGCACTGGGAGCTGGGACAGGGCACTGGGACAGGGCGCTAGGAGCTAGATGCAGCACTGGGAGCAGGAACACACCACTAAGAGCTGGGGCACAGCACTGGGAGTGGGGGCACAGCACTGGGAGCTGGGTGCTGGGAGCTGGGGCGCAGCACTGGGAGCTGGGGCACAGCACTGGGAGCTGGGGCACAGCACTGGGACAGGGTGCTGGGAGCTGGGGCGCAGCATTGGGAGTGGGAACACAGCACTGGGAACTGGGGCGCAGCACTGGGAGCTGGGGCGCAGCACTGGGAGCTGGGGCGCAGCACTGGAACACAGCACTGGGAGTAGGAACACAGTACTGGGAGCTAGGGCGCAGCACTGGGAGCTGGGAACACAGCACTGGGAGTGGGAACACAGCACTGGGAGTGGGAACACAGCACTGGGAGTGGGAACACAGCACTGGGAGCTGGGAGCAGGGTGCGGGGAGGATGCTGGTGCAGGCGCCGCGCTGGGCGCTGGGTCCCGGCTCACTCACCGAGCTTCTCGACGAGGCGCAGCATGACGCCCCCGATGTGGATCTCCCCGGTGACCCGCAGGGTGACGTCGCGGCCCAGGTCGGTGACATGGACGCTCAGCTCCCACGTCCCATCGGCGTAGCAGCCGTCCGGCATGCGGATCCCGTCCAGCGCCATCGCCCCGGCCTCCTGCAACGCCGGACGAGCTTCGGCTGCGGTTCGGCTCCCTTCGGAACCGCTCGGCTGCAGTTCGGCTCCGCTCGGAACCGCTCGGCTAGGGTTCGGGTCCGCTCGGAACCGCTCGGCTAGGGTTCGGTACCGCTCGGAACCGCTCGGCTGCGGTTCGGCTCCGCTCGGCTGCGGTTCGGAACCGCTCGGCTCCGCTCGGCTCCGCGCCCCGAGGGGGGTGCCCCGCGCCGCGGGAGGAGAAGGGGCGGGCGCGGAGAGGGAGGAGGAGGAGGAGGGGATGGAGGAGGAGGAGGGGGATAATAATTAAAGGCAAACTCTCCCCGCGCCGCCGGGCCCCTTGGCCTTTTATGGAAGCGCAGGACGGAGCGGAGCGGGGCTGCTCCAACATCCGGGCTCCGCGGGGATGGGGGGTGGGGGGGGCGACGTCCCAGCCGGTCCCCTCGGGTCCCTCCGCCAGCCGGGAAGCGACCTCCATGTCCCCATCCCTCGGGGCCGCTTTCCCCCTCCCCCCTGCTTTTTCCCTTCGCATCGCAGAATCATGGAATGGTTTGGGTTGGAAGGGACCTCAAAGCCCATCCAGTGCCACCCCTGCCATGGGCAGGGACACCTCCCACTGGATCAGGGGCTCCAAGCCCCATCCAACCTGGCCTTGAACCCCTCCAGGGATGGGGCAGCCACCCCTGCTCTGGGCAGCCTGGGCCAGGGCCTCACCACCCTCAGCGTGAAGAATTTATTCCTAATTTCCTCCCTAAATCTACCCCTTCCAATTTAAAGCCATTCCCCCTCGTCCTCCAGACCCTTGGAAAAAGCCCCTCCCCAGCTTTCCTGGAGCCCCTTTCAGCCCTGGAAGCTGCTCTAAGGTTTCCCCACAGCTTTCTCTTCTCCAGGCTGAACAACCCCAACTCTCTCAGCCTGGCCTCACAGCAGAGCTGCTCCAGCCCTTGGATCATCTGTGTGGCCTCCTCTGGACCTGTTCCGACAGTTCCATATCTTTCTTTCTTCTGTTGGGGACTCCAGAACTGGACACAGGACTCCAGGTGGAGTCTCAGGAGAGAGGAGCAGAGGGTCAGAATCCCCTCCCTCGCCCTGCTGGCCACACTCCTTTTGATGCGGCCCAGGATACTGTTGGCCGCCAGCTCATATCTTCATTAGTGACCTGGATGTAGGGGCCAAGAGCAGCCTGATGAAGTTCGCAGGTGACACCAAGATGATTGGGGAGGTTGACACTCCAGAGGGAGGAGGTACCTCCAGGGTGTTGATCAGTTCTCCCAAGTAACAAGTGATAGGAAGAGGGGATGGCCTCAAGTTGCACCAGGGGAGGTTCTGATCAGACAATAGGAAAACTACCTTCTCTGAAAGGGCTCTTGGGCTCCGGCAGAGGCTGCCCAGTGAGGTGCTTGAGTCACCATCCCTGGAGATATTTAACAGATGGGTGGGTGAGGGGCTCAGGGATCTGGCTTAGTAGTGGACAGGTACGGTTGGACTTGATGATCTCAAAGGTCTTTTCCAACCAAATGATTCTATGAACACCTGGACAGGCTGGAAGAGTGGGCAAGCAGGAACCTTGTGAAATTCAGTGGAGGTGAGTGTAAAGTCTTGCACCTGGAGATATATAACCTTGGTGTGCAGCTCAGACTGGGTTCCACCAGGCTGGAAACTAGCTCTGTAGAGAAGGACCTGAGGGTCTTGGTGGATAACCGACTCAACATAGCTGCAACGGCTCCAGGCTGGAGAAGGTGCAGAGAAGGGGCACTAACATTCTCAGAGGACTGGGAAATCTTCCATACGAAGTAAGGCTGAGCAAGCTGGGTTTGTTCAGCCTGGAGAGGGGAAGGCTTAGGGGAGACCTTATCGTTGTATAACAGCACACGAAGGGTGTCTGCCAAGAGGACTGAGACTGGCTTTTTACAAGGAGTCACATGGAAAGGACAAGGGGTAATGGATATAAGTTGCTTCTGGGGAGATTCCGGTTGGATTCCAGAAGGAAATTTTTCCCCATGAGAACAGTTAAACATTGGAATCATCTCCCCAGGGAAGTGGTGGATTCCTCTGTGCTGGACACTTTTAAGGCTCAGCTCGGCAGAATGCCGGGCCATCTTGTCTAAAGTGTAGGTCACCTAAAGAAGTTGAACCAGATGATCCCCGAGGTCCCTTCCAACTGGCCATTCTATGATTTAAAACCCCAAAGAGCCCCTAATCCATAAGGAGAATACCCGTTAGGCAAACCCCTTACCTTAGCGTTGCAGTCTGTGCCTGCGCTGAGGCTGGGCGATGCGCTGATTCCCTCCATCCTCACCATCTGTGAATCTAGGAAATGGGAGCTGCCTGTAAAGAAGTGTCGGAACAGGCACAAATGGAGCAAAAAAACCCTGTTATCCGCTTCCTGTAGCTCCCCACCCAGTGATACATACATCCCGCCAAGGCAGCCCGGCTTCCTGGAAACCCATCGCGTGGAAGGGGCTGCGTTTTGGTGGTCGGTGGCAGTGGGCAGGATGTGTCCCACGTCGTGCCGGGCAATGGGAAACCACTTCTCGTAAAAGCCGTGCCTCCCGAGCAGCCTCGGGGTTGGCTCTACTAGCTCTCCATGAGCACCATTCCCACATCCTGAGCTGTGAACGGCAGCAGGATCTTTGCTTTTTGCAACAAAAACCTCTTAGTGGGGATGAGAAAGTCTTGCCACCTTTATAATGGAGATATTTATAAAGGGCTGTTCCTCTGTTTTCCCATATGCATTCATAAAAGCTTTCCCAGGCTCGCTCTGGGCAGGATAAGCCAGGTTTTACACGTAAACGGAACAGATAACTTGGTCTAAGGTGGCTGACGCTGCTCCAAATGGTGGGAGGGCAGCAGATGACCTCTCCCACCAAATCCTTGTGAGGGCTTTAATCCCTGTCAGTGTAACCCCCGTTTCATCTCCCCAACCTTTGGAAGCTGGCTCCTAATTTCCAGGGTGACAGCTTGGGAGGGCAGGGGAAAGCTAGGCTGGAAGAACAAAGCTTTCACAGATCGTATCTCGGTTTTCTTCCAGAGGGAAACAATAGGGCAATAAATAGAAAGGGTTACTCTCAACGCGGACGGTTTGGATGAGGTTCCAAGCTGATGCAATTCAATACGGCTCCGCTGAAGCTGGTAACCTTTTAGTACAGTGTATTGCTTGCTCTTGGGTAGAGCCTGCATTTAAAAAAGCATTTGTGGGGTTTCTCTTTCCCTGAGGATGGGGAAAGCCGCTCCCTCTGCCCTCTCTGTCCCAGCCAAGGCTGTGTGATGCCGTTCTTGGGGCTCTCTGTTCCTCCCAGGGGAGCTGCTCGCCGGTGGGTGTGTGGAGAGGTGGGCAGCCCCATCTCCAGTTCTTGGCTAAGACGCAAAGCAAGGTCCAAAATGAAGCGGCGAGGCTCTTGCGTCAGAAGCAGCCAAGCTTCCCCAGGGCTCTTCCCACTGTTTGCAAGAAGTCCTCACTCCGTACGTGCAGCAATCGCCAAATAAGGTGCCGAAATGCACGGCTGCTTCCAGCGGGACAGGGACGATGCCTACCAGGTCTGCCAAGCAGCACAGCTCCTTCAGCTTCTTCTCCTCCAAAACAAGGATGCTTTTCCAGTGAAATGGGAAATCAGCGGTGAAACTAAGTAGCTCCTTCCCAGTTGTAGATTTATTTGACTCGTTTTGCCTTTTTTTTTTAAAATTCATGGTCTATTTTGGCTTTTAAAACTGTTATATGTGGTTGCTGAAGCCAGCGGGTTTTCCTGCTCCGGGCAAGCTAGTCGGACTGGCTCTTTCCAGGGTGACTGGCCACAGCGATCTGCCCTGTGCCGCTGGGTGCCTGCAGCAGGAAAAGCAGCACAACTGAGCACCTGGCCTTCCTCCGTAGACAGAGGCAGAGAAATTCCCCAAACCTCTGTGTAAACAAAAGCTCCGTTTCCTCAAATGCTCCCGCATGGCTGAGCGCGATGTGCTCTGACCTAGTAGCAATCAGCCCCTGCTTGGCCTCCATCGTCCATCCGGTTCACATGGGTCTCGCTATTCTCTGTCTGCAGCTTATAGAATCATGGAATGCTTTGGATTAGAAGGGACCTCAAAGCCCATCCAGTCCCACCCCCTTCCATGGGCAGGGACACCTCCCACTGGATCAGGGGCTCCAAGCCCCATCCAGCCTGGCCTTGAACCCCTCCAGGGATGGGGCAGCCACCCCTGCTCTGGGCAACCTGGGCCAGGGCCTCACCACCTTCGCAGGAAAACATTTCTTCCTAAAATCTCATCTCAATCTCCGGTCTTTCATCTTAAAGCCATTCCCCCTTGTCCTGTCCCTGCACTCCCTGATCAAGAGCCTGTCCCCAGCTTTGCTGGAGCCCCTTTCAGTGCTGGAAGCTGCTCTAAGGTCTCTTCAGAGCTTTCTCTTCTCCAGGCTGAACAACCCCAACTCTCTCAGCCTGGCCTCATAGCAGTGGTGCTCCAGCCCTTGGATCATCTTCATGGAATCCTCTGGAGTCGCTCCAACAGCTCCATGTCCTCCCTGTGCTGAGGATTCCAGAACTGGACACAGAGCTCCAGATGAGGTCTCACAGAGCAGAGCAGAGGGGCAGGATCCCTCCTTCCCTGCTGGCCACGCTGCTTTTGATGCAGCCCAGGACACGGGTGGTTTCTGGGCTGCGAGCACACATTGCTGGCTCATGTTGAGCTTCTCATCCCCCAGCACCCCAAGTCCTTCTCCTCAGGGCTGCTCTCCATCCATTACATGCTCTGTCTCTTTGGACACAACTCCAACCATGCAGTCCCACTGCTATGCTCATGTGTAGACTTCTCCCAGGTCCATCATCTCAGCTGGATGCTGAAATGCTTTCTCCTGATGAATAAAGCCAGATTAATAGCCAGATTTTGTCTCGTCTTTGGGCCTGTCCATAACAGAGCCTCAGCAGCCTTTTCAAGGTGGGTTTGTAGCTGGTGTGGTGTCTTTGGGTTTTCCCACCAGCTGTAGGTGAGAATGGAGATTACAGTAGGTACCAGAGCTGGAGGGGTATGTGGAACCCAGGGTGGAACACACAAGGTAACACTGCATTTCTTCACAGAGTCTGAGGGCCAGGAAAACCTGTAGTTCTGTAGACTCGAGTCCTTGTGTCTTCAGAATAGGATGTTTGTCCTCGTCACCCCAAGGGAAGTTCAGGCAGTGCGATGTGGAAATGCAGCTGGGTGCTCTGCATAAGGAATGCTGCTGCCAAGATGAGAGCAGAGCCATCGATCTTAGTAGGGTCATGTAGCCAGGTCTCTCTTCCTGATGTTTCTTCTCCCAATTAACAAGTGATAGGATGAGAGGAAACAGCCTCAAGTTGCACCAGGGAAGCTTTAGATTGGATATGAGGAAAAATTTCTTTTCTGAAAGAGTGGTGAAGCATCGGAAGAGGCTGCCCAGGGAAGTGGTGGAGTCTCCGTTCCTGGAAGGTGGTCAGAAAGCATATAGACATGACACTTCAGGACACAGTTTAGTAGGCATGGTAGAGTTGGGTAGATGGTTGGACCTGATGATCTTAGAGGTCTTTTCCAACCTTAATGATTCTATGATCCTATGATGGCCAAGAACACATAGGATGAAGCCAGGGACCAAGATTTGATGCAAACACAACCATCCACCTTGGTCCTTCATGTCCAAAGGTTACAAAATACACCCCTGCAGCTGGAATAAATCCTAGTTTGCAAGAGATGGCTACGTTTAGATAAGAGACGTGGAGCCAGAGTGAGCTTCCTCCTCCCTTGCTAAGTCAAGCCAAGGTTTCATTGCCCTACAGGTACAAAATTGCATCTCATTTTCATTCTGTGTGTGTCCAACATCAGCAGCGCTGCGCTGGAGCCTGCTAGGTTTGTGCCGCAGGACAAACTCTGCTGCAGGGCTCTTCACTGTCCTCTCTTCACCTTCTTTCCAGGAATTGGGGTCAATTAAGCTCTTGAAGCCTCAGGCTGTGAGGTTTGTTTCCCAGCTTCTTCCTCCGCAAACAGCTCTTCATAACAAATGACTCTGCTGGCTCTCCTAGCTCGGCGTGTGTCAAGCAATAGTTTCCTGTTGACATTAATCCCTGTGCCGTCGTTTATCTTTTATCCTTTCTCTATCATGCAATAGCATCCTTCTGATGTTTCCAGCTGCCAGGTGTTGCCTTCACCGAGGGTGACTCTTGCCTTGGCCCAGAAAGGAGGCAACTTGCCCCAAATCATTCCTGAGTCATCTGCAGGGCCAGAAGATCCCCAGGGACGTTGGACCATTGCCTCCATCCAGATCCTTCTGGCAAAACCTATCCCAAACGTAGCTTTCCCCAGCTGCTTCCACTGGTTCTTGCAGGGTGCTCTCCTGTGGGTGTTGCAGGTGCTTTGCGTGATGCTGTTGGCAAGTGGGTGGCATAACTCGTTTTCTAGAAGCCCAGGATGGAAAACATTCCCAGTACTGGAAAGGGCTCCAGGAAAGCTGGGGAGGGGCTCATTGTCAGGGAATGCAGGGACAAGATGAGGGGGAATGGTTTTAAGCTGAAAGAGGGGAGATTGAGATGAGATTTCAGGAAGAAATGTTATCCTCTGAGGGAGGCCCTGACACGGGTTGCCCCGAGAAGTGGTGGCTGCCCCATCCCTGGAGGGGTTCCAGGCCAGGTTGGATGGGGCTTGGAGCAACCTGATCTGGTGGGACGTGTCCCTGCCCATGGCAGGGGGTTGGAATTGGATGGTCTTTAGGGTCCC
The DNA here is from genome assembly GCF_032191515.1 of Phaenicophaeus curvirostris. Classification (NCBI taxonomy): domain Eukaryota; kingdom Metazoa; phylum Chordata; class Aves; order Cuculiformes; family Cuculidae; genus Phaenicophaeus; species Phaenicophaeus curvirostris. Next base: position 69,395,166 of record NC_091396.1, on the reverse strand, counting down.
TTCCAACAGAAACCATTCCATGATTCTAGGATTCTGTGATTTTATGAAAACACAGTGTTTTGATGAGGCAATCCCAGATCTCTACCAATCTGTAGCCTTTTGCTAAAAGCAACTTTGAGTGGGTACTTTACCATGCTACTGATTTGCACTTGCCCAAAGAAAGTAGGCAACTCCAGCTCAAAGGTCCAAACATCTCCCACCCTCCCCCTTCTCCTCTGATATGCAACATATTAAACAGCTTTCTATTGTCTATCAGATTTTTTGAGCCTTTGCCACTCCCATTCTGGCTGTTCTCCACCTCCAGAAAGCCTCCTATTCATTCGCTTTTACAAATACAAAGTACAGGCTGGAAGGCTGGATTTCTCCCATGGAGCTGGGGCTGGAAGAAAACCCTAATGTCACACAACGCTCAATCACCACCCCTGGAGCTGGTCACTCTGGGGCATTAGAAGAAACAGCCAGTGTCATTCCTGCACTGCAAGAAGAAAAGCCTCAGATCCCAAATAATTCCTCTGATGGCTCTGACACCATCATCTGCAGAGCCAGCCAGATAGTAGAAAGGGTCTATTTGGAAGTGATTTACTGGGAAGCAGCAGGGAAAACCAAAAAATCCCCAGATAGAACCATCCATTATTCATAGCTGCTTTTCAAGCCCTTTCAGGGAAGCCGCTTGATGGGAAGCGGAGCTGTTGGAAAGCACCCTGTGCTGGCACCCAACACCCTGCAGATCTGCCCTGGTCATGAGGAGTGGAGGAGAAAAACCGTCCCCAACAGCCTGTGTAGCCCAGTCCAGTGTATTTGCAAAGCGCAGCCCCGTAGTGAGCATCACCAAGTGCTACAGCATCAAACCTCCACCCCACCACAAGCCCTGGCACTGACGCTTCCCGTTATCTCTCCAGCCCCAGGTCTCCCCTCCCCAACGGTCTGGGGAAACTGGCTCCCAGCCTGTGGGTTTTCCCTCTATCATGACAAGGAGCAGGAGGGGGAAGCTCATTGTCATGCGTCGTTAGGGGATCCGAGGGCACCGGAGGTATAGGACACCCCTGAGACATGCTGGACCATTCCCAAGCATGTGGATGCACGTGGAAAGCTGGGAAGGGGCTTTTTACATGGGCCTGGAGTGACAGGACGAGAGGGAATGGCTTTAAATTGGCAGGGGAAAGATTTCAGTTGGAAATAAGGAAGAAATTCTTCACAATGAGGGTGGGGAGGCCCTGGCCCAGGTTGCCCAGAGCAGGGGTGGCTGCCCCATCCCTGGAGGGGTTCAAGGCCAGGTTGGATGGGGCTTGGAGCCCCTGATGCAGTGGGAGGTGTCCCTGCCCATGGCAGAGGGTTGGAATTGGATGGGCTTTAAGGTCCCGTCCAATCCAAACCGTTCATTGATTCCATGTGGGCTCAGAAGCAAAGCCCAGCAAGAGCAGATCCGTGTCCTTGGTGTTTTGGCATGCTAGTTTTTCTTTGCAAGCATTGCTTGACTCCTGCAACCCTGGGTGAATTTTGCTCAGCACAAGATGAACTCCCCTGGCCGCTGTTTGATCCTATGGCATTGCAAAAATCACCGAATTGTGAAATGGAGTAGGAAATCCATCCCTGGACTGGATATGCGGTGGTGCTCAAAGGACATGAGGATGGGGAAGGGCTGGGTTCATTTTCCCACTGTGGAAACCACAGAAACCCCAGCCTGGGCCACTGTCCCCACTGGCCAATACTGGGATGTTCCGTGCTGGTTGCACCACCAACAGTGCCTTGTGCTGGTGTCCTGGTCCCCACCCTGCAGCCCCAAAAATATGCCCTGGAGATGGCCTCATTCTTCATCTCCCATGACCAGGGTTACAACAGCAGCAGACTGGGGGGAAACCTAAACGCTCTACCACAATGTGGAGAGGTGACACCAGTGGGCAGCTGGGACACCCTCGTGGATCAATTACCCCCCAAATCCTCTGGAACAAGGGACTCGGAGCCAGCCACACCAGCGCAGAGAAATGAGAATTCCCCAAGGCTGCAAAGCCCCGAAGGCCAAACAAGAATTGCAGCGGCCTCAACAAACACACCCAGCCTATAAATCACACCCTCCTGATAAATCCCCCCCATGCCGCGTGAAGCTGTGAAGACTGGAGGAGGAGGGCACTGAGGACGAAGCCGCAGGGGTTTGGCTGCCTTTCCTTGTGTGCTGCTGGAGGACAAACTGCCTCCAACAAGGGTTTTATCGACAGGCACGTCAGAGCTTGGCCAAAGCCGAGCTGATAAGAGGCACCCGAGCAAAGGCACCGGGTGCACCTGTGGCACGGCGCGGCGTTCGGCCATGGAGCCACCGTGTAGGGCAACTGTGTGAATCCCCGGAATTTGCCCCAGCCTCCAGGCCATGGGCTCAGGGGGAGTCACCCAGCATCATCCCCTACAACCGTTTCACTCAGGCATCCACTTGGGCTCCCCCAGCCCCCCAGACTGCTCTCCTGCCTTGGTTTTAACCAAACACAAGCGTCTCCTGGCTCCTCTCACTGGGTGTTTGTGAGCAGCCTCTCTGGGGACAGGTCTCCCAGCTTCCCCACTCAAATCCAGCTGCAGCCAAGGAAGCTGCAGCAATTTTGTCCCTATTTTACAGATGGAAATGCTGAGGCTGGACACACTGAATCATAGAATCATAGAATAACCAGGTTGGAAGAGACCCACCGGATCATCGAGTCCAACCATTCCTATCAAACCACTGACAACCACTAAGGATGCAGCTCTGTGATGGAGCCGGGATCGTGCCACCTGAGATGGCTGGTGTGGTCTGGTGTGGTGGAAAAGCACGACAGCCCTTGTCTGCAGCTTTGGGTCAAAAAGAACCCCAAACCACTTCCTTGGGCAGTGCAAATAATACTGGGAGGCTGCAGAGAAACTGGAGGGGCAGTGCACCAGTGGGTGCTGGGCTCAGATGTCCCAGCCACGTCCACATCTCTCCACTGTGGATCACTCTCAGTGCTGCATTGAAGTTTTCTGAGCCAACTGAAGGGATTTAATGACTATAAACTAGAGAGGGGCAGATTTAGACTAGACATAAGGAGGAATTTCTTCATGATGAGAGTGGGGAGGCACAGGAACAGGTTGCCCAGGGGAGCTGTGGCGGCCCCATCCCTGGAGGGGTTCAAGGCCAGGTTGGATGGAGCCTTGGGAAGCCTGAGCCAGTAGGAGGTGTCCCTGCCCATGCCAGGGGGTTGGAACTGGATGGGCTTTAAGGTCCCTTACAACCCGAACTATTCTACAATTCTACGATTCTATGATTTGGAGAACATCAAGCAGAAAACAAATGCATCTGTTAAAGGAGGAGGCAGAGTTGATACCTTTTATTTGCCTCTTGCACACCCAAGATGCCCCATGTGGCTGCATCAGCTGAGAATATTTGGGAGCCTGTTTCACTGGGGAAGCTGGAGATGGATGATGCCCACAGAGCTGGTTGGTTTTGTGCTTTTTCAGCTTCAGTCTTCACCGGGAAGGTCAGATGCAAGCAGGATGGTAATGCAGTTAGTGCTGGAAAAATAGAGACAGAGCAGAGCAGAGTGGTTTAACAAGGTAGGCGTTATTGAATCAGCTGGGTGGGATGAACTTCATCTCCAAGCGGAGCAGTCAGAATGATCGGCAGCTCCCATAGGAAGGAGAGGTGTGCTGGCAGCCAGCCAGGAATGGACAATCCCCAAAATCCCACCAAAGAACAAAATTGTGGTGGCTTGTGAACTCCTAGAAGACACACAGTGGTCTGCAGCCAAGGGTGTTGTCATGCGCCTCCAGTTCCTGGTACAGCCCCGTGTGCCCTGCAAACTGGGCACAGGTAGGCTTGATAGGGTCCCAGTTCATCGGCAGCTGGTGGTGGGATGGGATGGTGAGGGATGAGGGAAGGCTAAAAGAATTCAGGCTCTTCCCACAATGGGCAGGCAAAAAGCAATGGGCAAATCCCCTGGAGAACGGTTCAGGTGAGCTCTTCAGGGAGACTTTAGGTGTAGGGGAGTGAAGAACTGCAGAGGGAGGGGAATCACCATTGTCTGAGGATTTTAAAGCTCAGCTGGAAAGCAAGTGTCCCAAATCATCTCTTTGCCTGCTCCGTGCCAGTGGGGCTCTCCCAACCTCTCCGATCAGAAAAAGCTTTTGACGGCTCATTGCTGAAGCAGGAGGACGCTGGAACTGCTGCCTGATCTGAAGAGTAACACCTTCATTCTCTCAAAAGATGGGCTTGAAATTAATGCCGTGCACAGACTTGGTCCAGTCCCCACTGGCAGGTGAATCTCTACGTTCCTCTGTGTGCTGCATCCAGCAGTGAGGATGCTGCAGCCCCCTGGGTACCAGAAGGAGGGCCATCCATTCATGTCCTTGCAGCTGCATGTGGCTAAGACCTCAGGATGGAGAACATCTTGCTGCTAGACTGTCTCATAGGCCAACAAAAATACCAGCAACGCAGCATGGGTGGAATCACAAAGCTGGCAAGTGCTCAGGGGCCAGGATCCTTCATCCCTCTGGCTGGCTAGGGTTGCTCCTGAGGTGCAGTAGGATCATAGAATCACAGAATGCTTTGGGTTGGAAGGGACCTTTAAAACCCATCCAGTTCCAGCCCCACTGCAGTGAGCAGGGACATCTTCAACTCGATCTGGTTACTCAGAGCCCCATCCAACCTGGCCTTGAGTGTTTCCAGAGCTGGGGTAGCCACCACCTCTCTGGGACAACCCATGCCAGTGCCTCACCACCCTCAGCGTGAATGGTTTATCGTTTACATCCAGTCTGAATCTCTCTTCTTTCAGTTTAAAATCATTATCCCTTGTCTGATCACTCCAGGCCCTGCTAAAACGTCTGTCCCCATCATCCTTGTAAGCCTCCTTTCAGCACTGGAAGCTGCTCAAAGGTCTCCCCGGAGCCTTTTCTTCTCCAGGCTGAACAACCCCAACTCTCTCAGCCTGGCCTCATAGCAGAGGTGCCTGGTTAAAGCTGCAGCTCTTGTGCAGCAGGCAGAGCATGAGCAGTTGGTGTGAAAAGTCAAGCCCAGCCACTATGGCAAAAAACTGCAGAAATCATCCGGGGTTTGGAAAAGAATAAAAAAGAACAGCGAGAAAATAACCTGCCACATTGAGAGCTGACTGTAAGTGACGGTTCTTTAAACACGGCAGAGTATCAGAGCGCTCGAGGAGCTGGATGTGTGCACAAGAGGAAGGTAGCTGGAGGTGGGTGCCAGTATTTTCTGGCAGCGTTGGGTTGGAAATATCCTTCAACTCCTTAGACAGCAAGCTGGAGATTACGATGCGAAGGAATGCACTGTGAGTCGTTGCTGCGCGCAGCTGTGGGAGGGTGGGAGGAGAAGCCAAACCCATGGCAGCCTGATAGGAAACAGCCTGGAGACGCACAGCAAAGAGGAAAAAATCAGGTCAATGCTCTGATGTGGCTTAACAGGATATAGGGAAGTTTTCGTGAAGGGGGGTGTATGGGGGGGATGCGTCAGGTGAGTGGGGGACTCTGTAGATAAGAGACCGTGGAATGTTGGAATGGTTTGGTTTGGAAGCGACCTTTAAAGTCCATGCAGTCCAACCCTCCTGCAGCGAGCAGTGAAACCTTCCACTGGAGCAGAGTGCTCAGAGCCCCGTCCAACCTGACACTGAATGTGTCCAGGAAGGAGGCATCCACTACCTCCCTAGGCAACTTGTGCCGGTGCCTCACCACACACGTCATAGAAAATTTATTCCTTAAATCTGGTTTGAATCTCCCCTCTTTTAGTTTAAAACCATCACCCTCTTTGTCCTTTCCAGATGGGGTGATGGTTATTCCTTGTGATGGATGTCATGGTTTCAGCTCCACGGGTGGCACAAACGCAGCAAGAGCCCCGGGAACCATGAATTGAACTGGTGAGTGGGAAGAGGTTTAGTGCCACCTACTAGGGGATAGACAGGGACACTGGGCAGCTTTGGGATCCCAACTCAGGCCCCCTCCACCCTCCCATCTTGGCCTGTGAAGTGATGGACAGGATGAGAGCATGTAGACCTGGGGTTTGCTATGAGCCCCTCTTTGGAGAGGTGTCATGCTCGCGTGGCACGGAGGAGCCCAGGAAAGCATTTATCACCTCCTTTGGCTCCCCAAAGCTCTCTGCACCAAGCACCCACTGCTACTGGGAAACACCATCTCCATCCCACAGCCCGAATCATAGAATCACAGAATCACCAGGTTGGAAGAGACCCACCGGATCATCGAGTCCAACCATTCCCATCAATCCATGTCCCTCATGTCCCTCAGCACCTCATCCACCCGTCCCTTAAACCCCTCCAGGGAAGGTGACTCAACCCCCTCCCTGGGCAGCCTCTGCCAGTGCCCAATGACACTTTCTGTGAAAATTTTTTTCCTCATGTTGCCCAGCACTGACTCTCGGAGGTCTGTGAACCCCTGCGTCCAGCAGCGTCCTTCACACCGGTGGTCGTGCAGATGGGGAAGAGCAAGTCCCCAATGCTTCTTGGCAGGAGACTAGAGGGAGGCGACGTGATACAGGAAAGTATCTCAACTGTGTGTTTGAATGCACAGCTGGCAAAAAGATCTTCCCAAGACCTCACTCGTTTTCCCAGCTACACGGAAACATGGAAATGGAGAGGAGGAGAGACCTATTTTTGCCGTCTGATGTGCTTTCCTCCCAGGGGGCTTCAACCAAGGCCCTGAGAAGTGCTGCCGTTTATACTGAGCTTGCAGCCTCCAGCCCTTGATTTTAGTCAGTTTAAAATAACACGAATGTTGGGTTCCATCAGTTCCTTTGGGAGATTTCTTTCTTTTAAAGGCAAACTCACGGAGATTGTGCTGCCAGAGAATTTTTTCCAAGCATCAAGTCCCCCGTCCCTCCCTGCGGGGCTGTGCTGTGGCCCGACTTTGCTCACATCTCTCCAGTGTCTTTTGGGCACCAGAGGTGCTGCCAGTTGAGCAAGGATGGGTTATTCCAGCATTTTCTCCTTGCAAGGAAACACCTCTCCATCTCCTGAGTGATGACACCGGACAGTGACAGAGCCAGGACAGGAAAAAGCAGTGATAGCAGCACTGGAAAGAATAATGAAAAAAAATCAAAACAGCAAAAATCCCCCAAAGTTCCATCAAATCTCATGGAAATTAGGCACCATCCTGGATTTCAAAGGAGAGGTCACCAAGGCCACGTGGATAACCGTCTTGTGGAGGCTGGTTATAAATGATGTGTCTTTCCTGGAAGGGACCCCAGCACAGACATGGAACCTGCGGCGTAACGGAGCAAGCTCCTTCTGACAAGAACCTGAGTCCCAGGAGGAGACTTTGGAACGTGACGATTGCTACCTTCAGTACCCAAAAGGCTTGGAGTGGTCTCAATGTGACATCCCAGGTGGCACAGCAAGGGGCAGCTCTCAAGCTTTGAGGAGGGAGTATTTCACTCTCCATTTCCTCAGCTCACAGAGCCCTTACATGTCGTGTCTTCTGCCATCAGTGGGACATCCCGGAATGTGCTGCCAGAGAGCTGCTCTGCTGCAATAACTTCCTCCGTAGCATCACGCCAGCAGAGCGGCCGCTGCGGAAACTCCCGGTGCGGGTAAGCCTGGAGTTAACTTTCCAAGCAAAGTCGTAGGAAGTGAGAAGGGAGATTGCAAAGGCGGCGCGTTTCGGCTCTCCTGCATCCCAGAAGATCAAACAGATGGGGATTGTCCTGCAAGGCAGAGGAGTTTAAGGCTGGGAGAAAAAAAAAAGAGGAGATGCTTCTTTGCAGAATAGCAGAGATCGTGGGTGACGTTTCCAGCAGGGCAGGGCATGGCACCCGCTCACGTTCCAGCTAATACAGGGAATACGTGGGCTTGTTTCCAAGCACTCTGGCTTTGGGCCAGTCGCTTAACTCTCGGCATCCCAGTTCCCTTAGCTGGGAAAGAAGCGAGCTGTTCTTCTTGGCCTCTCTGGCACCTCCTGGGCTGTTAGGACTCTGGGAGGTGAGGATGGGGCGTACACCTACAGCCCAGTCGCAGCGAGCTGTCACTGGTAGGGTGTGACGGACACTGGTTTTCAGGAACCCAGCCTCGTGCTCCGAGGGGCAAGGCTGCTTTCTGCAAAGTCAGGTTCAGGAAACATCATTTGAATGATTTTGTTGTCCCCTGTTTGGGGACCTGTTCCCTTCTGTTGGCCAAGCACTGGAAGCACAGGTGGACGAGGTGCTAAGGGACATGGGTTAGTGTTTGATGGGAATGGTCGGACTCGATGATCCCGTGGGTCTCTTCCAACCTGGTGCTTCTATGATTCTAAGCTGCCCACTGCTAAGAACGGGATGCCGGGAGCACAGGGTTGGCTCTGACAAAAGCCCCATTAACCCACCTTCTCCAAGGAAATTTGGCATCAGTGGTAAAGGTCATTGCACTTAATCCAGAAGGGAGAACTCTCTGAAACTCCCTGGGCTTTTCCTAGACCGCCCAGGCACAACAAGGACATTCGGAAAAATTTCTTCACCGAAAGGGTTCTCAAGCACTGGACCAGGCTGCCCAGGGAGGTGGTGGAGTCCCCAACCCTGGTGCTGCTTAAAAGACGGGGAGATGAAGTGCTTCGGGATGTGATTTAGTAGTGGACAAGTATGGTTGGGCTTGATGATCTCAAAGGTCTTTTCCAACCTAGTGATTCGATGAACAATCCACAGGCAGGATGTGAAGGACTTGGCGGGCATCAGAGCAGGAGAACCAAACACAGAAAGCACCCAAGGTCCAGGCAAGCATCTTGCTGCTCCCACTGCTCTCTGGGACACCCGTTCTCTCCTCCCAGGAGCTGGGAGGTTTTAGAGCTCGTGGAGGCGATTCACAAAGCTGACTGCAAACTAGAAAACCTTATGTCAGGAAGAAGTTCCAAGGCACCCTAACCAGAAACATATTTGGGGAATGAGTCAGCAGAGAGCGAAGCAAAAAAGAAAGTTGCACCCTTTTCCTTGATGAAAAAAGCATACGGCAACAGCCAACACTATGAACAACGTTCCCTGCTCCAGCACCCGAGCCAGAATGAAAACCCATGACTCAACCATTGCATTTCATCCAAATCTAAAGAAAAAATCATGTTCAGGAGGGGTATCTTCAGGGAGAGTCAGCAAGAGCTGATTTAGCAGGTTAATTAACTAAACAGTTTGGAGAGGGTAAAATGATGTTGCAGAAGCTTTGAGGCTCATTTGAAAGCCTCGAGGCTCATTTGAAAGCCTTGATTTAAACACTGGTTAGGCTGTGAAGAAACAAGCGCACTCTGCAGACGTGTATAATGCACAGAATATATAGGCACACACTTTCTCCACAGAATAAACCCAGGGGCACCTTAACGCTTCCCCAGGAACAGCTTGCAGCCAGAGCTCCCAGAAGGCTGCGAAAATGTCACCATAAATCATAAACCCAAGGAGGCCAAGAATGCCATCGTGATTATGCAACATAACTAGAATTGGCAAGACATTCACCGCAAAATCCCTGCGGGTCTGATTTGCATTGGGTAGCTGGAATAAAAGAATAGGACGCGCAGCAGAATGCAGGGCCAGGATGGGCTGCAGACGTCTGCAGGCACCGTCACCTGCTGAGGCTGTTTGGAACCCAAATCCAAGGCGGAGAGAGGCAGCTTGGAGCAGCCAGTCCTCAACATTTTTTTTTTTTCCATGAGACTTTGTGGTTGCAGATGTCAAAGCTGTAACCCTCAGTCAGCCCAGTGACTTGGGAAGGAAATAATCCCTAGAAAGCAGCCTGGCGATGCTGGGTGGGAAGTTCTTGCCTGCGGGAGGTCAGACCAGACCCACTGGTCTCTCCTCACTTTAGCTGGTCAATATTGTCTAACTTTGGGTGGCTTTGGGCAGGGAAGCAAAGGGTCCTATTGTCCTGGCACAGAACTGCAGCCCAGCTCCTCCTTAGAGGCTGCCTCCTGAAAATGGGTTGGAAAGCACGTACCAGATAACCCCCAGGATCAGAACAAGCTCAGGAAGGGGTTTCAGTTCCCCTGGAGCCTCAATGTGTACGTTTTGGGCTCCCTGCTCCCGTTCTGCGAGATGCCTCTGAAGCAGACAGGCCACAAGGTGACTTGCAGGACTGTCATTGACTGAGTGTGGTCACTGGGGCAATCATAGAATCACAGAATCACCAGGTTGGAAGAGACCCATCAGATCATCGAGTCCAACCATTCCCATCAATCACTAACCCACGTCCCTCAGCACCTCGTCCACCCGTCCCTTAAACCCCTCCAGGGAAGGGGACTCAACCCCCTCCCTGGGCAGCCTCTGCCAGGGACCAATGACCCTTTCCGTGAAAATAATTTTCCTAATGTCCAGCCTGACCCTCCCCTGGTGGAGCTTGAGGCCATTCCCTCTCGTCCTGTCCCCTGTCCCTTGGGAGAAGAGCCCAGCTCCCTTCTCTCCACAACCTCCTTTCAGGGAGTTGGAGAGAGCAATGAGGTCTCCCCTCAGCCTCCTCTTCTCCAGGATAAACACCCCCAGCTCTCTCAGCCGTTCCTCATAAGGCCTGTTCTCCAGCCCCCTCACCAGCTTTGTTGCTCTTCTCTGGACTCGCTCCAGAGCCTCAACATCCTTCTTGTGGTGAGGGGCCCAGAACTGAACGCAGGATTTGAGGAGCGGTAGAAACCCTGCTGCAGTGGTATTTTGGATGAACAGCAGGGCCTTTGTTCAGATGTGCTCATGGTGAGTGGGAGGAGATCACTCAACCTCAAAGAATAAGAAGGTGCTGAGGGGAAGACGTAGGACCTGAAAAGAGGTAGTAGCAGGGTGGATGTTGGTCTCTTCTGCCAAGTAACACGTGATAGGATGAGAGGAAATAGCCTCAAGATGCACCAGGGGAGGTTTAGATTGGGTGTTAGTAAAAATTTCTTTACTGAAAGAGCGGTGAAGCCCTGGCAGAGGCTGCCCAGGGCAGTGGTGGAGTCTCCATTCCTGGAGGGATTAGAAAAATGTATAACCATGGCACCTGGGGACATGGTTTATCAGGCATGGTGGTGTTGGGCTGACAGTTGGACTGGATGAGCTTAGAGGTCTTTTCCAGCCCAAACGATTCTATGACTGAGCCCCTCAGGGGGGGCGAGGGCCGTAGCTCTCATCCTGCTCGCTGCCATCCGCCTTGCGCCCACGTCTCCTGATGGGAGCATCAAGCTCCGACATGTGTTAAACACGTGCTGGCTGATCTGCATCAGGCTGTTCCACAGCCCTGCCAAGCTTTGCCTTGATTTAATCAGCACTTCTGCCTGTTTTTCCTTCTCCCTCCTCCCCCCCAAACGCAGATGTGGTCCCTCCAAGGCAGAGGAGATCACAGGTTTCTTTCGTGACAGCACAGCACACATCGTTGGAAGGAACATTTCTACCCTCTTCCCTTTTCTGTAACCACCACAAAGCGGCCTCACCTCCCTCCCTTCTCCCTGCTGTTTTTTTAATACTCTATTTATATGAAAATTAAAAAAACCCACACTCAACAGCGTTCAAGGAGCAGTCTGGGAAGCATAAAGGAGAAAACCCGAGGAGTGTGCCAGGAGACACGACTGTCCCAGCCGAACATTATGCTTCGTAAACACCAAGCATTCAGCTGTTGGTTCAGTAGCACAGAATCATGGAACGCTCTGGACTGGAAGGGACCTCTACTGGTCATCCCATGGGCAGGGACACCTCCCACTGGATCAGGGGCTCCAAGCCCCATCCACGCTAACCTTGAATGTTTCCAGGGATGGGGCAGCCTCCTGTGCCCGTGCCTCACCATCCTCACAGGAGAACATTTCTTCCTAAGATCTCATCTCAGTCTCCCCTCTTTCCACTTAAAACCATTCCTCCTCGGCCTGTCCCTGTCCTCCCTGATCCAGAGCCCCTCCCCAGCTCTCCTGGAGCCCCTTTCAGCACTGGAAGCTGCTCTAAGGTCTCCCTGGAGCCTTCTCCAGGCTGAACAGCCCCGACTCTCTCAGCCTGTCCTCATACGTCAGAGATGCGTATTGAAGCAAGGTCCTTCCCACCAGCTGAACATCTATGTTGGGTATTGATTCAGTAGTGCTGCTTCTGTCATCTGCTTCCCTTCCATTCCTCTCCCCTCCCTTCTCTGTTTCTTTGTGTTGTTTCTTCCTCTTCCAAATGATTCCTAAACCCATAACCCCACCACAGCTCCTGATTCCTTTCCCATTGCTCCAGATCAGGGAAACAAGCAACAGCCCCCACGATATTGTTTGGGAGGAAGAACCATCCTCTCCACCAGAAAAAAAGAGATCGCAGAGAGGTGGGTGTTGGTCTCTTCTCCCAAGTGATAGGTGGGAAGACAAGACAGAACAGCCTCAAGATGTGCCAGGGGAAGTTTAGATCGGACATCAGGAAAAACTTCCCTGAAAGGGTTCTCGGGCCCTGGCAGAGGCTGCCCAGGGAGGTGGTGGAGTCCCCATCCCTGGAGGGGTTTAAAAGGTGGGTAGACGAGGTACCTGGGGACGTGGTTTAGTAGCAGACAGGTAGAGTTGGAGTTGATGATCTCTAAGGTCTTTTCCAACCTAATGATTCTAATTCCAGAAAGGGACATCTGGGTGGTTTCCACATTTCTGAGGCACTGTTGTGGCTGCCTGCTGGCGTGGGCTGATGATGCCACATCTGTTTACACTGAGAACGCTGCTATTCAGCAACACAGCCTGATTAACAACAGTTTAGATTCTGCACCTTCTACATAAGCCACAGAGCTCACAAATACCACTGCCAGGGCAGCCCAGGGGCCGTACATCCAACACATCTACTCCAGAGCCTTCCACGTTGTTTTAAAACCTCAGCAATGACCTTTCAGTGCTTTATTTGGAGACTGTTTCCTTTCATCACAAAACTTCTCAGCTTCTCCTGAATTAGTTTCAGATACAAAGCTAATCTGAGATCTGGTATTCTCCGGCCTCAACCAAGTTGATTTTATGCAACTCTCTTTTGTCTTGAAAGGATCCTGGTGCATAATTATACATAGAATCATAGAATGGTTCGGGTTGGAAGAGACCTCAAAGCCCATTCAGTTCCACCCTGACATGGGGACACCTCCCACTGGATCAGGGGCTCCAAGCCCCATCCAACCTGGCCTTGAACCCCTCCAGGGATGGGGCAGCCACCCCTGCTCTGGGCAGCTTGGGCCAGGGCCTCCCCACCCTCAGTGTGAAGAATTTCTTCTTAATATCTAGTCTAAATTTCTCTTCTGGTTCAAAATCATTTCCCCAGGGCATTCACCTAAGTCAACTGTGACTCTTAACGATGTGTACATACATTTTAAGGTACATGTGTTAGCACAAACCTGAGCTAAGAGCGGTGCTGCGCAGGGGTGGGGTGAGAAAAGAAACTAAACCTAAAGCCCAACATTTTAAAGCAGCTCTTTTCCTTATATTAACTATATAAATATATTTATTTGTGGTCCTTATGGTAACTACACCGAAGTATCCAGCAAATGCTGAGGCCCCTCTAGGAAACATGGACTTTCAGAAGGTGAATGTCTAGAACTTTCTGAAATACACAGACTCCCTGTATCTTTAGTGGCTCTACAAGAAAAAAATAATTAATTTCCAGATTATCCCATAGAGATTTCAGCAGTTATCGTTTCATTTCAATAGCTGCTTTGATTGATACAACATTCAGAGCAGTTTGCAGTGCTTGTTTAACTGGGCCAATGGGTAACCTATTGTTAAGACACTTTAGCGGTTAGAGAATCTCTACAAGGAGCAAGGGAATAAAAAGGACAAAACTAAAAGCCTGTTTGGCTAGAAAAGCCAAACCCCCATACTGAGCAAAAAATGCAGCCATTTATCAAAGCCCGTTGGAAGGAATTTTAATTCTTGGCTCCAAGCGGGGATAAAGGGAGCATCGCACAAGTGCTGCCTCTGCTGTCACAACACAGCAGCGCTCGGGGAATGAGAACCCTTCTCTGGGTGCTCACAGGAGCATCACACCGCTTCACAAACACAGCAGGGAGAGGGTGTCAGAGCCTCTGAACACCAGGAGGCAATGGCAGTCACTTCTAGAGGCGTATATTCAAAAACCCAGTCACTGTGCGGGGAGGATGCCCCAAACAACCCCGTCTCCCTCGGATGAAAAGACTCCACAGGAGCTTGGGAGGCGGCCAAACCCCACAATAAGCTGAGCGGCCACCCTCTCAGAAGCAAATAAATCATAGAATATTTGGGCTGGAAGGGAGCTTAAAGCCCATCCAGTTCCACCCCTGACATGGGCAGGGACGCTGTGGGTAGCTAAGGCCCGGCGGTCGGAAGATCTCGCGATGTACGGAAAGGTAGGACCCCCTCCGAGTAGCCAATTGCGTATTAGTTCATGATGTAAGCAGACGGCAGTGACGTCCTAAGCCCAGGCTATATAAGGCTGTGTTACGTATCAATAAACGCCATTTGCCGTCCACCACATCGGTGTCTGTGAGCTCAGGGACCGAGTGACCTGGGTTTGGTCGCCGTGCTGTTCCTGAACCAGGTCGCCACGTCTCCGAAGGCAACACCTCCGAAGGCAACAAGTGGTGCCGAAACCCAGGAGCCGGGAAGGAGCTCCGGGAATCGGGAAGTCGCTTGGAATCGTGTGAACGGCGGCCGGTGCGGCTGGACCAGCCCGGCGGGGAGGACGCTCCCGGACCCACAAGGAGGATGGAAGCCCTTGTGAAGGTCGTATCACAATTATATAAGACAGATTGTAAGCCTAAAGATTTTATTCTCGCCATTGCGAGACTTTTAGAGCTTGGGGTCATTGACCAGCCGGTGGATATTCTCCACCCCGAGGTGCGGGATGAATGCACCAAAGCGTTAGCCGAGGAGGCGATGTCCTCGGGTTGTGCGAAAAGCCTTAAGTCGTGGGGGAAAGTCGTACAGGCCCTGCAGGAGGCCACACAGGAGCAGGAGACCTGGGGGGCGGCCAGGGACTGTTTGCCGGCCACCCCGGGACTGGGGGTCGGGGCGGCCACGCGGACTCTGCACCCCCCACGTGGTGATGATTATGCAGAGTCTAAATGTTTGCGAAAGGGTGATACGTCCCCTCAATCCCCAATCAATCCTTCTGGGGTGGGTTGGCCGAGGAGGCCAGGGGCGCCGCTGGAAAAGCGGAGCCCGAGGGGGTCTCGGGTAGAGCGGCACCTCCTGCGGCCCAAGATGGCGCCGGGCGGGAAAGGGAAAGGCGGGGTGAGAACGCTCGCGGCGGGAACAGGGAGGTAGCGCGGGAATTGAATAGCGCGTGCGAGCGTGAGAGGGAGGAGATTGTGAAAGAGAAGGGGGGGGGGGCGAGGGGCGGAGAGCCAATCAGAGCTCCGTCTGGAAAAATCAGCCAATCAGAACGTCCGCAAGGGAGGTGGGCGGGGCTGGGGCCCAACAAAAAGAGCTCGGGGCCCGGAAGTGGCCGGTCAGTCGAGTTCCGGCTCCGGCTCGGACACTAGTCGGGGTGGGTGGGTCACAACCGACTCGAGCTCAGAGGAGGAGGGAGTGGGGGTGCATAGAGTTAAAAGCCGACACATCCCCACTCAAATTAAAGAAAAGCCGAGAGGGGGACAAATCCCTCTCACGGGTTGGAGAAAAATAAAGATGGCATGTGCCGATCGGGCCCCATGGGCCACGCTGGCGTTCCCGGTCCGGGTGACAGAGGGGACAGAGGGTCCACTCACCAATAAACCCTAAGGACGTACAAGCAATTGTTAAAGCAATTAGGGATAAAGGGCTTACTTCTGCCATGGTCTCCACCCTCATAGACAGCGTTTTCGGTGGAGATGATATGCTGCCCTTTGATATAAAACAAGCTTGTAGATTAATATTTGACGGGGCAGGGATGATTGTGTTCAAACAAGAATGGGAGGACAACTGCGTGAAGCAGCTGGCCCAAGTAGCTGGGGCAGATCGCCCACTGCACGGCTCCAGCCTGCAGCGGCTCATGGGAACAGCCCCAGCAATGATCACCCCTCAGGCGCAAGCTCAGGGCCTCCGGGCCCATGAAGTCACGGCGACTACCCGTGCGGCCAGAGAAGCCATTCGCACAGCCTCTAGAGTTATCGCCAAGCCATCACCATGGTCCACGATAAAACAAAGTGAAAGTGAGAGTTTCATACAATTCGTGGACCGTCTCCAGGCAGCAGTCGACTCTTCGAGCCTGCCTGCGGAAGCAAAAGGCCCGGTGGTAGCAGAATGCTTGCGTCAGCAGTGCAACTCGACAACCAAAGAAATCCTGCGGTCATTGCCGCTGGGGTCAAGTATCGCGGACATGATCAAGCATGTCGCGAAGGAAGAGCATCTAGCCCCAATCCAGGTGGCCGTTAGCACTGCAATCACCAACGTGATGGCATGCTCTACATGTGGCCAGGTGGGTCACGTTGTAACAAACTGCCCTCGGTTTCATGACTTGCCAACAGCATTCCCCCTGTGCCAGAATCGACCCAGAGGACTGTGTTGGGTCTGCGGGAAGCAAGGGCATTTTGCCAAGGAATGCAGATCTAAAACTCAGGGAAACGGGAGGGGGAGAGGGCACCTGGGCCGCGCACGGCCCTCTCCCACTTGGGACACCAGGCGGCCCAACTTGCCAACCCCGAATGGGGCGAAGCGCCCCCGAACCTGCAGCCCCCCCGAGAAGCAACCAACTTTATGATCCAACCAGCGGTCCAGTCGAACCTGCCCTTATCTCAGGGACAGCAAGGACCACCCTCTGGGGGCGAGACCCCAGGGTGGCCCTGGCAGTGAAGTGTGATAACCCACCAGTGGTGTAGGGGAGTTGTTCCCTTTATAATACCCTAAATGGCACCACCATTAGTGTCCCCTTTTTGATCGATACCGTAGCAGACGTTACAGTTATTCCCGAGACGAGTTGGCCCCCACGTTGGAAATTGGAAGACGCCCCTATGGTGGGAGGAGTTGGGGGATTAACCCGAGCTCGGAAGAGCGCTCAACCGATAGTAATAACGCTGCACACTGAAAAGGGGCCGGAGAAAACTATTACCCTCTTCCCATATGTTGTGTCGGGAGTCCCACCCCTGCTGGGAAGGGACGCTCTAGCCCTATTAAAAGCCAGAGTGACAAATTTACCATAAGGGCCACTGCCGCATACCCACTTCCACCAATTAAACTGAAGTGGAAATCGTCCGACCCAGTATGGGAGGCTGAGGGATGACCTCGTTGCTCTCTACAACTACCTGAAAGGTGGTTGTAGAGAGGAGGGAGCTGGCCTCTTCTCCCCAGTGACAGGGGACAGGACGAGAGGGAATGGCCTCAAGCTCCACCAGGGGAGGGTCAGGCTGGACGTTAGGAAAAAATTCTTTACAGAAAGGGTCATTGGTCCCTGGCAGAGGCTGCCCAGGGAGGGGGTTGAGTCACCTTCCCTGGAGGGGTTTAAGGGACGGGTGGACGAGGTGCTGAGGGTTATGGTTTAGTGTCTGATAGGAATGGTTGGACTCGATGATCCAGTGGGTCTCTTCCAACCTCGTGATTCTGTGATTCTGTATATTGAGTAAACTTGTGTCGTTTGTTAAGAGCTGGCCAGCGAAGGTTAATTTTATGTTTGTAGAACACCAGCAGCTGCTTTAAGAAGGTATTTGGTTAGCATTACACCCAGTTACATTCAAGTTACCATTTACCCAAGTGTGCCAAGTGTTTGTTACTATGAAACTGTTGTTTGCACTTTTTAGACTTTATATTTTAAATTTAGGCTTTTGATGTTATATTTGAGACTTGTTAAGATTTTTATATTTGTTAATTTATTTAAATTTGGTAAGATTATATATTGTTAAGATTTTATATTTGCTAAGATTTTTATATTTTATAATTTTTTGGCTATTCCGTTAAGCATAGGGAGGGGGGAAATGTTGGTAGCTGGGTTGGAGCGGCCTGGGTTTGGTCACCATGCCGTTCCTGAACCAGGTCGCCACGCCTCCAAAGGCAACACCTCCGAAGGCAACAGGATGCCTCCCATGGGATCAGGGGCTCCAAGCCCCATCCAGACCGGCCTTGAACCCCTCCAGGGATAGGGCAGCCACAGCTTCTCTGGACAACCTGTGCCACTGTTTTACCACCCTCACTGTGAAGAATTTCTTCCTCATGTCTCATCTAAATCATCCCCTTGCCAGTTCAAAGCCATTCCCCCATGTCCTATCACTCCAAGCCCTTGTAAACAGTCCCTCTCCAGCTTTCCTGTAGCCCCTTCAGGTGCTGGAAGGCCATTCTAAGGTCTCTCTGGAGACTGGTTGTGGCCTCCACTCCACGTTCTCCCCTATGGAGCAGGGCTGGGCTTTCAGCAGAGGGGGATGCAGGAACCATGGAGAAGGCCCTTGACATGCCAGAGCCCCAAAAAGGACCTCAGCAGCAGCTCGACAACATTCGCTGTCAGGCAGCTGTGTTTTCCTTGTGTTTAAAATGAAGTCTCTGTCCTCAAACACTGACTCAGGCAGGTTATCTGTTGAAATTGGCAGTGACGAAGGGACAGCAGTGTATCATGTGGACGCTATCACAAGATACAACACACTTGTGACTCCTTCGATTGCAGAAACCCCCGCCTTGCAACAGTGCCAATGAGAAGTTCAGAAATAAAATCAAGTATGAGTTCCTGTAAAGGAAGTACGTACCCTTTTCCAAAAACGCAGCTGCTAAAATTGCAATTTCTCTTCTGGGACGTTCAGATCAGGACAAGACAGCTTCTGTTCCCAGTCACTGGTGCCTTTTACTTCAGAACTGCAAATGTATTGGGAAATTGAAATAAACCCATTCTCAATGTTGGCAACCCCACAAACGAACTGACCTCAGTTATTTCATGGCTCGACGCCGCTATGGAGAGTCTATAACCAATGAAAGGGAATGAAAAACTCACCAACAATGTGCCAATTAATATGTAGATCGTGCCCTGTGCAGTTTTAGAGAGTATCATAAAGAATTGATTGTTTATCATTATATGGATGACATTCTGGTAACGGGAAAGGCAGATCTGAATATGGTACTGAAGGAGTTGCAACATGGTCTACAGCAATATGGGTTACAAATTTCTCCTGAAAAAATCCAGAGAGAAGTTCCATGGAAATATTCGGGATGCAAAATTTTACAACACACAACAGACCCTCAAAAGGCTCAGTTAAAAGTAAAAATCAATGCACTAAAAGATGTGCAGATATTGTCGGGTAACACAGCAGGGGGTGGGACTGGATGATCTTTAAGGTCCCTTTCAACCCAAACCATTCTGTGATTCCATGATTCTTCTGTCCTAAAGAGCAGAGGCAGTTACTTACCTTTGAGAATAATGGGACCGATGTCATTGGTGTGAAACCACAAATATTTGTTTTTAATGAAAAAATACTTAAAGTGTGCCACAGTGTCCATATATTCATTTGAATAGTAGTACAAAGATATGTATTTCTGAGAAAAAGTCTTAACACTGTAGAAAATAAATGTGGTTCTTAAATTATGTCAAAAGAAACCAGTAAAAAAGTAATGTTGTATACACTGGGATAAAATGAAACAATTAGAGATACGAAAAAAATTATAATTACAGTATTTGAAATATTTGATTCATGCTTTTTTTCAGCATTAGTTTCTAGATGTGCCACACACAATACGCCCTCCGAAGCCAGCAGTCAGAATGGTCTTTCAAATGGTGCTGTGGATAACAGGGTGCGGAGCTGAAATACAGTCCTAGAAAAATGACACCACCGTTTGTTATTTACCGAGACGTAAAACATCAGAACATGGCAGTTTTAGGTCTGTATCTAACATATACTTTTGTTAATGGAAATTATTTTATTTATTTTATTTTTTTTTTAAAATCAACTGATGTTTTATACTTTCATGAACTAAACGGCAATTATGGTCATTAACAAGTATGTCACCCAAGCACAATGCACAATCGTGCTTACGGGATGTTACACGTCGGATTGGCTTTTGATAGAGTCCAGGAATTTGGAATCATTTCAGGTGTAATTAAGCACTGCAAAATGTTTAAAACGATAAAGTGCTTGTAAATACAAATAAACTTTTCTTTCTCTTTAGAAACAGGAAAAAATCCAAACATGCACTTAAACCTGAAACCTCCATGCTGCAGTTCCGCAGTACAACAGTACAACACCAGGTTTGTGCCATTTGCTTTAATATTTCCTTTTCCACCTCGTGCCACTCTCAGTCAACCGGTGACTAAATTGGATTCGTCAGCATCTTCCTGGTCATCTTTGTACAAGAACTTCAGAAGGAAAAGAGCAATATCCATAGATGACCAGTAGGCAGTGTGGGATGTGACTGCGGACAGGTATCTGCTCCCCACGAGACCTTCCCTGAGCTCAAAATCAATCCTGTGCTCCAGCTCCGCTAGAAATCAAACAAGAAACAGAAACGCTGTTAGAATTGTATGTCAGCATAAAAACACCAGCATGTTGAAACAAACTTATGCTGAACAGTTTAATTTAACCATTAAGGCAGGTACACTTCACTCAGCGCTGGAGAAGACTCGGGGTTTGTCCTCAGAGTGCTTCTGCCAAGCAGAGACTTCACAGAAAATTTATATACAGAATTGTTTTCAAATTCATATTTTTCCCCAAAATGGCAAGCATACTTTATTCCTGGAAGCTCATTGCAGATCCAGGGGAATGAAATCAAATCAGCTCAGAGTCGTTAAGGTGTGGCCGTACCTGAGTAGTCAATCTCAATAACTCTGGGTGACAAGAAGATAAGGGTTCTCACCTTCAGTGTAAAAAATTTCTTCTTAATATCTAGTCTAAACTTCTCTTCTGGTTCAAAATCATTTCCCCAGGGCATTCACCTAAGTCAACTGTGACTCTTAACGATACGTACAAACATTTTAAGGTACATGTGTTAGCACAAACCTGAGCTAAGAGCGGTTGCTGTGCAGGGGTGGGGTGAGAAAAGAAACTAAACCTAAAGCCCAGCATTAAAAAGCAGCTCTTTTCCTTATATTAACTATATAAATATATTTATTTGTGGTCCTTATGGTAACTACACCGATGTATCCAGCAAATGCTGAGATCCCTCTAGAAAATATTTATTTCAGAAGGTGGATGCCTAGAACTTTCTGAAATACAGGGAAATACATGTTGCTATGGCATTTGATGCCACATGGTTGGACTCGATGATCCAGTGGGTCTTTTCCAACCTGGTGATTCTATGATTTCCAGCCTCATAGAACATGCAGACACAGCCCATTAAAGGTCTTGTTTCCATGGGGTTTGTAAGGTGCTCTCGTCACTTACCTGTGGGTCTGGGAAAGCCCGAGGTGCTGTGTGAGAAAGGCGGCGTTCCAACAGTTGCGGTCTCCCCCTCATCCTCCTTGGCTCCATCATTCCCTGTCTCGAGTGGCTGTAGGGTGGTTGTACTGGATTGACCAAATCTTGAGAAAAGCATCCTCCTGAGGCCCATCCCAATGCTCGCAGCTCCTGCATTCAGCACGGAGGGGGAAAAAACCCAAGCACAAAAGCAGCTAAATCAAACCGCAAATTAAAAGTCACTGTAGCACCCATCAATTAGAACTGAGTGACAGACAAAGAAAACACTATTCATGCTTTTTGAGGATGGGAACAGGTTATCTGACTTAAGTGTGCACTGTTTATCCTGAGACTAATCTAATACAGCAATTTGGAAACTGTAGTTAGGGATAAAAAAATACACGAGAACAATTCTACAGCATGAAATGTGGTGCTTTTACAGGTCTGTTTTAATTCCTCTTTCATAAAAAAGCCTAAGAAAAAGTTGCTTTTATATCAACATAGAGCTTTCTTCACATAAAAATCCCACCAGGATAATCAAAACACTCTGCGCATTAAGGGTCCTTGAGTTGGCACAACCCTCATATTTAGCAATCCTCCATCAGTCTTTAGAAGGATTATCTTGGTTGCTCAGGGAAGAGGGGTGTAAAAGGTAAGAACAGATCTGTGATGTTTTCTCCCGGCTTTGCTGCCACCTTATGGACATGGCATTAAAGTTGGGACAGGAAGGCAGCAAAGAGCAACCCTGCTTTGAAATACTAACGTGCTTTTATATACTTCACTTATTTGATTGGGAAGATTCTTGGCACTAGGTCACATTAGTCTTCTTCCAAATCCCAGACAGAGAGCTAAAGAAAAGCCTTGAGTCAACAAAAACTGCAAGTGTGTGCTCAAATCCAGTCCCCAGTGAAAGTGAATTTAAGCTCACTTAAACCAGAGCTTATTTTGAATCCGAAAGCCAGAAGGGGATAGATTTCTTATTAAAACAGCATGAATTTCCCACTGTAAGATCATGAGATAAACGGAATAGGTTACATAGAGTGATTTTTCTCTTATTTGCCAATATGAGAAAATGCAGTCACAAAACAAGCTTTAAAGCTTTTTTCCTCCCATGAAGTACAGTGGAAACTGTTAATCACCAGGCTGTTACTTCAACAAGGCAAAAACCAATAAGGCTGCAGTAGCATAAAGTCCCTGACCCACATCCTCTCCTGGCAAACCTTGACTTCAGAGTTCATAAACTGTCTTTTCTTCCAAGTAAACGTTAGTTTGGATTAAAATAAGCCACATATACCTATGCAGAACAAACACCCAGGGATAGTTAGCTTATGGTTTCACTCAAGGGTCATCGGGCACTGGAACAGGCTGTCCAAGGAGATGGTTGATTCACCTTCCCTGGAGGTGTTTAAGGCACGGGTGGACGAG
Organism: Phaenicophaeus curvirostris; assembly: GCF_032191515.1. Classification (NCBI taxonomy): domain Eukaryota; kingdom Metazoa; phylum Chordata; class Aves; order Cuculiformes; family Cuculidae; genus Phaenicophaeus; species Phaenicophaeus curvirostris. Next base: position 69,372,580 of record NC_091396.1, on the reverse strand, counting down.
GTGCTGAGGGACATGGGTTAGTGTTTGACAGGAACGGTTGGACTCGATGATCCGGTGGGTCTCTTCCAACCTGGTTATTCTATGATTCTATGATTCAAACATTGCACCACAGAGCAGTGTAACTCTACAAGGAGGTCCTAAACATCAAAAAAAGGATATAAAGAGCGCTTACCTAACATACTCGCTCTGCCTATGTTGGTTATAGACTCTCCATAGCGGCGTCGAGCCATGACTGGTGACGTAGTTGGGCTTGGTCCAGCTGAACCACTTTCGCTGTCATTAAATGAGGTAGGTTCGTTTGTGGGGTTGCTAAAATTTAGTCCCACATCGTCATACGGCAGAAGGTTTGCAGGGTCGTACCAGTGGATCTGGACAGGCGGGATGGTGCTGTAGTGTTTCAGAATTAAAGGTTCTAATCTATAGGCCTGCAAGATTGAGAAAAGAAACTCCTGACTGTCAAGATTGAAAAAAAAAAAAAAATAAAAATCACATTCCCTTCCCATATAGAGCTGTCTCCCATACAGAGCCCTCTCCAACCTTAAATCCAAAATATCTGTAACGAGTGAAGCCTAGGAAGAGACAGAATAGTGGTGCTACCTTCTGGTTCGCTTTTAAGTTCACAACCTGGAAGATAAATTCGCTGCCCCATGCTTCACTCTTGCACCTTTCTCTGCAGCCCTTCTCCCATGCGTTGCTGTTACCGACACAAAAGCTACTCTTAACAAATATTTGTTATTATGGCTTGATGGACCAATATTGAACTGATTCTGCACAACACAACAGAGAGGGAGGAACTGGTCGTGTAAACATTTTGTTTAATGACTCTTCATTGATCCCTGTGCAAACCAGGAATCAGCATGTTTAATAAAAAAAACCAAACAAACTATCAATTCTTTAGTTTCCTTTGATTACTTGGAAGCAGAAAAAGCATTCTGCACTATTTTATCTTAAAGCTAAATGAAGTAACTATTTGCAGAGTGGGACCACAGACTGCATCCCGGCCAGTTGTCCTAGATGGCCAAGGAAAATTCTGGTTTTGGAATAGGTGGAGCAGGACAAGATGCCGAGATGAACAGAATCATCATGTTGTGATTGAAGTCTGAATACAGAATCATAGAACGGTTTGGGTCAGAAGGGTCCTTAATGCCCACCCAGTTCCAACCCCACTGCTGTCAGCAGGGACACCTCCTGCTGGATCAGGTTGCTCAAAACCTCATCCAACCTGGCCTTGAAACCTCCACAGATGGGGCAGCCACGACTTCTCTGGGCAAACTGTGCCTCACAGGAAAACAATTTCCTAAGATTTCATCTCAATCTCCCCTCTTTCTGCTTAAAACCATTCCCCCTCATCCTGTCCCTGCACTGCCTCATCAAGAGCCCTCCCCAGCTTTCCTGGAGCCCCTTTCGGCACTGGAAGCTGCTCTAAGGTCTCCCCAGAACCTCCTCTTCTCCAGGCTGAACAACCCCAACTCTCTCAGCCTGTCTTTGTATAGGAGGTGCTCCAGCCCTCAGATCATCTTGGTGGCCTCTGCCGGACTCTCTCCAACAGATCCAGTTCGGCAGCGTTTATACCAAAAAATACCCCCAAATCACTGTTCTACAGTAAACACGAAATCCCCAATCAAAGTTTCATCAAAGAAGTTGCCAAGGTGATAGAGATCAAAGGTTCAGCATCTGCCCCTGATAACAGCAAACGCTGGCTGGCTGTGGAAGCGTGCAAGGACAGACGAAAATTATACCAATAGTGCCCTCCCAAGAACTACCCCAGCCTCTAACAAGCTGATCTTCAGAACCCTTTCGGGAAAGAACTCTCTGTTTTTCTACAGTATCTTGTAAACTGCTTGTAAAGCCTTTATTTTAACAGCAGTACTATATATTCAAACACATGATGTTTAATCAAAGTCAATAAGTTAAACACAAGTTGGAACTTGTCTGAGAAATAGTAATTCTCATCAAAAAAATAAAAAAAAGCAGAGTAATCTTAAATCTTATATATGATAAGATAAAATAAGCATACAACATTTAAAGCAGTTATTTGTAAAAACTCTTGTTCTACAGTTATAAAAACCAATGCATTATACAGTAATTAATAACAAACAGTTCCATGCTGGACCACGCCTGGGTTGATTCACACACCTTGAAGATCAGACATCACACAGCTGATGCTTAAAACCAGTTAAGGTAAAAGCTTGCAACTGCAATTAAAACTCACCACTGGATCTGATGGATGAAAAATATTTAGTAAGCGGTTACAAGTTGTTCTGGGTAGAATATGATCTTGACTACCGCTGTTTCCTGGCTGGATACCACGCAATGCCAAAAATACTGCTAATGGAGATCCCATGCAGAAGAAATTCTCAACCTAAGGAGAGATTTCATCCACATTAATAAGGATGGAAATCATGCTTTCCAATGTGGCTGGATTGGACTTCTCTCTCCCAACAGAACGGTTCTTGTCAAGCGCCACCACATTGGGCACTCGGAACCGCTGTGCAGGGACACGTCCAGCACCCCGAGTGACTCTGCAGGCTACTCGCACGCCGTCCAAAGCTACTGGGACTCTGTTTTGAAAGGACTGCAGGTGATACTGGGAGGCAACCGAGTAAACTTGGACTCCAACTGCTGTTCCATCTGACAGAGGTCACTGAACATGCATCGGTGGTGATGACTTTTGGTCACTACCAACCTGAGGCCAGGAATCAACATTGACCTAGAGATAAATGGCTTTGTATCCCCTTACCAATCCTCAGACACTGTCTTCTAGAAACAACAAATGTAAAACTCTGTAGTCAAAAATATTTTTGTAAGTCAAACTTACTTTTTAACCTTTAGAGTATTTTCTATATATATAAAACCCCTCAATTTTACCATTACCAGACCTTCACTGCAGCTTTCCCAATAGCAGTCCCAGTTTGCAGGGCACTACAACTAAGCAACTCTTAGCACGCTGCTAGTTAACCAGCAAGAGAAACTGCTGCGTTCATGCTAAGTGCACGTGGATGATGCCTAGATTCCTATGTGCCTTCATCCCACGTCAGTGCATGGAAAGTCTAGAAATAATGTTTTGTTTCATCTATCTGATTCCAGCACTACACAAAACATTCCTCCTCCTCTGACTTGGCACTGGTACCCCACTTCTTCCTTCCAAAAGGATGCACAAGTCCCAGATCAATGGAGAAAAATCCCTAGGTCTCCAGCAAAGCTATTCCATGTCAAAGCACTGTTCTCTACATTGTCACTCCAGTTGAGTGCAAAGCTCCTCAACTTTCTTATAATCAAGCCTTACATTTGTGCAGTGTGGATAAAAAGCTTTCTCATCTTCAAATACAAGAGCAACAGATATTCATAGTGCAATCTTTTATGACGAATAAATAGCCTTTAACCCTGTCCATCTGATATTTCTGTACTGAGCACCTGGGGGACATAATTACAGTCTTTCTGCTCCACAAAGACATCAAAAAGTGACTGCCAGTTTACATGCGCTAGCAGATGCGCAAAAGATGTTTCCATGAATTCACTCCAGACTAGACAAAAACCTCAAAAGGTAAATAGTTTCAGTGGTTACACAGTGCATGGCTTTTGTTATATTATTTCCACTGAAAAAATGCAGGATTAACAGTGTTGACATACAGATCTTTTCTTCTTCTTGGATGACACTGTTCTTTGCTATGTATTTTCTTACAGGCAAAAGCCTTTCAATGTGGTCTTCTAGCTCTGGAAAAGCTTACAAACAGCCAATTGGTAGGTACCTAAACGTGTGGCTCCAGACCAATATCAAAGCAGTGGACACTAAAAGTCAACAGTGAGGCTTCCAAAAAAAATAAAGTCCTTTAAATTGCAGCCATTACACTTTCAGCTCTGCTGCACAGTGGCTGAAGACAAGAACGCCAGGCCATGAAACCTGCTAAAAATAGAGGACTAAAATCTTACAGAACCATAAAATCACGGGATGGTTTAGGTTAGAAGGGACTCAAGCTCTCATGATTCTTGTACACATGGCAAATTTCTAGTATCTTACAAATAAATCATAGAATCACAGAATGATTTGGGTCAGAAGGGACCTCAAAGCCCATCCAGTCCCACCCCTGCCCTGGGCAGGGACACCTCCCACTGGATCAGGGGCTCCAAGCCCCATCCAACCTGGCCTTGAACCCCTCCAGGGATGGGGCAGCCACCACAGCTCTGGGCAACCTGGGCCAGGGCCTCCCCACCCTCAACATGAAGAATTTCTTCCTGATGTCTAATCTAAATCTTCCCCCTTCCAATTTAAAGCCATTCCTCTCATCCTGTCACTCCAAACTCTTGGAAAAAGTCCCTCCCCAGCTTTCCTGAAGCCCCTTTCAGTGCTGTAAAGCTGTTACAGGATATCCCCAGAGCCTTCTCCTCTCCAGGCTGAACAACCCCAACTCTCAGCCTGGTTTCACAGCAAAGGTGCTCCAGCCCTTGGATCATCTCCGTGGCCTGCTCTGGACCCATTCCAACAGTTCAATGTCCTTCTTACGTTGGGCATTCCAGAACTGGACTCAGTCTTCCAGGTGAGGTCTCACAAGAGAGAAGCAGAGGGGGAGAATCCCCTCCCTTGCCCTGCTGGCCACGCTGCTTTGGATGCAGCCCAGGATACGGTTTGCTTTCTGGGCTGCAAGTGCACTGCTGGGTCATGTTGAGCTTCTAATCAATCAGCACCTCCATCCTGGAAAAGATTTATTCATTTTGGTGTTTCTCCTAGAAGTAGGAGTGGGACACTTCACAAATACTCCTGGAAATGTTTAACAACAGAAAGGAAATGTTTCAGAACATGACCTTCCAGCATAGCACTTTTCTCATGGTTATGTTTCATAAACAGAAGACTTAATGGATTTTTTTGTATTTTAAGTAGAAGCTGAGCCAAATACTCATCCATTAAACTTAAGACTGCAGTATTTTCAGAATTAAAGCTGAATGAGCCAACAGCAATGAGGCAGTGCAGCTCTTCTGTGCATAGGTAAAGTGTGGGGGACAAAGGAACGTGTTTATCAGTGATGTTAAAATAAAGACACAGAAAGTGATTAAAATTTATGTTTCTGTGCTGCCTTTCAGCCTGCAGGACCGCAAACATCCTCCCAGAGCAACGAAATACAGACTTCTGCAGCAGCTTTTACCCGTTCCTGTGCCCAGGAGTGTTCTGCAGCCTTAGCAGAAAAGGTGAACAGTGACTCATGTTGAACTAAGAGAGCACATTTCTACATTCAGTTTAAAGGTGCCTCCTCTCAGATGAGGCTGCACATCAGTATCCCATTAAACTCTCGTAATTCTTGTATGTGTGGTAAATCTCTAGTATCTTATAAATAAATCATGGAGCCACAGAATGGTTTGGGTCAGAGGGGACCTCAAAGCCCATCCAGCCCCACCCCTGCCATGGGCAGGGACACCTCCCACGGGATCAGGGGCTCCAAGCCCCATCCAACCTGGCCTTGAACCCCTCCAGGGATGGGGCAGCCACCCCTGCTCTGGGCAACCTGGGCCAGGGCCTCCCCGCCCTCACAGCAAAACCTTTCTTCCCAAGATCTCATCTCAATCTCCCCTCTCTCATTTTCAAACCATTCCCCCTCGTCCTATCCCTGTGCTCCCTGATCAAGAGCCCCTCCCCAGTTTTCCTGTACCCTCTCTTCAGTACTGGAAAGCTGCTATAAGGTTTAAACCCAAATGAGAGAACAACAATCTTTCACAAGGCTGGAGAAGCATCAGCTTCCTTGACAGTACAGATAATAGGATCAGAGAATCCTTTGGTTGGAAAAGACCTTTGAGATCGAGTCCAACCGTACCTGTCCACTACTAAACCAGATCCCTGAGCACCTCATCTGCCTGTCTTTTAAACCCCTCCAGGGATGGTGAAAAGAAGCTGGAAAATGCCTTTTCCCAGTGATAGGAAACCACAGCAATTTATACACCTGATTATCAAGGAATCCATTTCATGAGATTAACAGTAACTTGTGGTAACTGTCAAACCTGTGTAATTTGGAAGGAAAATCCACTGCTGGAGGAAATGCAATCATATTTGCTCAGAGATGGAAATGCAATCATATTTGCTCAGAGATGCAACACGTTAGAAGTATTCCCCAAGGAAAATGGGTTAGTCAAAGGAGAAGTGAAACTGTTTTAAGATATATGATTAATTAAAGGCTTTTAGCTTCCCGCATAGTTTCATGTGTGTGTAATATATTAACAACCTATATGCAGGCTTATATACACATAAACATGTAATACAGATAAACATTTGTAATAAATAGTAATATATGAATACAGTAACAGGTGTTATGTGCATTTCAACCAACACATTAAAACTATTCTACTGACATCATGACTAAGGATATGGCAAAAAACAAGTAGAACAACTCATATCTCAAGTGTGTTTTTAGAGTGAGTAGAACATGCAGTAAAAACCTCTCAAATGTACGTACCTTAAATTTTAAGACAGGTGGGTTTGATATGGCAGATGCCCTTAGCTCATGTAACCTTTCTTCTATCTCTCTCGACCTAGAAAACAGAGATCATTCTGAGACCAAATAAAAACTGTAGCCTTAACCTCTCTGATCCCAACAGGCATTCCTGTGGGCTCCAACAGTTTTGTCAGCTGGGAAGAGAGAGCGATGGCATCAGTATTTCTTGGAGGCAGCACAATTGATTAAGAATGAATGTATGTGAAATCCTGATTACAGAAGGAATCCATCAAGATATGACAGTTCACCATCCCCAGCACCTGCCCATTCTCTCACTCAAAGGGTGTCACCTAGTGACGCGGTTTTCTCCTTTAATAATCAGAAGTGAATACACATTACCGTTGCTTAGCTAAGTGAAGTTCTTCAAGTAAACATCGCTCCTCATAGCTCATCCTTCTGTCTTCAAGCTCCTCTTCCTCCTCCTCCCTCTGCAACAACTGTTCATAAAACCTGACTGGATTCCAGCCAGTCATGACGTCGTAGGCGATGACACAGCCCAGCGAGTGGGACACAATAGAGACTTTCCCTCCTTTCTTCTCAAACTCTGGATTCCGGGAGCAGAAGAGTGTGTAGAGCCGGTTCAGCTCCTGCTGCAGACTTCCCACCAGCTGTTTCAAGAAGGTAAGGGAGGAAAGTTTAGTATCAACATCTTACCACTCCTGTTCATGTTCAAGTATGTTCGTGTACCAACACTGATGAGCTTCTCGAGCAATCATAAAGGAGGAGCATGATGGTCTGTTCAGTTAGGCTGGGAAGAGAAGCAAAAGCTTATGGTCAGCAACAACAGTTTGGTTAACTGTCCCTGATTCCAGTGGTTCATCTCTCCCCTCCAGACCCAGCATCAACCCCCAGATAGGACACGTGGTGACTCTAGAACTGATATGCCACACAGCCCAAGGTATTAAATGGAAATAACCCTTAAACAAATGACAGTGTGCTTAAAGTACTCAACAGGATCCTCTGAGGAGAACAATAGCAAGGTACTTGGGTTTTCAGGAACGGTTCATTAGCACAACAGCGACCATTAACACAGCCATATGCTTGCTTCTCTACCTTTTCACAGCACTAAACCTTTCTTGTGTCAGAGGTTTAGCTCCATTTTTAACCCCAAGAAGGTGGAAGGCGCCTGAGCTACAAGTTATATGGAATCAACTCGCATCTCTACCACAAGCTTGGCACATAACCCTAGACAAGTCATACTCTCTCTTCTCCATTTATCAAAGTGAGCAACAAAATCCCTCCCTCATTGCAGGGAACTGGGAAGATAAATCCCCTAAAGTGGACAGGCTCAGGTACTAGCTGCAGTGACAGCTTACATGGGTTCTGGGAAATCAGCCTGCAATTGCTTTGGGATCTTTGTAAAGCAAGCTTGAAATCATCAAGTCTTTTATCATCCTGCCCACTGCTTGGCTATGGAGACGCAGCTTTCTGTCCTGCTTCTCCTCCGGCCATACCGCACCTATTATAATTCTTTCCTGAAGAAATCAGAATAAAATGATGTCACTAAAGAATAAAAAAATGGGAGAGAAAAATGCACAAATCATAGAATCACTAAGGCTGGAAAACACCTGTAAGCTCACCCAGTCCAACTGTTAGCCCAACACCACCGTGTCTGCTAAACCATGTCCTGAAGTGCCACATCTATACATTTTTTGAACACATCCAGGGAGGGAGACTCCACCACTGCCCTGGGCAGCCTCTGCCAGTGCTTCGCCATTCTCTCAGCAGACAAATGTTTCCTAATGTCCAACCCAAACCTCCCCTGGCACAGCTTGAGGCCATTTCTCTTGTCCTATCACTTGTTACTTTGGAGAAGAGACCAGCACCCATCTCTCAACAACCTCCTTTCAGGGAGCTGCAGACAGTGATGAGGTCTCCTGTAGCACTGCAATAAAGATAGATCGATCCTTTGTGAATTGAATCTCTGAGCTGCTCAACTGCTTCAAATCCTACACTAGTGTACATAGGCATAAAAATACTCAGATTCACAGGAAGTATTTCTTAGAGGGAATGTTGAAAGCCATGAGATTTAGGAACGAGACAGTTAAAAAGAGGCAGCTTTGCTTGCAAAACTCAAAATGGTAACTGAGCAATGCTTCCAGGCTATGGCATAGAGGAGGACAAACAAGGAATTGCACATCATTCCCTTGTTAGCAGCAGGAAATTAAAGCTATAAAACATGTAATTTGAACATGATTTTTCAAGAGGCTGAATCATTACCAAATATAAATATGAATGGCACAAGAACTACCAGTGCTTGATACACGCTTTACTGAGAGAGTATCCACACAACAAACCCTGTGCCTAAAGCACTGCAAAATGACAAACAAAGCCTTGCAGCACCCTGGAGAAATAAGTAACATTCCCATTTTCAAGCCTCTTTGAGCGTGATGCTGCTTATTCTTGTGTTTGGCTCTATCCAGCTTTGGGCACTACTTCCATGCATGAACAAACAGGCAGCGGCTTTGGCAAGAGTTGCAGCTGAAAACTGAAATGAGGACTAGCTTTGGCTGGTTTGCATTTTCTCCATTCAGAAACACAGAATCGTTGAGGCTGGGAAAGACCTGTATGCTTGCCCAGTCCAACTGTCAGCCCTACACCACCGTACCTACTAAACCATGTCCCAAAGCACCACACCTACGTGCTTTTTGAACACCTCCATGGATGGAGACTCCACCACTGCCCTGGGCAGCGTCTTCCAATACTTCATTTTGTCAGTAAAGAATTTTTCCTTAATATCCAATATAAACCTCCCCTGGCTCAAGGCCGTTTCCTCTCATCCTATCACTTCTTACTCAGGAGAAGAGACCAACCCCCACCTCCCCACAACCTCCCTTCAGGGAGCTGCAGACAGTGATGAGGTCTCCCCTCAGCCTCTTCTTCTCCAGGCTGAACAACCCCAGGTCCCTCAGGCACTCCTCATAAGACTTGTGCTCCAGACCCTTCACCAGCCCTGTTGCCCTCCTCTGGACATGCTCTGGCAGCTCGATTAAAACCCAGAACAAAACAACAGAGATCTGTTGAAATCAAGCATTTGGGGATTGAATTCAGTGAAATGAAGAAACGCTGCTCTCCAGAGATGGAGAGCTGGTTTCATAGCCAGCAGTGTAAAGACGCCACACAAACCACTGCTGGACCCATCACAGCTACCAGGAGGGAAGATGAGTAATGCCATCTTGTTTTAAAACACCCTAAATAAACTCTATTAACTTTTCTCAGTGTCTCCAAGTTTTTTCCCTGCTGGGAAAAGATGTGCAAGTCAACTGCTTCTCTTAGTATCCTAGTGGATAAAAGCTATTGCTCCCATAGTCCTGCCCAAATTGCTCAACAGCCCTGTACCCTGCTCTCCTGTACCCTATTCCTGTACACTCTTTTTTCCTGGAAAAGCGGATATATTCCTGGAAGAATGATCTTATTTCAGTTTCCCCTACGTCTCTTTGGCACAAAGCAGGTAAGTAATCTTCTGGCATCCGTGGCATTTCATCACAAAGGTCTGGTTCTCTTGCAATCTTGGGGCATAAGACACAATATTCTTGGAAAGTTCTGGTTGAAAATCGAGTTTAAGCCTGTTTTTAACACTCTTGCTCCTTAAAAACAGGCCGTTACTGAGAAGTTAGGCAAACACATGGACAGCAAGTAAGAAACTCTGCGTGGGTTTCCAATAGCTGCAGATAGAGCCCAGGCATTTAGCTCAACCAGATCATCTGATGGAGATTGCTTCTAATCTCCAAACCACCGGTTACCCAACTTTAGAGAGGAAGCTCTGCAGTAGTAAAGCCCCCAGATTTTCAGGCGCTAAGAACAGTCTGGTTTGCTGCCTTAACAAAACCAGAAGCCCTTCACCTGCAGTGAGTGCTCACGGATGTTTGTATCCTCCTAACAGCTCTGAGTCAGCACTGAGGTTAGAAACTGAACCTTTTGGTATATTGTAAGGATAAAAAAAGGGAAGAAAAATTAGTTTTAAGAGCCAGCTAAAAAAATTGTTTGGTTAAGCAGAATACAAGGTTAAGACAATATTTAATCCTGATTGTTTTTCTTAGTCTTAAAAAGCATACAATATTCTAACCAGCAACAAAGCTTGGTTTGAAAGGGACTTCAGCTCTGCAAATGCAACATGAAGTGCTTTGAAATCTCATTTGTAGTTACAGCCTGGTATTTATCCTAACACTCCATATAAAAATGCATTCTACAAACCCCAGTCATCTTCATATTTGTTAAAATCAGTGACTTTTTTCATTTGAATTAAACATGAAAAATAGAACTCCTATCAAATTTTCTCTCCTAAATGGCATCGCTATAATTAAAACCAATTTTTTAAGAGCTGTTTTTTTTTTTTATTCACAGTTTGCATTTTTACTCCCTATAATGGGTCTCTGGGAGTCTGTTTAATTAAAAAAGGGGAAAAAAACCCAAGGAAAGTTAACAACTCTCTTCTGAACCTCGCAAAACCACGACAGTCGAGCGGCTGCTCCATGTATATTCCTCGCTGCCAGGACAGGGTGTCTCACCCAGAGCTCGCTGACAGCTTCTCCTGTTCTCTCTGCACCTACATCTCATGAATTCACAGTTAAGGCAGTTCTTTCCACACCGGTTTTCCCAGTACTTCCATCAACTCCAAGCCTCACTGCTTGCCAGTCCATGGTATTTATGTGCTTAGGAAGCACCTGCTGACTGCCTGAAAACAGGAAAGTAGGAATCATCCAGAAAAAAAAAAAAAAAAGTAGAATAGCAGAATGCAACGTGACCAGACCTGTCTCTTTTTCTACCCTCCCCTCCCAGTTCCCACCTTGTTTTGAGGACCAGTGGGGCTGAACCTTCACCATGAGCCATCTCTCCAGTGTTCCCAGTAAGGCGTTCGATAGGTCTTTCCCCACTGAAAGGCTAGAGATTGCTTGAGCTGCCGACCTACCCATATTACACCATTTCCTAAGGCTTCTCCCACAGACTAAACAAGCTCAGACAGCTCACAAAAGAATAAAATTAGCAGCAGTCAATTGAGTTGATTTTATTTACCCGTGCAGCTGCTCCCATGAATGCTGCTCTCTGCTCTGCCTCCTAATCTGCTGGCTGCTCTGCTCTGCTCCACTAACCTCAGCTCTTTCAGGAGGATCAGTGAAATGAAGCATGCTTAGGTACCTGTAGCTGAACAGATCAAACCACACTAACAAAGGGAACACTTCCTATTCCTTCAGAAAATAGAGTCCTATCAACTCCCTTCCTCCCAGCTGACCTTTCCACCACAGCATCAGTTTAGCATCTGCCTGAGAATGATGTAATATTTCCAAGAAAGTTACAAAAAAGTCTGCCCATTATTTTCTTCCTCAGGAAACTCCTTTCTCCCCGTTCTGATTTTTTAGGGAAAATTTTTTTAGAGCACCTTTTGCAGAGAAATTGTTTCAGTGAAAATGTTTAGTGCAGGATTAAAATGCTATGAGGCCTGGAGATCATAGAATCACAGAATCACCAGGTTGGAAAAGACCTCTTGGATCACTGAGTGCAACCATCCCTGTCTGCCACTAAACCATGTCCCTGAGCACCTCATCCACCTGTCTTTTAAACACCTCCAAGGATGGGGACTCAACCCCCTCCCTGGGCAGCCTCTGCCAGTGTCCAATGACCCTTTCTGTGAAAAATTTTTTCCTGATATCCAGTCTGAACCTCCCCTGGTGGAGGTTGAGGCCATTGCCCCTTGTCCTGTCCCCTGTCACTTGGGAGAAGAGCCCAGCTCCCTCCTCTCCACAACCTCCTTTCAGGGAGTTGGAGAGAGCAATGAGGTCTCCCCTCAGCCTCCTCTTCTCCAGGCTAAACACCCCCAGCTCTCTCAGCCGCTCCTCATAAGGCCTGTTCTCCAGCCCCCTCACCAGCTTTGTTGCTCTTCCCTGGATTCACTCCAGAGCCTCAACGTCCTTCTTGTAGCGAGGGGCCCAGAACTGAGGTACCCCTGAAAAAACTCTCAGAATCATGGAATCATTGAGGTTAGAAAAGACCTCTAAGATCATCCAACCCAACAGCATCGTGCCTACTAAACCATGTCCTGACGTGCCACAGGTACATGCTTTTTGAACACCTCCAGGGGTAGAGACTCTACCACCTCCCTGGGCAGCCTCTGCTAGGGCTTCATCACTCTTTCAGGAGAGAAATTTTTCCTAATATCCCACATAAACCTCTCCTGGCACAGCTTGAGGCCATTTCCTCTCATCCTATCCCTTGTCACCAGGGAGAAGAGACCAACACCCACCTTGCCACAACCTCCTTTCAGGGAGCTGTAGAGGGCGATAAGGTCTTCCCTCAGCCTCCTCTTCTCCAGACAAAAAGCCTCAGTTAATAGATACTCATAGATACCCAGAGAAAATGAAATACAAATAAAGCAATCAAAGATCTCAGCAAAACAGGGTGAATGCAGAAAAACCACCAGAGGACAACTGAGCAGAAGCGGAACACTGCTGTTCCCCTGTGAAGCTCTTCTGGGAATCTGTTTCATTTTTGCTTCACGAAGAGGAGATTGATTACTAGTTGCCTGAAGCTCCTTTTATCAGCTGAAGTTTTGCCAATAAATCTTCCATGCAGGAAACTCAAGCCCGCGGGATCGAGTTGCTCTGAAGTCATCATCTTAAATCCTGACAAACTGAGGTCAAACGCTCTACGCCCTTCAGAAACCACATAAACACAGAGCAAGGTATGGTCTTTCTGCACATTAATTGAGAGTTAGCGTGACAGCCGTGAGATTCAAGGGGAAGCCAAGCACCAGACTGCTGACCAAGGAACAGGTTGTTGGACCTGTTCAGGCCAAAAACGCCCTTTGCTTTCCAGTGACATGGCTGTCTGATGTGTGACTTCCAGCAAGTCATAAAATAACAGCTCGTTCTGCCTTTTCAGGAATCCTGGTGGCAAGGGCATGTGTTTTATAAAGACAAGAGGGGAGTCTGCATCAGATGAGAGATGCCACTGTCATGTCAGACAGATGAAGGAGCTGTGGCAAGGCTGATAAGGGCAGAGGGATCACATCTTTAATCACCTCTTGGGCATTGAGTAAGCCTGAACTGCTGGATCACGATGGGGAGCAAATAACCGTGCAAGCAGTGACACGTCCAGAGCTGCTGTCTGTCTCAGCTGAAGCCCTTTTGCCCAGGACACTAAAAGCATCTTGTGCCGACTGGAATAAAACCAGACCTCTAAATGCCAGCACTAGCATCAAACCAGCTGTTCATTCCTGCTCTGATGGAAAAGAAGCCTTGTGAGACATCAGCGTAAATACTCGTGCCTGTTTCTTGCAAAGCAGAAGGAAGTCGCTGTGTGTGTGGCGGACAAACACCTCCTGGACCTACACCAAGGAGATCCAAGCAGGATGAAGAACTTCACCCCTTGCCCATTCTGGCTGGGGCTGAAGGGGCTTTTCAGTGCACCCCAAAGGTACCAGGGTAGAAAATGTCATTTCATAAAATAGAATCATAGAATCACCAGGTTGGAAGAGACCCACCAGATCATCAAGTCCAACCATTCCCATCAATCACTAAACCATGTCCCTCAGCACCTCATCCACCCATCCCTTAAACCCCTCCAGGGAAGGGGACTCAACCCCCTCCCTGGGCAGCCTCTGCCAGGGACCAATGACCCTTTCTGTGAAAAATTTTTTCCTAATGTCCAGCCTAAACATCCCCTGGTGGAGCTTGAGGCCATTCCCTCTTGTCCTGTCCCCTGTCCCTTGGGAGAAGAGCCCAGCTCCCTCCTCTCCACAACCTCCTTTCAGGGAGTTGCAGAGAGCAATGAGGTCTCCCCTCAGCCTCCTCTTCTCCAGGCTAAACACCCCCAGCTCTCTCAGCCGTTCCTCATAAGGCCTGTTCTCCAGCCCCCTCACCAGCTTTGTTGCTCTTCTCTGGACTCTCTCCAGAGCCTCAACATCCTTCTTGTGGTGAGGGGCCCAGAACTGAACACAGGATTCAAGGAGCAGGCCTATCAGTGAGACCTCAATATCCAGGGAATGAGTTTCTCTGAGGAAACAAAGAGTACAACCCCCCTGGGCTGGCACCCTGAGCGCAGAAGTCATACAGAGCTTGCACTGCTCTGGCTCAGATCCTCAGGGACCTGCTCAATGCTGAAATTTGGACACAGCATTCCAGTCCCAATCTCTCTGATCTGTCAAAGCCAACAAAAGTACTTGCTCTCCTCTTGGGCTGTGCTGGTTGTCCTCTGCTGAGACTGCTCTTGGCTCTGACTGTCCCCCTTTGCTGTAACTTTTGGAGGGCCTTTCTCTCTGCTGTCTCCACAGGACCCTCATCCACTGGACAATTTTTCCACATGAACAGCTTGAAGCCCAAGACAAAAAACCCAAGACAGCTATGTATGAAAATAGAGTGCAGGAAACCTTACTTTTGCAACTCTCTAGCTTGAACAGCATGACTGGTTTTTTAAGGCTTCATGGGAAAGGAATTTCAAGGAGACCCGAGGAACAGTGAGTTTTGCCAGCAGCTCCCTCCAAATGTCAAGAGGACTTCAGGAGAAAGTGTAAACTCATTGGAAATTCAGCAAGCAGGCAATAAGAAGGGGTGTGAGTCAACTGGAAGGACAAGAAGGTCCTTAAAAGCCAGTGAAAGCACCGCAGCTCAAGGATGGATTGTAAAGGACCACGAAAGCAAAGACAAGGAGCGTTTGCTTCATGTGAACCAGAAGAACGTGCCAGCTCGCAATGCAGAGATGGTGAGACTGCTGACCCTCCAGAACACAATAGCTCTCATGTTCCCATGGGTGCCACAAGAATATTACAACAGATGAGAGGTCAGAACGAGACTGAACTGTGTGAGCAGATGGGAATGGCTGCGCGTCTTAGTGGCGTTACA
Organism: Phaenicophaeus curvirostris; assembly: GCF_032191515.1. Lineage (NCBI taxonomy): Eukaryota > Metazoa > Chordata > Aves > Cuculiformes > Cuculidae > Phaenicophaeus > Phaenicophaeus curvirostris. The sequence continues at coordinate 69,357,270 of NC_091396.1, read as the reverse complement.
GAAAGGAGATGTGCAGGCCTGGCCGGATCTGAGTTTCTCCCTCAGTACCCTCTTCCTGTGGAAAAGCTGAGTCTAAAGCATTTCTAACCAAGTCACTGCATTCCAGACTAAATTCAGGTTCAGGCAGATCCAGTAACCTATCGCTTTATAAAGCTGAGAATACACTCAAGGACAATCAAATGAATTCAGCAAGCCATGGAAGTGCTGCCAAACAGCTTCTTGACTACTAAGTTCAACAGAATAAGCAAAGCCACTGTTGAAATTTCCCAAGTAACAAGGGACAGGATGAGAGGAAATGGCCTCAAACGAACTTAAGGGGAGGTTCAGATCAGACATCAGGAAAAATTTCTTTCCCAAAAAGGGTTCTCAAGCACTGTCAGAGGCTGCCAGGGAGGTGGTGGAGTCACCATCCTTGAAGGCGTTTAGAATATTGGTAGATGAGATGCTCAGGGATCTGTTTTAGTAATGGACAGATGTGGTTGGACCCAATGTTCTCAAAGGTGTTTCCCAAACAAAGGATTCTATGGCTCTATGGAATATTCTACAAAATAGTTAAAAATCTCCTGCTTTTCATAAAACAATCACCTGAGAGGAGTGCATCAGAGAAGGATGTTGCTATTGCAAAACCTCATTCCAAGAGGAATGCAGTAAAAGTTAACACTCACCCTGAATTTCAAGAGCAGTCATTAATTCCCATTTAAATACATATATAATGGGAAATCATCAAGCCACTGCAAGGTGGACAGTGCAGCCTGCCCCAGGCAGCAGCGCTAGGCTGCCTGTGTTACACGACATTCCTCCCACCAGCTTCCTGAAGACCGTAATGCATCTCCCACACCAACCCACAGGCACCACATCCCACACGCTGGCTTTGCTGTTTCCTGACCTCAGCTGGGGAGAAATGCTCAACACCCACCGCGTTTCCCTGCTCTTTAGCTACGGAAGGAATCTATAAGCGTCTCCTATTAATCTTTGGAGACTATCACAATGTTTGCACTAAATCCTTAGAGACCTGGGATGACAGGCGTAGACAATATTTATCATGTACCAAAGGCATTTTCTGCCAAGACATATATCAATAATTCACAGAATTACAAGTACTGTGCAAGTAAATACAGTGAAGTTCAGTAAAATAAACACTTAACAATATAACGAAGGTGACAATACTACATTTACTATGCATCGATTAGACTTTTAGTCTCTGTTACAGCCATTTATTATTAAAGAAATATGAAACTACAATGACACAGATGTGAAACAAAGTCACCCACTGAAGATACTACAGCCGCGGTTATGTTACCATAGATGGCACTAGCAAGGTTGGAAATAAAAGTTTGAAATGATTGTTTAGGAATAGGCACGTCTGCATTGAAATACCAGTTTATTGCTTTGCCTTATTATCTGTGAAATGTTTAAAGAGGGATTCTGCTTTACTCATCGTGGACTGCTGCGGATGAGGATCGGCATAGCATGATTCTCTTGCAGCCACACACAACTGCCACTGCTGAATCTGCTGGCTGCAGACACCCTGCAGACTGAACTCTGAGACCAGGCTGTCTGCGTTGTTCATTGGGCTCTACTGAATCATTAATACCTGGTATTAATTATTAAAATCTGGTCAGGTTGGATGGGGCTCTGAGCAACCTGATCGAGTTGAAGATGTCCCTGCTCCTCCAGGTGAGTTGGACTGAACGACCTGTAAAGGTCCCTTCCAACCCAAAGCATTCTAGAATTCTAAGCACAGCCACAGGACACTCATTGTATTTGTCAATTCCCGTACCTGAGGGACGGCGAAGTACCTGCAAAACTACAGTTCTACTGAGCAATGAATTACATTTTTCATACATACTTGAACTTCCCTCATTAGCCTGCTTCCCAGAAGATGCCCACAGATGTGCCAAGCCTCTAACACAGTTTAAAATCTATTCTAAAGCTGCCAGAGAAGTTTTCAGCACTTGCTATAAAGGTTCAAGCTGGTCTCAGTTTCACAACAGAGAAACCTAATACACAGCAGAGAACTCAGGAGCTCTGAACAAAGAACTCTGCGTTCCTGAGCAACACAACACAGCTTGTGATACACCTATTGCTGCTGTTAGAAGATTAAAACAGCGATCTCAATGCCGTTGCTGCTATCAGGAAAATAAGTATTACTAGGTAGTTTAGTGTTTAAAAATATATTACCAGTCTAAAGGACTTTAAAATCTTTCATTTTAGTGAAAAGCAGCATCAAATCCACAGGTAAACTTTGAATGTCTGTCCTCTCCTTGCCCCAGCCCAACCATGCACTGAGCACCAAGCCTGAAAAAAGATTACCATTGCTCCATACATAACATAATTAATACAGAAAAAAGCTATAATTCCGATAGAAACGAATCCTAAACCATCCCAACAGGGGTTTCCAGGAAGCCTGACACACAAAGGATGCTACTGAGGCGATGCACTGTATGTTTTACAGGCTACTTTATCAGTTATTCAAGGCCTTTACCCTTTGATGGATGGGGTCACTTTACAGCTACATAGACTAAAGCTTATATAAACTAAAGCTATAGAGACTTAAGGTCAAATGGAGACGCCTACACAGATGGGGCAAGGTAAGATAGGAGGTTCTGCTACGTGACCAGTCCCCTAATAAACACGTAACTGAGGGTCCAGTCCCCTAATAAACACGTAACTGAGGGTCGTCTTGCTCTTCCTGCAAGACAAGTGCACTCAAAGGTGTTAAAATTGCCTTGGGCTTGTTTCCACATGCTGCCACCCCACTGGACACAAATGAAGTAACAAATGCCCACAGAGCTTGCAAGAGGTAAGAAGAACCTCAGCTCTCTCTCACTGCTCTGAATACATTGATGAATGAAAACGCCATGAAAAACCCTCCCATAAGCTGCTGATAAGACCCATTTTAGACAGCCATTTCTGCTCCAAATAAAATTACGCTGATTTGACTTTTCTCTGTTTCTCTACCCCTCTCACACTTAAAACACTGCACTTTGATGACTGTGGATGACCATTACGTACTTGCAAAGTGTCAGTGTTCCTCACGCAAGGTCTCTCAGAAGGAACAGAAGCTTTGCTTACACTCCTAAGTCCCGCTTGTTTTGGCCTCTATGCCCTGCTCAATAAAGTTCCATAAAAAAAAAGCACTTACTTCATCTCTGTAAAAAGGACTTGTATAATACATGATATCCATCGCGCTGCTGTTCAGCATAGCCCTTAATCCTCGTACTGTATCTGGAGTAATGGAGTCCACAGTGTCTGAAAAAACCACAAGACATTGGAATTATAAGCCAGAGAATGATAAAATCCAAACGAGGCACAACAGGAACCTTCTGGGGACAATTTTGCAGACTGCAGCTACTGAAGCAGCAAAAGAACCAGTAAGGAAGTAATGTACCTTTATCGAGGGTAAGTTTAGATCTCCATTCAACCGGGAGAAATTCAACACGCGTTGCAAGATTAGGAAAACACTTTTCTTCTATTTTTCTTGCATTATCTCGCATCCTATAAAACAGAAAAAAGAAGATATACTTGTAAAGACTACTATCAGCCTCTTAACAAACGAAGCCAACACATCCAGGAGTTTGGAAGAACAGCGCAACCTAGCAAGTCTGCCAAAGCTTTTGGGAAAAGCTTCAAGTCTACCCTCCTAAAAGCTGTGCCAGCTTTATGTCGTTGTCCAAAATGTTGTGAAATACACAGCCTGATTTTACTTGGATCTGGAGGGTTCCCCCGACATCATCTGAAGGACCAGCCTCTGGCAGAGTAGTCCTAGACTTCTGCTAGAAAGGATCGTGGGCAAACATTCAAAAGCACTTGGGTACATTAGAAAACCACGTCCCAACTTTGTGTGTGTCTTCCTTATGCCTGGAAAAACACAGGAAAGCTTGGGGGGATTGCTCTTTATCAGAGGGTTCAGGGATAGGACGAGGGGGAATGGTTTGAAGATGAGAGAGGGGAGATTGAGATGAGACCTTAGGAAGAAACGTTTTGCTGTGAGGGTGGGGAGGCCCTGGCCCAGGTTGCCCAGAGCAGGGGTGGCTGCCCCATCCCTGGAGGGGTTCAGGGCCAGGTTGGATGGGGCTTGGAGCCCCTGATCCAGTGGGAGGTGTCCCTGCCCATGGCAGGGGTGTTGGAACTGTACGATCTTTAAAGTCCCTTCCAACGCAAACTATTCTATGATTCTCTGATTCATTATTTTATTCATTATTCTGTTTTTCATTATTATTCTATGATTCACACTTCGTTACTTATCAGCAATGTCACACTGATGATCTCATCACAAGATCCTCAATGCATTAAAACACACCAGCAGAACATTTCCCAGAGCAACACATCTCATTTACAGCCCCCAACCCACTGATTTTGATCAGTTCTTTGAGGTTATAAATTCTAAAGGCAACTGTGGTGTAATTGCCAAGCGATGTGGCAAAGCCCTCATGCAGACCCCCAGAGTATATACCTGTTACCCCATGCTGATCTATTCATCTGTAAAGTCTTTTTTTTCCCCGCTCCTGGCTTTTTTAAAAACAAATATTTAGAGCTATTTTATTAGATGGCAAGTCCCTCTACTCACCTGCTAAATTACCACTAACTGAAGGAATAAATCCACCTTTAAACAGGGAGAAAATTCTCCTTTCCAGCACAAATGGATGTTGAAATACTGACCCTGGAGCAACAATTACTTAAATTTATACATCAAAACACATGGTTCCAACTAAAATTTATTAAGAAAAAAAACCCACTCAGGTGCAGATGCAACACATACCTTGGAAAGCATTTTGACATATTGCTTTTTTCCAAGCACAAAGTAATTGACTGAAAACAGATACTTTGAGATTCACCATAAATAAAATGTGCTTGGCTGTCTTTCTCTGATTAAAATAATAAATAAAACCCACATATTTTCACAGGTATACATCTCTGCTTAAGCATGTATATTCCAGTGATACATTAACATATTTATGATTATTGCTGTGTTATGCTTCTAATTTTACTCTTGTGGAGCACTCACAAATACTGCATTAAATACCAGAGACACACAAACAAGGAAGCTTCAGCTTATTCAAGAATTTGATAAAATGACCTTATGATAGATGGTAACAGAGCAAAATGCCTGAAGGGACCTGGACAAGCTGGAGAACAGGGTCTATGTGAAAATCATGAAGTTCAACAAGGCCAAGTGAAAGGTCCTAAAAATAACAGGAAAAATTTAACAGCAAATCTTTATTTTAGATCCCAGCAGCACATATTGAATGCACTGGAAGGCCTCTGAGAGGCTCTGCACTCTGTAAGGGCTCGCACACCACTGGAAATGCACCAAAATGGCTCTTCTGAAGTAATTATTATAATGATAATCCACAATTAAAATGGTTTCTAGTAGGATTTGCAATAAAAATGTAATGGGTGATTATGGAATGCTGCTGGAAGATGCTGCTGCTTGTGCAGACAGCAATATTTGTGCAAGGAGCAGCAGCACAGGCAAATATAATTTTTGAATCCAAGAGGAGACTCAGAGAGAAGCAGACAGATACCAGCTTTAAGGTAAGAGCAGCCTAGAGACGTCACAACATTCAGCTATAACAGAAACCACAGAACTGTTACTTCCCTCAGTTTGTAAGGACAGGAGGTGATGAAATTTAGAGAGTCTGCCTAAAGGTCAAGAAGAACAACAGTTTTTTTTAAAGGACATTGGAAACATGGAAAGTAACATTCCTTATTCTGTTTAATTTGTGTAAGGACCCTCCCCAGCCCCATTCTAGAAGGATGAGTTTGACAAAATCAGAAATCAGGCTTCAGGGAAAAAATACTCCAGATAACAGTATGAGTGTGTACAATAAAATAAAAAGTATATCTCAAAACATTAACATTGTGCCTTGTCAGAAGCCCAGTAATGCCAGGATACTGCACCTGGTGGCAAATAAAAGCCCTCCAATTCAGGCCATTATACCATAATATCTTAGTTTATATTACACAGAAATACAGAGTATACTGTCTCCTTCCTTACATAATCCCCTCTACGCTATGAAAGCGGCTGGCAGCACATTATTCTGTCTGCGTTAGGCGTGCTGAATCACTGTTCCAGCCTGGAGGAGGCACCGTCTCTTCCCAGATGAGTCCTGCACTTCATATCAGCACTGACAGCAGCAGCTTGTTGTACCAGCTGCTCTCCTACATTTAGATAACAAATGTGTTTAACTACACTGTGAAAAAACAAAATAATACCACATCTACCAAAGACCTGGCCATTCAAGCATCAAGAAAATACATCTTTTCCATTTACCTACTTAGGGGACACCCCGTGACCACAGCATCGAACCACATTAAGGATTAGATTGAACCCCTCTCCTTAATGAAGTCAGCACATATAATGTTAAATTATCCTGAAATAAAGGTTCTGTTTTCACCTCAGTAACCAATAGGATCTGACTACTAATGCAGATGCACCAAGTGAGCTGCATCAACATCTTTCCAAGGCAGAAGCTTGAGGACAGAGCATATTAAATGAGGTCTCTCCTCAGCCTGGGTTACAGACAATGTTTTCCATGCCTGAGTTAGAAGCTCTGTTTTTGCAGTTTTCTTTCTTTTTAGTTCTTCTAGAACCACTGGTTCAAGTGAGGCTGTGTTTTTGAAGCGTTGCTCTCACACAGGCTGAAATAAATACAAAAGCTTTATCCCGCGGGAGAAGGAACCCCAAAAGAAGCAACACTAAATGCACAAGGCAAAGACAAAATGCACAAGAGATAGTTTTGTGGATGGTAGAAAGGAAAGGCGCCAGAAAAAAATACTCCCTTCTGCAGATCCCAGAGTCCCTCCAAGCACCACACCAAAAGAACGGGAGGTGTTGTGGAGATTGCCTCATCCAACCTGCCTCATGGATGTCCTTCAAAGCTGCAAGGAGCCCAAGACCACGATGAGCTCCAAGGGCTGATAGTGCCTTCTACACCTGCTGTGGTGGTACCCAGATATCGATGAGGGCAGAAAGGAGTGATGATATTGATGGGCAGACATATGGCTTAAATTCCTGGCTTCAGTTTTGGGGCCCTCAGTACAAGAAAGACATTGAGGGGCTGGAGTGCATCTGAGCAACAGAGCTGAGGAAGTGCCTGGAGCCCAGGGGTCATAGGGTTGTTTATCCTGGAGAAGAGGAGGCTGAGGGGAGACCTCAACACTCTCTGCAGCTCCCTGAAAGGAGGTTTGGTGAGGTGGGTCTTGGTCTCTTCTCCCATGCGCTAGGATGAGAGGAAATGGCCTCGAGTTACAGCAGCGGAGGTTGAGGTTGGATATTAGGAAATACGTCTTTACTGAAATTGTGGTGAAGCCCTGGCAGAGGCTGCCCAGGGCAGTGGTGACGTCTCTGTCCCTGGAGGGGTTAAAGAAACATGTAGCCGTGGCACTTCAGGACATGATTTAGTAGGCACAGTGGGGTTGGGCTAACAGTTGGACTGGGTGGGTTTAGAGGTCTTTTCCAACCCTAACGATTCTATGATTTGATCAACTACAGCTTTCCTACTAAAGAATGTGCATTTAAAAGGAGAAAAACAGAGTTCTATTCTCCTTACATTCTACTTTGAAGTGTAAACGGTCAAAAAAGATTTCACCTTAGCTGTTTTACCATTTTTCATGAAGGCAACATTTGACTCCCTGTGTTCCTAATGCAAAAGAAAGCAAAAAACCAACTCAAACCAACCCCCCATCCCCATCTACCAGAGATGAAGGTGCTAACAGAAAGTGCTAGTGGAGCTTGTCAGAGCTGCTGTTGTGCTGGCCTGGCAGACATTACTTCTAAAATCTCCTCCTAGAACATATGGAATGTTCCTCACTGACAGTTTTAAGCTATTAAAAAGAAAAATAATTTAAAAAAAAAGAGACTTCAATCTAAAATGGTGCTTTCATTTGCGGATTTTGTTTGGAATACACAATTTACTATGCAATAATTAGCATTTTATAAGGCTATGCCACACTGTCTGACATGTCTTGAAGATACAAGCGAGATCTACTGAAGCACAAGAAGTCTTGTTTACCTCTAAGAGAAAAGATTTCCCATAATGGGCTGCCAATTACAGCAGGACTTCTTATGGAATGAACACCTACACACTCTGTCCTGAGTTGGAGTTAATCCACCCATACAACCCCTGTAGGTTGGGGTAGGGAGAAAGAAAAAGGAGAAAACCTTAATGATTCCAAGGTGGAAGTTCCATTTCTCATCACTGTTAAAACAGCAAATTGATATTTAGGGTGTTTGCATTTCCAGTGTGACTGCATCCTACAGAAATTTAAGTTTTTACATTTATTTTGGTGCCTAACTTCAGCTTTTTCTCAGTGGCAGTGGATCTCTTGGGTTTTGATTGCTTGCTTTTAAACAACACAAAGGAAGGGGCAGTGAAGTGCCAGCACAGGGGGCACAGGGAGCCGCAGGCTGCTGCTCTTAGATAGGATCATAGAATAGTTTGGGTTGGAAGGGACCTTAAAGATCATCCAGATCCAACCCCCTGCCATGGGCAGGGACACCTCCCACTAGATCAGGGGCTCCAAGCTCCATCCAACCTCCAGGGATGAGGCAGCCAAAACTTCCCTGGGCAACCTGTTCCAGTGCCCCATCACTCTCATGGTGAAGAAAGTCTTCCTTATGTCTAGCGTAGATGATGAATGACAGAGCAGTGAAATCGAGAGGACCCTTGAGCTGAACGAACATGAGAGCCTGCTGACAGGATGGTCCACACTACAGCGATGGCACAGAAGCACTGACCTACATTGTGGATTTAAAGGGAGGTTCACAAGGCTCTTCCCACAAAACCAGCAGTCCCAGCTCTATGCACACTTTGACAGGAGTCACTGTCACTATTTCTGTCAACTTTGATGCAATGTGGAACTATTTGGGACACACATACCAAACCATCCAAGCAATACCAATCTGCAATTAACACACTGTTAGCCTCTTCTTTCAGCTAATGAAGCATTCCTTAACATCACCTTGTCCCCACAACACTGTCATCCCACCTTTACAATTTCTTCTTTCTTTTCTAGTACAGCATTTGTAACAGCTCCAGAGTTTCTCTTCCCATTCACCACCTCCCCACGTGGCCTTCAGATCTAGCTCAGATGTCAAGTCAAAAGCTATTCACAAATGAGCCTTCACCAAAGTCATTCAATGAAGAGAACTGTAAGCTTTCAATCATGTTCTACTTTTCAATGGGCAACTGTGCCCAGAATCATAGAATCACCAGGTTGGAAGAGACCCATGGGATCATCAAGTGCAACTATTCCTATCAATCACTAAACCATGTCCCTCAGCATCTCATCCACCGGCCCCTTAAACCCCTCCAGGGAAGGTGACTCAACCCCCTCCCTGGGCAGCCTCTGCCAGGGACCAATGACCCTTTCTCTGAAACATTTTTCCCTAATGTTCTGCCTAAACCTCCCCTGGTGGAGCTTGAGGCCATTCCCTCTCGTCCTGTCCCCTGTCCCTTGGGAGAAGAGCCCAGCTCCCTCCTCTCCACAACCTCCTCTCAGGGAGTTGCAGAGAGCAATGAGGTCTCCCCTCAGCCTCCCCTTCTCCAGGCTAAACACCCCCAGCTCTCTCAGCCGCTCCTCATAAGGCCTGTTCTCCAGCCCCCTCACCAGCTTCGTTGTTCTCCTCTGGACTCGCTCCAGAGCCTCAACATCCTTCACCATGAGCTGTCTCTCAGCCACAGCTTCCAACTACATGAAGTAACTCTGGCCTGTTCAGAAAGTCGCTCCCCATTTTCCCCTCTCTCTTACCAGTTTTCTGACAATGAGCAGGAACAATGGAGATTCCCACTGACTTGGACTAAATGAGAAATCTCTCCCCACTCAAGAAAGTCACTGACCCCCGGTACTGGGAATTCATATGCCAGTTCCCTAGAAGCTGCAGGTGTTGGTCAGGAAAACAGAATAGATCTTTGCTGCTCTGGCTTGCAGCTGCTCTTGCTAATCTCATACAGAATCACAGAATAACCAGGTTGGAAGAGACCCACCGGATCATCGAGTCCAACCGTTCCTATCAAACACTAAACCATATCCCTCAGCACCTCATCCACCCGAATACATCCAAATTGTTCCCACAACATAAAGATTAAAGACTCGGGGGAAGAGGAGGAGAAGGAAACAGGAAAAGGCAACAGCTTAAACCAAAGGCTCTGCTGCCATTTATAAGAACAGCTACAGCTGGTACTGCAAATATTAGGAAGCACTCACAGAGCTGTGTTTTTGATGATCCTTCCTTGGTCCATTTTCTGCCCAATACCATGCACAACAAACACAATGTGACTAGTTTCTGGTGGCTTGTCTTCTAACGTAGCTTCTTCTACATAGCCTCTATGTAGCCTTGTCCCACTACTTGAAGCTGTAGAAAAAAACATTATCCTAGATCAGTTACAGTCTATAAAGTGCAACAGTCTTACATGATGAAATAAGCTTGACTTTACTCAGACCAAAACATTAAAATAAGATTATACATAGAGAAATAGCATGCATTTTTAAATAACTGCAGTTTTAAACTCCTGAGAGAGCTGAGCAACCAGGTGATATTAATTCTCTCAGCTGTTGCATCACCAGGCCATTTCCAGTGTAAAAATAACCAATTCCAATAATGTTTTGAAAAACAACCTTTTGGAAAACAGTTGTACAATTGTCCATCCACTCTTACAACACAATATCCTTCTTCTGTGTGCCTCAGTCACTCAGTTTCCTTTACCTCCACCTCACTCCCATGGCATGGAAGGACTATGGAAATCTGGCCACAGAACTGAGCTGTCATCCCCTCTGACCCAATTAAGAGAGCTGGTTGGGAAGCTTTATGATTTTTCATTTGGATGGGGAAAAACTATGTTTTACTTCAAGTCGATACAACCTCAAACTTCCCCACTCGTTCTCCAGCTCAGTGGCCAAACCAAAAATCAAATAGCCAGGGCAAACACGACCATTCCCTCAGTGTGGGGCTGATGGCTGGGGAAACGCGCTGGCCCAGAGCATCTCCATCCCTGTCTTGTGACAGACCCATGGAGAGGACCCTGCAGGAGTGCAGGCTGAGCAGGAAGCAAGCAACCCCTCCAGATGGCCGTGCGGAGGGAGGCAGCAGCATTCTCCCCCCTCAAAACCCTGAAACAAACAATTTATTTCAGTTTTAAGAAGGAAAATGCTACAGGCAGTTTTTACATAGGACAGGTTTTGTTTAGTAAGTGGATTTCTATGTGGGTATTTCACCCCCCAAACTGTTTAGGACAGGTGCTACTTATTACACACTATCCTAATCGTGTTCTGGATACAGAACACTTCTGGAACTGAAACACTGAATTGTATTAATTCTTGGCAAATGTTAATTAAGCATCCACCCAGGAGCCCTGCGGGGTAAGACAGCATTAATTACAGAACAGAGGCATGGCAACTGAAGCCAAACCTATTACCTGATCTCGTCTCTTCCGAGACCAAGGAACAAAACAAACTGTGATTCTGTGAAACGTGTAGGTTCTTGTTTTAGTGCATAGGAGCAATACAACAGAGAGGACAAGCTCCAGTTTTCTGGGTTGGCCACAATATGCCTTTTCCTTGAGAGAAACATCATCCTCTCCTCCAATCGTCTCAGCCTTGCCAGCCTTATAACTGGTAGTTTGGAGTTTAAATGAGCCTGGATTCCTGCTGGAAACAATTGCTGTCTAAAGGCTTCACCCCTCCTCTCATATGTCTGTTAATGAACTGAAACAAAGCAAGAGCTAACGAGAGGGGATGGGATGGTCACACATTTAAGGAGTGCATCAGAGGATGCAAGTACACAGCGGTAAAGTTAAGGTTGCACAGGGAACAATTCTTACATTGTAGCTGCTGCTGTCAGATTTTCATGTACTTATTATGTAATTCTGACTGCTGCATTAAAAATAATGATAAAATACGCAATAAAAATAAGTTATAGCCTACTCACATCTAATTACAACTATGTACAACAGCCTAAGGACCCCAATATACCCTTCTGTAACAACTGCAGGGGCCAAACTGGGCTTAGTCACATATTAAAACTTCACGCTGGAAACCTCCCTCTAGCATTAAAGCAACAAACTTAAAAGACTGGTACTTACAACATTCTTTACAAACTCTGAGCAATATTACCTTTGGAAAACCCCAACTTTCGTTTAACAGTTCTTGCAATTTTGGATGTCGCTGCATCGCTGTAAAGATACACTTCATCCACACTGTGCCAGTCCACATGTTTGTAATTCAACTTTAGACTATGAATAACTGCAGCAAAAAGGAACAACGTTTAATTCAGATGAGCAAGAGGAAAAAAAAAAGCCTCATCAAATACAGAGAGAGAAAAGTAATTTGCACATAAGAGCTCCATTTACACCTAAATCTATGTTGCTCCTTACCTTGAAAAGTTTTTATGTTTAGGATTAATCAGAGCAGGACAAGCAGCAGTTCAGAGACCACCCTTGAGAACATTTCACACCATTGTCCTCCCACCCTCGTGGGATGGTAGGTTTCCAAAATATTCCTTTAGCTGAAAACAAAAAGAACGGGGAGGCAAAGCAACACGTCCTGAAATAATGCAGGTTGTGTGGTGACCAGGTGGCTGCCCCATGCACTCTCATCGCTAGAAAAAGAGCAATTTTACTCCTAACTTCTCTCTCCTGTGTCTGTACAGCAAGATCCCTGGTTATGACTGAGGCTACAGTGCATTACAGGAACTTTCAAGGCTCCATTACTAGAAGGCTCCATTGTATTTCTCTCCTTTCAGAAACATCTAAGAGCTGGAAATAGATTTCAATGGGAAAGCCTCTGAATGAGTAATTTCTGGCACAGAAAAGAACCCAGCTCTTTCAAAAGCCACTAAGAAGAGCTCTAGTGTTTGGTGGTTTTGTTTTTTTTTTTCGTGCAATTGTTGTGTTTTCCAGATTTGGAACTGATTGAGCTCTGGGACCAACCTCATGACACACTGCCTGATTGTCAGGATTAAGCAGAGCAGGCACGTTATAATACAAGTCAGAATCTCTCATATAAGGCTTTGAGCTTGCTTGAGCAAAGCAGTGCCACAACTTTGTTACTAGTAATTCAGATCTCACCTACATTTAGAAACCTGCTTCTTAGGTCTCATCTAATGAAGCAGACACAACATGTGGAGAGCTGACAACAACAGTCCTGTAACCCAAAAGAGGGTCATTTAACTGTCATTGGTCTAGCTAAATAAGTTTAAAGTCATGGAAAACACCCAGAAGGGTTGTTTGGGGTTTGTTTCTTTCCATAACAAGTGGAGCTCTCACCTGCTTCCTACATGAAGCTACTTGAATTAATTTTCTATATGCTACAGAAAACATTCTGAGAAAGCCTGAGCCATCACAATTTCGTAATTTAACTGCTACAGCACAAACCAGCCCCAGTAACCTAAATGTGGTGACCCCTCTCCTGCAGAACTTCTTTTTTCCTTGCCAAGGCAGATAGACCTGACATAGCCTGATGAAAAACTAAATTAAGCCTGTAAGGAACAAGGGGACTAGAAGAGGATTACCCCCTTCTGTTACAGTGAACAACTGATTCACAAAAAATAACTAGGACTGGAATCCCCAACATAAGAAGGATACGGAACTACTGGAACAGGTACAGGGGAGGCCATGAAGATAATCCAAGGGCTGGAGCATCTCTGCTACGAGGACAGGCTGAGAGTTGGGGTTGTTCAGCCTGAAGAAGAGAAGGCTCTGGGGAGATCTTGAGTCAGCTTCCAGTGCTGAAAGGAAAGCTGGGGAGGGACCTTATACAAGAGCATCGAGTGACAGGATGGAGGAGAGTGGAAGGGGGAAGATACAGATTAGACCTCAGGAAGAAATGCTTCATGATGAGGGTGGAGAGGCACTCGCACAGGTTAAGGCAGAAAGTCATGGCTGCCCCATCCCTGGAGGGGTTCAAGGCCAGGTTGGATGGGGCTTGGAGCAACCTGACCCTGTGGGAGGTGTCCCTGCCCATGGCAGAGCGGCTGGAATTGGATGGGCTTTAAGGTCCCTTCCAACTCAATCCATTCTAGGATTCTATGACTATACTGCTGCTTTAAATTGACAGAGCAAGGACAGGAGTGGAAGTAAGCCTGACTTTGAAGAGCAGAGGTATCAGCTTAGTCTTACAGCTGAGAAGCAGAAGCAATCTAGTGAGAACTCAGTGAACATGCTTTCATAAACATCCCCGCAGGCACAGAGGTGAGTCCATGTCCAGAAATCTCAATTTAGAGCTGGAGAAGGAAAGGAAATTCATAGCATCATAGTGCCCTAGCAAATTTTCCTATATGAGACTTGGAGACAACACAAGAGAGATTGTAATGTCTTGAGACAGGCACATATTCTAGCAGCAAAGGCAAGAGACCTCCTTGCAGATGCTTCAGCAATCTCCTCCATCCTCAGTTCCATGACCCATGTAAACTTTTTATGCACTGTCCAGCAGGTCTTTAAGAGCTGTTCCATCTGCATTCTGTAAAATCCCTCTCCGAGTACGTTTCTTCTGAATCTGACAGAGGAGCCAGAAGCTTGATGCCTTTGGAGAGCACTGTGCTCAACCTCCAAAACATGCAGAGGGAGAGACAGAGAGGCCCGTGGCTGAGTTACCAGTGGAAGAACAGCAGTTTGGGGAGGAGTGATTCTCAAACTCACCCTGGAATCAAGTCCAGCCCCTCTGTTGGAAAGAATATACAGAAAAAAAAGCTTTCCCTACCCTGCATGAACTATTTTCCCTTGGGAAGAACAGATTCCTAACTTTTACTCTTATTGTGTTTTTAAACAAACACATATGCTGAAGAACTCATCAGAATCAATTACAAGACATGCAAGCACTGAGGAACTGCAAATGAAATATCCAACACTATTTCTCTGCATATTTATTAATGCCTTCAAAAGGGAACCTGGAAAATTTTCTCTACTGTTATCACAAGCACCACACAAAACTCCCAGCAACCTTCTGCAGGACTGTAACTCCTTGTCTCTTGACAACAGAGTAGCTTACCTCTCCGAGATGTGTTGTTAACATACACATTGCATTCAAGCTCAGCTGTATTTTTTACAGCACTTGCACTATACACCCTGCCTTTCTACCCAGCATTAAAAGAAAAAAGCATGTGCTTGTTCTTGCTCTTCAGTTTTCCTTCAACCACAAAGTGTCAGGAGTATTTAGGGAAGTGGCAGGATCCAGAACGTGCATGTGCACAACACTCTTCAGAGACTCCACCAACTTGCCAGTAAGATGATAGATTTTGCCAGTCTAATTGACATATTTACATCTTATTTTGCATCTCTTGGTAAATTTTCTTTACCAACACATTCACCTCTTTGCTTCTGAATCCTTGTTTGCATGCTCCTGAGCAAACACCAAATCACCAGTAAAGAAAAACCACGGCTGCAGGACATTTCAAAGACACCAGGTACTCCAGCGAAGTATTTTGCACAAGTCTGGATAACACCTCCAGTGTGTCTATCTTACCAACCAGAAGTAGACACATTCCTTTAAAAGTCAACAAGAGTCACCTGGATCAAACCAAACAAAGCTGGTTGCTCCACGTTGGCACTGTTTTGAAATCCCATGGGATGGGCTGTTTAAAAAGTCCACCTGAGAATTTATGCACCTGTTCCACTGACCAACCCACCCTCTTACTGAGGTGGGATGAGATTTTGTCTCCCCATTTTAAATTTATATAAAAATTAGGAGGTCTGTTCACCCTCAGACCCTGGATGAGATGTCCACTGTAGTACCGTGGAACGCTTTGGTTTGGAAGGGACTTTTACAGGTCATCCAGTTCGACCTCCCTGCAGGAGCAGGGACAGCTTTAACCAGACCATGTTGCTCAGAGCCCCATCCAACCTGACTGTGAATGTTTCCAGGGATGGGGCCTCCGCTATCTCCCTAGGCAACCTGTTCCACCTGTGGAACAGAAATCCCCAAGTAAGGGAAACCCTATCATCCCGAGTTCCAGGCTCTCTTGGTGTGCAAGAATATCCCTTTAAAACAGAAGTGACACCCACTTGATGACTATTGTGCTTTCTCTGTCCTTACATAAGAATCTGCCCCAGTGATGACAATGTCTGGAAAGAGAATCATAGAATCACTAGGTTGGAAAAGACCTTTGAGATCATTAAGTCCAACCGTACCTGTCCACTGCTAAATCACATCCCTAAGCAGAGTAGGGGTACAGCCTTGCAGATTTGCATGGCAGAAACCCAGCTGAGAGGACTGCCTGGCTGAGATCAGTCAGAGACACAATCCAAAAGCCACGTCTGCATGCGCAAGCTTGGCTGGGACAGTGGTCACCGTCACCGTGCACAGCAGACACTCGCAAAGTAAAAAAAAAAAACCCACCATGCACTAAGGTACCTCCTTATGAGGACAAACACTGCACCAAGGACTGTGAAGAGACTCGCAAGACCCCAATGAAAAGGAGCTTCTGCTGCTGTGGACAGTCCCAAGGTGTGTTAATAGCGAGGCAGGGAACAAGAAAAACATCTTTGGAGATGATTTGATAGCACTCTGGAAATGAGCATCCACCAAAAAGATAAAACTATGCAAACTGTGCCCTCCAGGTATGGGATAACAAAGGTTGCCACTGGTGACTGGAAACTGAACACAAGCAAAAGAAAGTTACGTTTTCCTCAAGATGATAAGATAACATGATTTACATTCTCTTTGCAGAACAATGACTGTCTATAAACATCTTGCATGCTGCAGAGTTGGTCTGACAGACCACTTGGGAGCTTTTCTCATCAAGAGATGTCACCGAGTGTCAGGAAGTCACCAAGTCATTTCGTAGCATGGCTGAGGAAGCCACGTTGCAGAATTCAGATTAGGCAGTGGGTCTGGCACAGGGGAACGCTCTTCATGTCCTGCGTTGTTCAGAAGCACGCCTTCTATCTTTGCGGATTCCCTCCAGGGCATCAGACTAGGACGCTGCCAAGCTTCACCAAGATCTGACTGTGCCTATGGCATCTCTGAAGGTCAGGCACAGAAGATGAAGGGTCTGTGGTAAAACCACAGGACAGGAATCTTCTTCTGGACCAGGCTTCTCGCAGCTTTGCTTTCAGATGAACTACTTTTCTGACACTGACAACAGGCACAGTTTTTTTTAGTAGACATCTCCTTAGGTGCATCTTATCGGCTGCAGAAAATGCTAGGTGTTTCGCACACTGATTAGTTTTCTAGTTTGGGATTGAAGGCCAAGCCCATGGAGATGAGATGAAATTTGGGGTTTCCTTGCAGTCAGATACTAGAAATGAAATGTTTTTTCAGAAATACCAACCAAGACAGACACCTAGAGTACATATATGTGGGAGGTATAATCTCACTGTAGATGGAAGACAGCTTGATGCTACGGAGGAGCAAGCCAGCCACGCAAAAACAAGGAGAGAAGCACAGAGAAAGGGAAAAGAATCAAGAAAGGACTTCTTTCAGCTGAAGACATGAAGGCTTACTCTCACACAAACGTCCAACAGATAGATGAACACAGAGGGGAAAATCCCTCTGAAAAGTTTAAACATGAAAATTGAAGAGGTAAACTTAAAATACAGAATACATATTTCTAAAGCCTCTAAGAACCTGATCTCAATTAGACTGCAGCAACCCGTTGTGAGTCAAAATAACTGGAACAAAAACTAAGGAGCAGAGAGCTTACAGCATAAAACCCATGGAGAAGCTGGGGATGTACACATTGCCTGTTTGCTGCTTTTGCAAACACCCTCCCAGCTCAAGTGCTTAAGGAGCTGAACACCTCCAGCATCAAGCGCAGGCAGATGGCACTTGAACACAGTATTTCACAGAGCCAACAGTTTAAAACTGAATACCTTTTAAGGTAAGCAACTGTTTTTATTTTTTTTTTTTACTTGGTACTATCATCTGCCTGCCAAGCACAAAGCACAGGGCGATTCCCTTCTGCTGGAGTGTGATGATGCTCAAGTCAAAATCAACCTAGAGGAAAGCATCTCTGAAAGGTGAAGAGCTGATATTATCTCCATCTCCTCCACAAAGGCACTGCCACTCCAGTCAGGGCTAAAGCCCAGAGAAGGGATCCATACTGTCTGAAAACCTTTTCTGCCTTCTTTTTTTTCAGGGATTTTCTGCTGTTTAAATCCAGTTCCACAGTCGCTAAAGTCAGTAGAAGTTTAATCACTACTGGCTTTGATAGTAGAAGAGTAAGACTGGTGAGAAGTGCTTTTGAGCCTTCTGTGATCACTACTGGCTCCTGTGAGATGGGAGGGGGGAGAACAGGAGCGGGGAGAAGGAGCATGTAAATCTAACACATTTAACTAATATAAACACACTAGAATTTAAAGTATGCTAAGCCAGGAGCACTACAAAAAAAAAAAAGAAATCTCCAATTACTGTACCTTGGGAACGCTTTCGTTTAACACATGCAGCATCTGAATTTTCGTTATGTCCTCTCCATTTGAACAAAGAAAGGAGGGAGAAGGGGAGGAAGTTGTAGGAAACTAAAAGTAAAAACACTGAGCTTCAAAGTAAAGTTTTTAAAAGGGATGTAATTTTTTGTTGTTAGTATTATCATTTTTAACCCCCCCACCTCCCCAAAAAAAGCTGGCACGTTTTCTGAAAAAGTACATACACGTAAAGAACTGGTTTTGTAGCAGAAGTGTCAGGTCACATTAGCCATACTCAATTTCTTCAGTCTTTATAAACAGTTATGCCATCACAACAGAGC
This sequence comes from Phaenicophaeus curvirostris, assembly GCF_032191515.1. Classification (NCBI taxonomy): domain Eukaryota; kingdom Metazoa; phylum Chordata; class Aves; order Cuculiformes; family Cuculidae; genus Phaenicophaeus; species Phaenicophaeus curvirostris. Next base: position 69,338,588 of record NC_091396.1, on the reverse strand, counting down.
TAAGGGCATCAGCAGAAGACAGCAGGAACACAGTGTAACCAGGCTCAGCAAGCGCCTTTGCATTCACATGTAGAAAAGCACAAATAAGTGTTGTCTTTGTACCAGGTAGAACACAGCAACCTCTCTTAAATATACACTTAACATTAGAAGAAAAACCCACTCCATTTCTAACACAGCTCTACTATTTTCCTCAGAGAGTGTAAGAGCATCATTAAATGTTCGATTAGACAAAACATCCTACTCTTACCCTGTTCTGTAAGCCCTCAAGGAGCTATTTTCTGTGGTGAAATGGAACAGCAGGTGTGGTTTGCCCTTGAGCTTCCCCTTGACGGTAAGGTAAGCCCCCAATTTTTTTAACGAAGCATTCAATCACCTTGTTTCATGCCTTGTGAGAACATTGAAATATTGCACAGCAATCCAAAAGGTTCTTTTTCAGGGACTTATGTATTGGCGCTGTGTGATTATCGAAGAAATACTTTGAGGTAAGTGAAAACTAGTGTTCAGTTTTGGGTCCCTCACTACACGAAGGACGCTGAGGGGTTGGAGCGCGTCCAGAGAAGGGAACAGAGCTGGGGAAGGGGCTGGAGACCAGGGGTTATGTGAGGGGCCGAGAGAATTGGGGTTGTTTAGCCTGGAGAAAAGGAATCTAAGCAGAGAAGTCACCGCTGTATACAGTTACCTGAAAGAAGGTTGTAGTGAGGTGGGTGTTGGTCTATTCTCACAAGTATCAAGGGACAGAGGAGAGGAAATGTCCTCAAGCTGCACCAGGGAAGGTTCAGATTAGACATCAAGAAAAAGCTCTTCACCAAAAGGGCTCTCAGGCCCTGGCAGAGGCTGCCCAGGGAGGTGGTGGAGTCCCCATCCCTGGAGGCATTTAAAGACGGGCAGATGAGGTGCTCAGGGATCTGTGTTAGTAGTGGACAGGTATGGCGGGACTCGATGATCTCAAAGATCTTTCCCAACCAAGTGATTCTATGATTCTAAGGAGTAGGTGAGTTTATGTGAGCAGTAAGAAGCTCTCTTACCACTTGAACAACAGGGGAGTGCTAGTCGCTGGTAACTCAGTTACAAGCTTCTTGGAGGGCTCCTGAACAAGGCTGAAAGTAAAGTCCTAATCTACGTCTTCTGTGTTACCACACTGTGAGCCCTCACTAATACAAACACTCTTAATCTCAAAATGTTCTAGCCTCAAAAACCTGATATAGTCAAGAGAGTATGTTTAAATCCAATAAGAAATCAAGATGCTCCAGCCTGGCTTCTGAATCCATGAAGACAATAAGCTGCAATTACCTGAAATCAGTTAGCTTGCTGGAGGGGGAGAAATGCAATGGGATGACATTGTCCCCTCACCAACACCACTAGCAGCTAATACTCTATGCTCCAGTAACTTATGCCAGTACGAGAAAGTGATATTCCATGCTAATATTCTTCCCTATCCCTGGAGGTGTTGTGCCAGCCTGGAGCAGTGGGAATTATCTCCTGTCACTACCTCCCCAGGAATACACTGAGAGCTTGCTGTTCCTGCTCTGCTGTTTGGCACCAGTCCTGCTATACAAAAGGCAAGGGACAGCAGTTTTACCATGTACCTGGCAGCTGTGGGTCCTGCAGATTGAACCTCCAGCTAAAAGTCAGACTGGAGGACAAAAGCTGCTTGTCCATCCTTGACCTGAAGTGCTGGGCACCCGCTCTTTGCCTGCTAACGGCTCCAGGAGCTCACAGCAAGGGGTACGTGGGCTCCAGTTGCAAAGTAAGAGAAAAATCAACACTGAATTAGTGAATTTGACTCTCTATCAAGAAACTTTTGGCCTGAATATCATTGCCTTCATTGTGGTTAAATACTGTTAGGAAAATATCTGGTCTGAGAACTCTTAAGCATCTGCTATGATCTGAGTTCATGGTCTTGTTTTATGGCCTTCTCACTACTGAAATCACTTAAAAACGCTGTTCCTCTGATGAACTGCTTTAGGTGGGTCCTGAACTCGCTGTCTGTCTACATATGCACAAAGAGCAGCTTCTAAATCTTACATTATTCTGTAAGTTTTAAGCTTATTGAGTGTTAAAAAGGTGTTATAATACCCATTTTTGTATTCTTTTCAAAGTGGTTTCAGCTGAAATACTGCTTCAAAGAACAACTGTTCTAACCCAGGCCTTCCTCAGAAATATTACAGAATTATTTTACAGTAGTAATGTCTTTAAGTGTAATCCCTGGGTAGATGTAGTACAAGGCAGGTCAGTTCTGCACAGTTATAAACCTTTCTCACTGTGATCAAACATCTCAGATATTGCAGTATTTTAAGGGTTGAAGTTTGCCTCATCTAAAATAGTGAGCCCAAGAACTTAGATAAAATGCCACCTTACATCTTGTGTTGATATTAATTTGCATATATTAAGCTCAAATAATGCATCTTGCATGTTCTGTAAGAAGGACAAACAAAACAAAAAAGCCTTGTGCTATGCGGATTTTAAAACTCAAGCACTGGACAAATGAATTTGAGGGCCCTAAAAAAACCCAGCATTGTCCACCTATCAACAGAGCAACAGAACAACAAATCAGCCCTGGAAGCCACGCGCACTGTGACAGCAGCGCATCTCATCTAGGGGGTTACATGGTCATGAGACTCGATTGTTCTTTAGCAAAGACTCAAGTGGCAAATGTCAAGCTCTACTCCTCAATACAAGTATAAAACAGAAACATGATAACTCTCATCTAAGGGGCATGGTTTAGTGTTTGATAGGAATGGTTGGACTCGATGATCCAGTGGGTCTCTTCCAACCTGGTTATTCTATGATTCTATGATCTTACAGTGCAGCCGTAATGCCTGATGGGATGTCGTCCTGGGGGACCCAGACAAGCTGGAGAAGTGGGGCTGTGTGAACCTCGTGAGGTTCAACAGGGCCAAATGCAAGGTCCTAAGACCTGTGTCAGGGCTATCCGCAGCTTTAATACAGGCTGGATGATGATGATGTGATTGAGAGCAGCCCTGCGGAGAAGGATTTGGGGTGCTTCACGAGAAGCTTGAAATGAGCCAGCAATGTGTGCTTGCAGCCCAGAGGGACAATCACATCCTCGGCTGCATCAAAAGCAGCATGGCCAGCAGGGCAAGGGAGGGGATTCTGCCCCTCTACTCTGCTCTTGTGACTCCACCTGGAGTCCTGTATCCAGTTCTGGAGGCCTCAACAGAAGAAGGAGATGGAACTCTTGGAAGGGGTCCAGAGGAGACCACAGAGATGATCCAAGGGCTGAAGCACCCTGCTCTGAGGCCAGGCTGAGAGAGTTGGGGTTGTTCAGCCTGGGGAAGAGAAGGCTTCAGGAAGACCTTAGAGCAGCTTCCAGTACTGAAAGGGGAAGTCCCTCCCTCTACGAAAGCTGGGAAGGGACTTTTTACAAGGGCCTGGAGTGACAGGGTGAGGAGGAATGGCTTTAAATTGGAATGAGGAAGATTTGGATTAGACATTAGGAAGAAATTCTTCATGATGAGGGTGGGGAGGCCCTGGAACAGGATGCCCAGAGCAGGGGTGGCTGCCCCATCCCTGGAGGGGTTCAAGGCCAGGTTGGATGGGGCTTGGAGCCCCTGATCCAGTGGGAGGTGTCCCTGCCCATGGCAGGGGTGGAACTGGATGGGCTTTGAGGTCTCTTCCAACCCAAACCATTCTATAATTGTATAATAATTCAAGTTGTGAATTTTCTCCCAGTGTCACATGCAGATGGCAATCATGGACGCCAGCTGAGCAGATAACTATCAGGAAGCATATTATAATGACAAAACCACTTTTCACACCTACTGATAGCTATAATTTTCCTGCTACTCTCCTATTACCACAAAGAAAAAAAAATCTATTGAAGTTACTGGTGGTTTTACATGTATTCCACTTCATTTGGAAGTGACTGTATACACAGCTTTTTAATTTTAACTTTAGTTTTAGAAAAGGCACTGATATCTGAATTTCTGGTTAAGTTCATCCAGGACTACTTAGCTTTAAAGTAATAGGTTTGCCAAACAAAACCAGTTCTCTTGAGATCTCTTGGAACATGGTATCCCTGATCACAGAGGGACTGTAGTCGGAAGAGTTCAGAATTATTAGCAACACGAAGGGAAAGAATTACAACCCATGTGGAAAGTATCTGAGGAACCCTGTGAGGTGCGAGGCTGTGACATCTCCAGGAAACAACAGGAAACTTAACTGCTCTCTGCATTGTTGAAAAAAATCTCTCCAAGCCAACAAACGGAAAATGAAAAGGGATCTGTAAAACTGATACTCCCTCTAGGGCAGAATTAGGAATGCTGGCCAGAGAACTAATAGCCACTTCGCATTTGGACACTGACTCTTCTTGTCCCATCAACAGATTTCAGTCTCAAGTCAGGTTTCAAACACAATTAAAAGATAGCAAATGTAAAGGGAGATGGGAACAAGAAATTTATCCATGAATATCAACTTTACAGCATACATCAAATGCGCTGCAGTAGGAAATCCTACAATATTGTGATGCATTGAAAATATGGAGAGAAAACTGATGCTTATAACTAAGTTCCACACTACGTAGGTTGGAAAACCATCAGAGATCGCCTTCTTAAACTTAAGAAAAACAGACCCCAACTGCCCAGATGAACATAATATAAAAATAATGATCTAAACAATCTTACCCTCCCTCCCATCAGCAGGTTGTGAAACTTCCATATCGAAGCTCTCTCGCAGCTGCTGGCCTCTGAAGTGGTTGAGGTGCTCCTGTTCTATCAGGTTACTTTCCTCCTCTTCCAGAGGTTGCCAAGTGCCATCAATAAACCACTGTCCACGCATCACAGGGATCTTTTCTGTTTCCGTTTCTGAAAAATCAAACAGGACTTTAGGTTTTATTCATGCATTTTATCCAGTGAATCACAAACTGACAGCAGATAAGAGGGAAAAGGAGTTCTCTTTGGTGTTCTGATGCAAAAGTCCTACTCCCGCTGCCAGGACCTGTAACAGGGGAACCACAAATGCCTCGAGAAACACCACCACCTTTTCCTGTGGGGCTGAAATGAGCTGTGAAAGTAGGGTTAATCCACAAACAGCTGAGCTAGGAAGGGCAAGTTTTCAGAATGAGTGTGAAGATGTGGGAGGTGGAAGGAAGCATGCAGGCTCTGCAAACGTCATTCAGGGTTAAGTTTAAACCTGCCAACTTTAATGGGATTTATTCCTCTCTACCCAGTTGCCTTTTATTTTCAAAAAAAAATAGAAACTTTGGGAGACTCATGCTCCTGTTTTAAATCTGAACAATAAAACCACTGGTTTCAAAGTCATCAAGTGAACGCAGAATGAGGAGACACAAAATGACTGATATTTATCCTTAGCACAGAGAGCCTTTCCCTTTGGGAATTGCACTTACAATACCCCAAACCCCACATCAATTGGCAGAAAAGGTGATTTTAATGATGAAAGAGGCTTTTTCCATGAAAACCAGTCTTTCACCGAGGGCTGTTTTCAGTCACTGTCATTCCAGTTTCAGTTTCGGCACCCCAGACGAGGAAGCTGGGTGCCCAGCATTTCCTGCCCATGAGACAAGAGAGAAGTCTCTAGGCAAAATCTAATCTGCTTATTCTTCATCCAGCTGTGCTTGATGCCCACACTAACTTCTGGGGCTTTACGGAGCACAGATTCTCCTCTTACATCCATCCCTGCAAGCAAGCTGAGATAATAACAATACCCATTGTAGCTCAGCTCAGAATTTCACCTCCTCCATCTGGAAAATCAAAGAGAAACACTGTTTGTGCCTGTGCTCCACAAGCCTGTAAGACCCCAACCTTCAGCATCATGGGATCAGCAAAGATACAGGTTTGCTGAGACCCCAGAGCAGTCAGATCTCTGACCTCCAGTGTCCACTAACATGTGCTGCTCTACCCTGCACACACACAGAGAGACCTGGCCAAATGCAAATGTCTTGTGTGTGTCCATACCAGCTGCACAAGTTTAGCTCTCCAAAGCAGCTAAGAACTCAACCACAGAAGAAGAGACTCAAAAAAGGAGACTGGGGGGAAAAAGGCATTCCTACGTGGATCATAGAATCACTAGGTCGGAAAAGGCCTTTGAGATCATCAAGTCCAACCATACCTGTCCACTGCTAAATTCGGAAGACCTGTTCCTACCTGGAAGGTGAGAAAAAAAGCAGGTAAAGACAGCCTGGAAAAGAACCAATAGATGCAAAGAAACAATAAATGAAAATCAGGTGAAAAAACACTAAGAAACAACTGAGAGTACAGAGATTCCAGAGTTACTGGAAGGGATCTCTCTGATCTGCCACCAGACTGGTATACACACAGTGGGATGAGGTGACCCAGCCAAGGGCAGTGGGATTTAGCTGTTAGAATCATAGAATGTCCTGAGCTGGAAGGGACCCACAAGGATTGAGTCCAACTCCTGTCCCTGCACAGAACATCCCAACATTCACACTGTGTGTCTGAGGGCGTTGTCCCAATGCTTCTGGAATATTGTCAGGCTTGGCGCCGTGACTGCTTCCCTGGGGAGCTGTTTCAGTGCTCCATTATCACCTGAGTGAAGAACCTCTTCCTAATGTCCAACCAAACCTTCCCCTGGCACATCTTCCTGCCATTCCCTCGGGTCCTGTCCTTCGTCACCAGAGAGAAGAGCTCAGCACCTGCTCCTCCTCCTCCCCTTATGAGGACGCTGTAACTGTGATGAAGGCTTCCCTCCATCTCCTTTTCTCCAAGCTAAACAGATCAAGTGACTTTAGGCCACAGAAGTACCCACTTCACAGAGACTCACACCAGGTCTCGGCATGTCCCACCGAGCCTGATGGTGGTTCAGAAGTCTCTGCGCTGTCCTCCACTATGGATACACCACTAACGCTTGTTGTGCCTGTGGACACAAGTATACGGCACAGATAACTGTCACACCAACTGCTTGTGGATGAGAATGCAATAGAGAATCGCAAGCACCTCCATAATTTACTTGTAACCCCATAATTCTTCCAAAGTCTTCATCCCTCCAACCACTGCACCTGAAAGCTATGGAAGTAAAAGGAAAATCCGCTTGCAATAATCTCCCCACGGGGCCAGTAACACTCAAAATGTTTCAAAGTCAACTTTGAAACCCTTCCCATAACAGATTAACAGGGGAACACGGTTTCTGCGCTACTAGAAATGATGATAAGCTCTTAATACCCCATCTTTGTAAGAGAAGAAAGGTATACTCGCAGGTGACGGCATCCTTAAGCTGGACCTGCAGCAGTCAGAGAGGAAAAGTAAGCAGCAGGAAAGGTCAAGGCAGGGAGGGAAGCAGATGCTGGAGGCAGATGATGTGGAGCAAGGAGCCCAGATCACCTCCAAGCCTCCCTCACATGGTACTGGCACAAGGGCCCTCCCTGCTATCCACACATCCTTGTGACTGGGAATCCCGCAGGCAGCCCTATAAAACAGTCCCTCTGTGTACCATGGGAGGGCACAGAGAGTGCATTTCCCAAAACAGTGGCTCCAAGTGCCACCAGCCTCTCTCATCCCAGCTCCCCACACAGCCCAGCATTCTTCTGTAGGCATTGTGACTGCTGCTTCGTACCCCTCAAGTCCCCCAAATCCCTACTGAAACTCTTCGATCCTCCTGCACCCTCGGCTCTGCCTACGCGGAACGCAGACGAGTCCAGTCTCGTTGCTCTGACCAAACTGCAGGCAGACAGAGCACCAGACCCAGTTCTGCCACTCAACTGCTGTTTGCCCTGCTAAAATAGCAACTCCAAACAGGAGGCAACCGTCACGCACTGAATTTCTGATGTTCTGGACGATGACGATCTATCAGATGAAATAAGGGGTTGTGGAGTTGAAAGGACATGGTGATTTAATGGAAATGAATTCCTACGTATTAGAGCAACATCAGATCTGAGTGGCTTTAAACCGCAGAATCGCAGAATAGTTTGGGTTGGAAGGGACCTTAAAGATCACCTAGTTCCAATCCTCCTGCCATGGGCAGGGACATCCCACTAGATCAGTGCCCAAGGCTCCATCCAACCTGGCCTTAAGCACCGCAAATGACAGAGAAAATCCAACTGTCTATGAAAAATTAAACTAATTCTGGAGTCTACATCCCATCAATGCAGTATGAAATGAAGGGTAACTGCAGCAATGTCAGCTGTCACCATAAACAGCAGGTTCTCATCACGCGTTTGTCTTAACCTTTGCGGTGTTCCTCTCTATTTACACCTCTTGGCTATCTGTGCTTCTCCACAGAGCTCTACACAGACCCAGTCCTGCTGCCCTCACAAAGAAAGCCTTGTCTGTAGGAAAAAAAGAAATGCACGTAATATGTGAGTGTAGATAAGGGACCCCATTGTTGCCAAAGCAATGACACGTCTTAACACGATGTTAATCCTTACTGGGAAAATCTGTAAGCAATTCCTTAATTCTTGATTGATGAGGCTCCATTCACTGAATTTAAAAAGAAAAATCACTTTGGACTATTTTAGACTCCAAACCAAATGAAAACAAGAAATCTCTTTTTCAGTTCTGAAGGTCTTTAGGTTTTTCACATGGGAATTTCCACCTACGGATTTCTAAAATTCAAGACAATTCATTTTCAGTTTTTTTTCCCTGAGAGAAACTTTCCCAAAGCAGTTCTTTACAAGAGTAGCATTGCACAGCAGCTCTCAGACATCAGATGGGCAGCGCCTCTTCCAGAAAGGCTCAGTCAGGAAAAAATGGTATGTTTGAAATAAGAATATTTTTTATGGTAAAATCACTAAAGTATAATTTAGCTGGGAACAAACTAAGACATCCAGCTCTGGAAAGGGCATTGATATAGCCGGAGGGTTGGAACTAGACGATCTTTAAGCTGCCTCCCAACTCAAGGCATTCTATGATCATTCTATATGGCAATATTAATCACTTCCAGATCCAAAGGCAGATTATTCATAGAATGATAGAATCAATAAGATTGGAAAAAGACATCTAATATCATCAGCCATCAGGTCAACCCCACGGTGCCTAATAAACCATGTCCCAGAGTGCCACGGCTACACATGGCAAGGCTCATCATTAGAATCATAGAATGGTTTGGGTTGGAAGGGACCTCAAAGCCCATCCAGTTCCACCCCTGCCATGGGCAGGGATACCTCCCACTGGATCAGGGGCTCCAAGCCCCATCCAACCTGGCCTTGAACCCCTCCAGGGATGGGGCAGCCACCTCTGCTCTGGGCAACCTGTTCCAGGGCCTCCCCACCCTCATTGTGAAGAATTTCTTCCTAATATCTAACCTAAATCTTCCCCCTTCCAATTTAATGCCATTCCTCCTCATCCTATCACTCCATACACTTGTAAAAAGTCCCTCCCCAGCTTTCTTGCAGCTTCCTTTCAGTACTGGAAACTGCTCCAAGGTCTCCCCGGAGCTTTCTCCTCTGGGCTATGAGAGCACATGGAGCTTTGTTTTCAGCCTAGGGCTTCAAAAGCCAAGAGTGGTGATTCTCTTTTCCAAAGTTCAGTGGAAGGAGGATCACTTCTACTCCTTTTAAACCACCACATGCTGTGTGTGCAACCACAGCACCTTGACCTACAGCCTTGTCGTATTCCACATTGCCAGTTGGATGGCCAGTTTGACCACTGTGCTACTGAGAAAGCTCAGGAGGAAACCACCTGGCTGAGAAAGCAAGTAAACAACGTCTCCTTCTATCACAGCCACGTTTGTTTTTACGAAAACTGAATAGCGTCTTTCAGAAATGAAACAATCAAACTTGTGACCGCAGCCAACACTTGGTAGAAGTGAAGAAAATCAACTCCTCATTAACATCCGTGTTTCAAAACTGGACACCAACTACTATAATATCACACATGAGTGATGCTGGATGTCAGTCCAGGTCAAAGTCTAACTCCAGTTGCTGTGGTGATGAAGGTGACCTACTGATGCTCAAAGTCCCAAAAGCAAGTGGTCTTTCAGCTATAACGACAAAGGTGTGTTAACAATAATTACACCAAACACTCTGGACTGGGGGGAAGAACGAGGTGACTGCAACACAAGAGGCTATTTGACCAGAAAAAGAATAAAGGCATCCCTTCACAAACACAATTCCTCTGTTTAATCTGGGGTGGGGGCTGTTATTTAAAGATCTCTCTGCAATTCATCCAGAGAGCTTCATGCAAGCTATTAGAGTAATTACCATTACAAAGTGATGAACGAAAATTGCCATTTTATCATCCACTTTCACTCATTCCTAGCCACCTTCAATAAATTAACCTATGTCTTGGATATTCAGGTAACTTAAGAAAGCTTAAATTCCATTCTTTCTGTTATTTTTGGTTCATGGGAGAATTAAATACATAGATATTTACCTCATGTTACAATTTAACATTTTTTTTGCCAATACAGAATTCCAAATCTATAGTATGAAGCGATGTTTATCTTTGTCCTGATGTTCATGATCACTGGGAAAGGATTTGTCTTGATTTCTTTACTGCCTTAAGTCTTACACCATGTAATCTGCAGCTGGCAGTGCTTCAAACTGAAAGGCACCAATATATCTGGCCGATTACACACTTGCATGGTTTATTTATACAAGAATTTCTAAATAAATGTGAATGGCAGAGATTATGAGCTGATGAAAGCCACTTTATTTTAATTAGTCATACATATTTTACCACTTTCAGAGGAAAACAGTTTAAAAGATCTAGACTGCAACAAAGGATTTATTTATGTTTACAAAAGGGGTCTTTTTTCTTTTCCCTGAAAATCCCAAGAATAAAAGAAAACGAGTGCTGATGTGAAGGAACAAGAGTGATTTGCATTATGATAATCACCTAAATCCTCTGTAGAACAAAGACTATGTCAAAAAAAATGCAGTAATCATACGCAGTAATTGGTATGTGTATACCAAAACCACTCCTTTTTTCCATGAAGATCTTTAAACTCTTGTTAAAGAACGTCTCAAGAAACCTCAGTGAATATGCATCGCAGGAAAAGCTACGCTACCCATCAGAAACCGGAAAAGTAATAACTAAGTAAGGAAAAGTAATAACTAAGCTGAATTTGCTTCTGGTTTTTTTTCTTGTACTACAAAGAAAGAAGAAATTCTTCGCAATGAGGGTGAGGAGGCCCTGGCCCAGGTTGCCCAGGGAAGTTGTGGCTGCCCCATCCCTGGAGGGGTTCAAGGCCAGGCTGGATGGGGCTTGGAGCCCCTGATCCAGTGGGAGGTGTCGCTGCCCATGGCAGGGGTGGGACTGGATGGGCTTTGAGGTCCCCTCCAACATGTACCATTCTAAGATTCTATGACACGAATGCTCTTAGGTGTTCTCGTACCACCACATTGTTTGAAACGGTATAAATTAAATATATTCCAACTCAACTCGTGGCTCACCCAAGGCTCCTTTCACCTTGCTTGATTCAGAACTAGGAAACCATTGCAAAACTAAGAGCCTTCCACACTGTTTTAAAACCTCAGCAATGACCTTTCAGTGCTTCATTTGGAGACTGTTCCCCTTCATCACAACACTTCTCAGCTTCTCCGGAATTAGTTTCAGATACAAACCTAATCTAAGCTCTGGTATCCTCAAGGCCTCACCAAGTTTATTTTATGCAACTCTCTTTCGTCTTCATAGGATCCTGGTGCATAATTATACATAGAATGGTTCCTAATATATAATAAGAGGCCTCCCCACCCTCACAGCAAAACATTTCATCCTAAAATCTCATCTCAATCTCCTCTCTTTCAGCTTAAAACTCTTCCCCCTTGTCCTATCCCTGCTCTCCCTGATCAAGAGCTTTCCTGCAGCCAAATAACCGTATCCCAGGACAACACCAGGAGTAATGTTAAAGATTTCTTAAAATTTACTATCGTCTCCTACTGTATCAGGCCTAAAATTATACTTTGGGTGTATTAATCACTGTGCAGACCACAACACTTTCTGCTAGTGCAAACACCCAGCAGCTGCAGCCATCCCTGCCTCTACAGCAAGAACCATCTGCAGGTTCTGCTTTTGTAGTTTGGGGACAGGGTCTGTTCCTCTTACTCAGTTCCCTCGTGGCTGCGCTTGTAGAGTCCCGTGAAAGAAAAAAAAAAAAAAAAAAAAAAGAAAGAGAGAAAAGCTCACAAGGACGGGAAGATTTGTTATGTGAATAGATGGATGCAGAAAGCGATCCTGAGACTCAATATTCCTGTGTTTTACTGCATGCTGGGCAGACTAACAGTTGTTATAACAAAACAGCCAAACCCCAATATTTCATTATTTCACGTTCAGCAGGAAACATAACAGACTTCTTTATAGCTTCGTGTTCTACAGCTTTCCAGCTATTCCCCAGCAGAGGATTTCAGAACAGACAAGGTCACTGCCATTTAAACTAATGGAGCCACTCGTTTCATCACAGCCTGGTGACCTCCCTTTGTGCAGCCACACACACAACCTGCTCTGCTCTTTCAGAAGAGACGTTACCCAACGGGGAGCTCAGGGGAGAAATCCTGGCCTCTGAACACTTAACAGAGCTCCCTGAATTTCCAGAGGCAGACTCCTTCTGTGCCTGCGATGAAGAGACAGTTCATTCACCTAGCAGTAAAGAATATTATTTTGCTAAGTCTAAATTGCTTTATTAAAACAATAGCAAAATTACAGATGGAAGTTAATTGTGAGTTTTGCAGAGGCTAAGCGTGTCAAGAGCAATTCGACAGGTACAGACAGGGCCTTCTTTCCAAGCTCTGACCTGCAGAGCAGCCGCACACACCATCCTCCACGCTTGCTTCAGTGCTAGATGCAGCAAAGGAGGGACACACACACGCTTTGCTCCACTGACAATGTGAAATCACCTGTTTCACCAAGGCCTCATGTAGAAGTCAAGCAAGAGCTTGTAACATCTTTCCCCTGAACCCCTGAAAAGAGACGAATGCCCTCAGCCACCTCTCCTCTCAATTGCTATAGATCACCTCAAAATTTGCCTAGGGATGTGATTTAGGGGTGGACAGCTACGGTTGGTCTTCATGATCTCAAAGATCTTTCCCAACCTAGTGATTCTATGATCCTACAGAAATATAGTGCCTATTATGTTCTTCAAACCAGAGAATCCCTTAAGATAGTAGTTTAATTGGCATCTCTACAACTGCTCTTTTCACAGACCTGAACCTGATGGTCCAAGTCAAAATCCCAAAGCCCACCTTACTGACCATATCAATGATGAGCAGGAAACACTCCTCAAAAACCCTGGACTGTCGAAATCTGAAATAGCGTGGTACTTTTAATTTTAGAGCTTTATTTTTACTGAGTTCTTAACAATTAAAATAGTTGACCAAGTTTCAATACTAGTACCCTGAAGTGAAGCTGCTGGGGTCAGTAGCTGTAGGAGCTCATCCCTTTTTCTTACCCAGAAAAAAAAACTGGTTTCTGAAACAGCACTGGGTGAAAGCAAAACTGACCCACAAAGGAATGACCATACCACATGACAAACACGTGAGTACATCCTAAAATGGAAACATGTGCTCAAATCCCACTGAAAACCATGGGACTTTCGCACAATCACCCACTTGGCTGTAAGTTCGCGTGCTCTCCTGGAACTCCCTAGTGAGCTCTGTGTCAACCAGCAACGATCTTGTATGTACAATTTGAGCAACCAGGTTCCTATACTGGAATGTATTTCAGAAAAAGTGCAACAAGGTTTGTCCTGTGCATGCCTCAAACCTACTGCTAATGAAGAAAATAAAGATATTCAAGGGCACACCAGCCTTTGCTCTCAACTCCTTTGCCCTTCCCCTCTGCAGGGTATTTTTTTCTGCACCCTCTTCCTGGCCTCAGTCAATTTTTCTGTCTACTTCACCCCATCTCCTGATTTCCCTACATGTTTGTACTCAGATTTCACTTTTCCCTGTGGCTTCAGTTACTTGCAACCCACTCAAACAGATCCCACCACACTAGTGACCTTTCTCTCTACTGAAAGAAGGGAAGGTAGAGACCATGAACATAAACACAACATACATCCAAATGTAATTTATGATTTAACACATGGAGCATGGTAAATATAAAAAATTGTTTCCTCTATTTGCTGGCCAAAACTGAGCTAAAAGCCTTTTGGAATGATAGTATGGTAAGAACAGAGCAAAAAAAAGTAAAACACAGGAAAAATCTTTGAGTAGCAAAACTAACAATTTAGCTTGCCAGGTAAACTACCAGTATTTTATTTGCCAAAGAATAGCATACCTGTAGAGAAAAGCAGGAATTCAGCCTTTGAGCAAAAGGTACCTGACATAAAGGAAATTGTATCAACCAAGTTCAAAGAGTGGCCAGCACACCAAGAGCAGCGTTCTAAGCTGTAAAGCAAGTGAAAATGTGTTCTGCTGCTAAGAACAGACTCAAACAACAGCAAGTCACTAACATACTGATAAACTCTCAATCCCAAACCCTTAATTTTCATCTTGCTTCATGAAATTATTTTAATAGTATCTCTGATTCAGAAAAAAAAAGCCCTTAAACTAAACACACAGCCTCAGAAGAACTATCAGACATCGACTAAAGCAGCCAGGCAAGAGCTCCAGGAGGGCCTCAAGATGGGCTTAAGGTTGACAGTCTATGTAAAGTGTCAACATGCAAATTTATGCTGCCAGCTGTAGGGAAGGTACAAGCACCAAACGCTCCAGCACCAAGCAGACAGCACCTCTGAAATGTTGATTTTGAGTCTTGACAGTGCAGCCTAAAAAAATCACCAGTTGTTGAGGTACAAAAGGCTTTGTGTCTTTGGGCTGACCTCTACATCAGAACAAGCACATGGTTTAAAAAAAAAAAAAAAAAAGCCTTTTGTAATCATCTAGCACCAAGCATCACCTGCTACACTCCGAGGTTTTTCAGGAATCTGAAGTTCAGAGGGCAGACAACACTTCCCTGGCATCCACCTCACATTTTGCAAGAGCTCACCCTGCTGAGGCTTTTCATGAGATGATAATAACTGCTTCTTTTTCCAGTTTTCAAAGTAGCTCACAGACAGCTTATGAAAGAAGTACAGGGCCTTGGATATTTCTTTCGGTACAAGTTTAAAGGCAGCTGAAATAGTTTTGAAAAGCTGCCCAATTCCAGCCTGAGCATACAGATTTTAAAATTAAGATCCAGCAGTCCACGCAGTATTCGCGGGTGTTTCCAGGCTAAGGTTAGTGAAATATCTGTTCTATAAGTACAGATCTTACTCCTTCACTGGGGGATGGTCATAGAATGGTACAGGTTGAAAGGAATCTCAAAGCCCATCCAGTCCCACCCCTGCCATGGGCAGGGACACCTCCCACTGGATCAGGGGCTCCAAGCCCCATCCAACCTGGCCTTGAACCCCTCCAGGGATGGGGCAGCCACCCCTGCTCTGGGCAACCTGGGCCAGGGCCTAACCACTCTACTACGAAAACATTTCTTCCTAAGATCTCATCACAATCTCACCTCTTTCAGCTTCAAACCATTCCCCTTGCCCTATCCCTGCACTCCCCGATCAAGAGCCCCTTCCCAGCTTTCCTGGAGCCCCCTTCCGTACTGGAAGCTGCTCTAAGGTCTCCCCAAAGCCTTCTCCTCTTCGGGCTGCACAATCCCAACTCTCTCAACCTGTTGTTGTACAGGAGGTGCTCCAGCTCTCAGATCATCTTTGTGGCCTCCTCTGGATGTGCTCTAACAGATCCATGTCCTTCCCTTGCAATGGACTCCAGAACCGTATGTAGAACAATTTTTTTTTTAAATACAACAAGACGTATTTTACTTAATAGACTTCTGCAACTACTAGGTACAAAACCATGCAAGTTAAAAAACAAAGGAAAAAAAAACATATTAAAAACCACCCTGCCAAAACTGTGTCTGGGAATGGAGTATTTTATCCTTCCCTAAATGAAAATGCTCCACAGACTCCCTGAATGGCTGTAGAAGCAGTTGCTGCTCACCCCACTCCACCAGATTTTACAATGGTCCTACTTCAATTTTAAAAACTACCCTTGCAAGACAGACATCAGTTTCGCTGGCACACAGTCAGAATTCAAACTGGAGAGCGTGCTGGGATTAATACAACTACCTGGGGAGCAAAAGGGAACTCATTTAGAAGAAAACACTGCAAAAACTAAATACAGACAACTTAGCAATGGAACCATCAAAAAGCAAGGGAAAAGCAAGTACCAGACAGGGCAACATTTGCATGAGACAAACCCACAAGCCAGGGAACAGGAGGTACCCAGAAATTCACAGGCTGTGGATTTAACAGACTCACCGAGGACTTTGAAAACTAGATGGAGTAACTCTCTAGAAAAGTGGTTGTAACACAGCCCTTTTCAAGTAGGGGGGGAAGAAAAGGGCTGGGTAATTTAAGAAGATTCAAATGAAGGCCCTTGTAGAAAATATCACTTGTCTCTACATCCTCAGAAGACAAGCAGCAGCCCAACTCCAAGTTTCTCACTGCTTTGGATGCCTACACTAATAATTTTAGTCCTCTTGCGCCGTCTTTGCTAGTTCTACAACACTGATTAAATAAGAGGTCACAAGGTAAGGATAAAATTCTCATTAATTAATCTGTTCAAATTTTAAGTCAGCTTGATGATATTCCTGGCGTTACAAATGAATCCTGTGATTCCACTGAATATGTGGAGCGAAAAAATATTTCATCACATGCCAATCTATAACCAACATTTTCCTGTCATTAAGATGCCACAGTAGCCGAAGAACTGTCAGCGTGTTCGGTATTGTAGCTGTGAGACAGAATCTTTCCCTGAAGTATGGCTCATGCACGAAAAGCAACAACAAAATAGGCAAGAGCGACACATAAAAGCTTGACCTTTGCTCTGAACTGAAAATGCGAATCAGCAAAACCAGACCACGCTTTCTGTACTCTTTAACGTGCACCTCAGCGTATTTTAAGTCAGTTGTACTCATTAAACCTGACACTTGCGTGATCTCCTCCCTTACTCATGGGCTTCGCCAGCATGAGATCTAGTTAGCTACCACCACCTCCATCCCACACTCCAGTGGACCAACGTAGCAGCTACCCTGTGGATCCAAAATTACACGCACGCTATCAAATGGGAATAATTTGGGATTAACGACGACACCAAGGCCTTCAAAAGCAAAGATGAGACCGAAACCCTGCGATCTGACTTGGCTGTTCTCTCAGGTTTGGACACAGCAGCTGGGACAAATGAACAGAAGAAAAGCAAGAGTGCTGATGTACACAGGGAATAGAGGCAAGGAAACATGCAAGTGAAGAAGTCAGACCAGAAGGCACTGACAGACCCTTGAAACATCAAAAGTTTATCTTAGTCTTGCAAAGAGCTGACTTGCTAATAAGAAAAGATTTGAGCGCTCTCCTTAATCAGCTTTATGAGGACTAGAAAACATCACTGTCATCAGTCTTCTCAGGACCGTGAGTTTATTTCCCCACTGCACAGCACCGTTTCTGGTGCTAACTGTTGGATTCTCTCCTTCCAAACACCAGAAATCAGCTCTGCACAGCCTATGTTATCATTCAAAACATCTGCTCCTCAGGCTTAATGAGACTGAATCAACTTCCAAAATGGACAAGGCCCAGGGTCAAGAAATGAGACCTCTCAGCTGCTGATGAACAAAACCTCATGCTCCCAATACTGGGAGCAACTTTGCCTCACCTGACAGCTCTGCTCACTCCTCTCTCCGTGGCATGGTTACAAAATGGATGGCAGAAAGTTTCCTCATTCCTTCAATGACCCACGTCATCTCTTTCCAGTAACCACGTGGCAGATGCATCGAGTGCCAGCAGCAGGGGCTTCAGACTGGTAACAAGGAGAACCATCTCCATTTTCTGCTCCAGGAGCTGTGCCCAGTTCCTCTAACTCAAACCACATGTGAACAGAGACCTCTGCTTGCCCCCTGAGCTCAGCGTCTGTCTGCTGGGACAACAATTTGAAAGACAAACCACACTGCATGTGAATTGTACCACCTACTCTTGTCACTTATGGAACCCCCCTTCCCATAAAGATGCTGATAAAGAAGAGGGAAAGCAACCTAAAGCCCTGTTTTCCGTATCTGAAAGAGCTCTGCTGCTCCTCTGCAACTCCTTGACCCGAGTCTCGAAAATACACAGAGAAAATGAGAGAAGCCTGCCTGCCCCTCTCCCAAGTCCCCTCTACGACAGTGTGTGCTGCTTAGCTGCTCTGCATCTCACTCTACGCCGTAAGATTTCCCTTGTTCTTGAAAGAATGCAGTTGGAAAGCAAGTCCTCAGGCACAGAAGGCGAGCAGTGGTGTGGCTTCAATACTCAGGAGAGCAGATGCCCACTTGTCCAGCGAGACCCTGTGAGACATTCCCGCCAAAGGAAGGGGCAGAAGAGCTGAGGTGCCTGCTCTTCTTTCATCTCTGTTGCCCAAGGTCCCCCGTCTCCTCCAGCAAAGCGCAGATGAACGCGAAAGGAAGGGTGGAAGGAGTGCATCACCACCTCGTTTTGAAGTTGAGGGAGGCAATACCCCTGTACTGGAAGGGTAAGGACTCTGTGAGTATTGGAGATGGCTGTTGCATCCCATCCAGTAGAAAGGAAGGGAAATCACATTTCACTCCCCCTTCCAGTGGAGAGGTGAAAGGGGAAGGAAGATGAAGCACAATATTATGACTTTCCTAGCAGAGAGGACAAGGGTAGCGGAGGGGAAGCCAGGTATCAGCCCTCTCATCCATCATTCCTCACTAAAGACGCGTGTGTGTGTGGTGTGAAGGCAGCAGACAAACAATTGTTTCTACACTGCTCTTTCTGAAGGGGGGGAATGTTGAAGGCAAATCTCCAACCTCACCCTTTCTTTAGGAAAAAGGAAGTGTAAGCAAGAAGGCTCTCAGGCACCTTCTCTCCCACTTTCTTCTGCATGTGTCAAGAAATGAGCAGATGCCCAGGCCTCCCTTTCCCATGTCTCTGTATGCCAGCGTGTGAATGCCCACCTAGATACCCCCTTTCCATCAGGTACCTGAGCACAGGTGGGCGAGAGGGAAAGACGCCCGCTGGCCTTTGCGGCTGGAAGTGGGAGGAAGAAGCACCCACTACACCTTCCTCCATCACCCTTCTTTGTGGGTTACCCAGTGCCTCCCACCCTCTAGGTGTGTTGTGGGTCCAGCGTCTCCTCTTTCAGGACACGCTGAGCAATGTCCACACCACTTCCCTTTGAGGTGTGCCTGGGAGGATGGGATACCCACTAACTGCCATTTCATGCCCATGTCCAAGACTGGGAAGAAGAATTCCCAGTTGTCCCTCCCTCAGGAGATGGGTCCCTAGGATCAGCCTACGGAATGTTTTGTCCTGGAGCCCTTCTCCCCAGATGCACCCGGGCAGCAAGCAGTGGGTCCTCTAGGGTGGTGGGGAGTGCTCGGACCCCCATTCACCTATCATGGAATCATAGTATCACCAGGTTGGAGAAGACCCACGGGATCATTGAGTCCAACCATTCCTATCAAACACTAACCCATGTCCCTCAGCACCTCGTCCACCCGTCCCTTAAACCCCTCCAGGGAAGGGGACTCAACCCCCTCCCTGGGCAGCCTCTGCCAGGGACCAATGACCCTTTCTGTCAACAATTTTTTCCTAATGTCCAGCCTGACCCTCCCCTGGTGGAGCTTGAGACCATTCCCTCTCGTCCTGTCCCCTGTCACTTGGGAGAAGAGCCCAGCTCCCTCCTCTCCACAACCTCCTTTCAGGCAGTTGGAGAGAGCAATGAGGTCTCCCCTCAGCCTCCTCTTCTCCAGGCTAAACACCCCCAGCTCTCTCAGCCGCTCCTCATAAGGCCTGTTCTCCAGCCCCTTCCCCAGCTTCGTTGCTCTTCTCTGGACTCGCTCCAGAGCCTCAACATCCTCCTTGTGGTGAGGGGCCCAGAACTGAACACAGGATTCGAGGAGCGGTCTCACCAGTGCCGAGTCCAGTGGGAGAAGAACCTCCCTGGCCCTGCCGGCCACGCCGTTTCTGATCCAAGCCAAGATGCCATTGGCCTTCTTGGCCATCTGGGCCACTGCTGGCTCATGTTCAACCAACACCCCCAGGTCCCTCTCCTCCAGGCAGTTTCCAGCCAGACTTCTCCTAGTCTGTAGCTGCTCAGGGTTGTTGTGCCCCAACTGCAGGAAAATGGGGTGCGCTGAAGGCAGAAAGTGCTACCAGGTGTCCCCACAGCGGGGTGGGAGACCCAGTGGGGGCTCTGTGTGCCCACCACGTCCCTCCCTCACTGGGGAGAGTGGAAGGCAGCTCAGTCACCTCCAGGTGCCCCCACGGTCTCAGCGCGAGGATTTCCAGATCTCCCTGGTCCCTGCGGGAAGAGGACAGGGAGCAACCCCAGTCCCAGCAGGAAGACAAAGAAGGAGAGTCTCCGCAGTGTCCTACAGGCAGGGGAAGGGGAGGAAGGCGCAGGGGAGACCCCTGTCCCCGTGAGAAGGGAAAAGGGCAGAGGAATCTGAGACCCCCGGTGCCCCAGGAGCAGAGGATGCATGGATGGATGGATGGAAGGAAAAGAAAAAGGGGCAGGGGGAATGGTTGGACTCGATGATCCAGTGGGTCTCTTCCAACCTGGTCATTCTATGATTCTACGAATGGGGGGAGAGGAAGAAGAAGGGGCAGGGGGAATGGGGGGGGGGAAGAAGAAGGGGCAGGGGGAATGAGGGGGGGGAAGAAGAAGGGGCAGGGGGAATGAGGGGGGGGAGGAAGAAGAAGGGGCAGGGGGAATGGGGGGGGAGGAAGAAGAAGGGGCAGGGGGAATGGGCAGGGGAGGAAGAAGAAGGGGCAGGGGGAATGGGGGGGGAGGAAGAAGAAGGGGCAGGGGGAATGGGGGGGAGGAAGAAGAAGGGGCAGGGGGAATGGGGGGGAGGAAGAAGAAGGGGCAGGGGGAATGGGGGGGAGGAAGAAGAAGGGGCAGGGGGAATGGGGGGGAGGAAGAAGAAGGGGCAGGGGGAATGGGGGGAGGAAGAGAGAAGGGGCAGGGGGAATGGGGGGGAGGAAGAAGAAGGGGCAGGGGGAATGGGGGGGAGGAAGAAGAAGGGGCAGGGGGAATGGGGGGGAGGAAGAAGAAGGGGCAGGGGGAATGGGGGGGAGGAAGAAGAAGGGGCAGGGGGAATG
The DNA here is from genome assembly GCF_032191515.1 of Phaenicophaeus curvirostris. Taxonomy (NCBI): domain Eukaryota; kingdom Metazoa; phylum Chordata; class Aves; order Cuculiformes; family Cuculidae; genus Phaenicophaeus; species Phaenicophaeus curvirostris. The sequence goes on along the minus strand of NC_091396.1, from coordinate 69,317,582 downwards.
GGGGGAGGAAGAGAGAAGGGGCAGGGGGAATGGGGGGGAGGAAGAAGAAGGGGCAGGGGGAATGGGGGGAGGAAGAGAGAAGGGGCAGGGGGAATGGGGGGGAGGAGAGGGGCAATGGGGAGGAGGGGCAGCCCCCGGCGGCACTCACGGTTCCAGTAGACGGGGTAGCTCTCGGCGCTCACCACGTTGACCTCGTAGAGCCCCCCCCGCACGCACACCGGCTCCCCCGCGGCCGCCCCGGCGCTGTCCTCGGCCGCCGCCCGCGGCCCGGCGGCGCGGAACGCCTGCTCGAGGCGGAGGGAGTCGTAGCCGATGAAGGCCCTCCAGACCTTGCGCTCCTCCAGGTAGAACCAGCGGATCTCCTGCGCCTCCAGCTCCTTCACGACGTGCTGGCGGGGCCGGCGGCCGCGGGGCCGCCTGCGCTCGGGCCCCAGCGAGCGGCCGCCGCCCCACTCGCCGCCGCCCTCGGCCGCGGAGCAGGGCGGCGAAGCCCCCGACTCGGCCGAGTGGAAGCTGAGGCTGGCGTCCCGCTGCAGCGCGGCGGCGAACGCCTCGGCGTCCCCGTTGGAGGAGGAGGAGGAGGAGAAGGAGGAGGACGGCGGCGGGGGGGAGGCGGGGGGGGCCGGGCGGCGCTGCCCCTCGCCGCTCGGCGCGGCCTCGTCGCCCTCGCCGCCGGCCGGCGGCTCCGAGCCCCCCGCGAGGCCCTGGGGCGGCGGGGGCCGCCGGGGCTCCATGCCGCAGCCTCCCCGCCGCAAGCCGCACCAGCGCCGGCGGCGCCCGCGAGCGCGGAGGGAGGCGGGGAGGGAGGCGGGGACACCGGGAGGGAGGGGACACGGGGGGGCGGGGACCGGGGAGGGAGGGGACACCGGGAAGGGGGGAACGGGGAGGGAGGGGACACCGGGGAGGGAGGGGGGACCGGGAAGGGAGGGGGGAACGGGGAGGAAGGGGACAGCGGGGAGGGGGGAACCTGGAAGGGAGGGGACAGTGGGCAGGGGGGACCGGGGAGGGAGGGAACACCGGGGAGGGGGGACCGGGGAGGGAGGGGGCACCGGGGAGGGGGGAACGGGAAAGGAGGGGACACCGGGGAGGGAGGGGGGACCGGGAAGGGAGGGGACACCGGGGAGGGGGGGACCGGGAAGGGAGGGGACACTGGGTGGGGGGGGAACCTGGATGGGAGGGGACACCGGGGAGGGGGGACCGGGGAGGGAGGGGACAGTGGGCAGGGGGGACCGGGGAGGGAGGGGGCACCGGGGAGAGGGGGGGGATACCGGTGGGGGGACTGGGGAGGGAGGGGACACTGGGGGGGGCGGGAAGGGAGGGGACAGCGGGGGGGGGGTACCGGGGAAAGAGAGGGGGGGGCTGAGATGGGGGGGAGGGACACCGGGGGGGGGGGGCTGAGATGGGGGGGAGGGACACCGGGGGGGGGGGGGCTGAGATGGGGAGGACACCGGGGGGGGGCTGAGATGAGGGGGGACACCGTGGGGAGGGGACACCGGGGAGGTGGGGGGTGGGAATCAGGGGAGGGAGGAGCAGGGACACCGGGGGGGGGCGTACACACCTGGGAGGGAGGAGGAGGGGCTGAGATGAAGGGGAGGGACACTGAGGGGTGGGGGGGGACACACCAGGGAGGGAGGGGCGAGGATACCGGGGAGGGAGGACAGGGGACACCGGGGAGGAGGGAGGGGCTGGGATGGGGGGGAGCCCGTGGGGTCGGGGTGTCTCCAGATGGGGAAAGGGGTGTTTAGCCTGGAGAAGAGGAGGCTGAGGGGAGACCTCATTGCTCTCTACAACTGCCTGAAAGGAGGTTGTGGAGAGGAGGGAGCTGGGCTCTTCTCCCAAGTGACAGGGGACAGGACGAGAGGGAATGGCCTCAAGCTCCACCAGGGGAGGGTCAGGCTGGACTTCACGAGAACATTTTTCACAGAAAGGGTCATTGGTCACTGGCAGAGGCTGCCCAGGGAGGGGGTTGAGTCCCCATCACTGGCGGGATTTAAAAGACCGGTGGACCAGGTGCTGAGGGACATGGGTTAGTGGCAGATAGGAATGGTTGGACTCGATGATCCAAGAGGTCTTTTCCAACCTGGTGATTCTGTGGGGAGGAGAGCGTGGGATAAGGGTGTCCCGAGATTGAGGGGAGCCTGCGTGGGAGGGCTGATGGGATCAGTGTCCTGAGATGATGGGGAGCCCGTGGGATCAAGGTGTCCTGAGACAGGGAGGGTCCTGAGATAGGGAGAAGCCCATGGGATCAGTGTCCCAAGACAGAGGGGAGCCTATGGGGTCAGACTGTCCTGAGACGGGGCACCTCCAGAACACAAACCACAGCTTGGTGTCTTTGTGGCAGGCTCTCCTAAAACAACCGTCTGTGTGGGTGGCCAGCACCTTCAGACACAAACTGTGGCCCCGTGTGGGTCACGGATGCTCTTAAAGCACATCTTGCAGTCCTGTGTGTGATAATGCACGGGCTGCAGCTTCAGAGGGGATTGGTGTCTCTGAGATCCTCCAACACTCATCCTGCTGCCTTGGCTGAGTACCTGACACCCCCAGTGCTCATCCTGCTGCCTTGGAGGGTGGTACCTGACACCCTCAAGGCTCATCCTGCTGACTTGGGGGTAACCTGACATCCCCAGTGCTTGTTCTGCTGCCTCAGGGGGTACCTGACACCCCCAGCTCTCATCCTGCTGCCTTTGGGTGGTACCTGACATCCCCAGTGCTCATCCTGCTGCCCTGGGGGATAACTGACACCCTCAGAGCTCATCCTGCTGTCTTGGGGTGCTGGTGTGTGAACCTGACACCCCAGCACTCATCTTGCTGCCTTCAGGTGGTACCTAACACCCCAAGCACTCATCCTGCTGCCTTGGTGAAGAGGGTACCTTGACAGAGCCAGCGCTCATCCTGCTGACTTGGGGGGTACTTGACACCCCCAGTGCTCAACCTGCTGCCTTAGGGGAGAGATGTGGTCAGGTCTGACCTCTTCTTGCTGGCATGACACCCCTTTTCCCTTCAGACAGGCATTTCTTAGGTAGGTAGGGACGTGTGTAAGACAGGCATAGCCCAAACATGCTCTGCAAGCTAACAGAGGGACAAGAGCCTGGGGTCACCCTTGTGTGAGAGAGAGACCCCATTCCTCTGAGCACCCGCTCTGGCCCCCAAAATTGGAGTTCACCCAGGCTTGTTTGTGTCTGTAAGTGAGAAACACCCACTTGAATCCCCAACACACACCCCACAAGCAACAGGAGAGGGTGTTGCGATGCGTATCTGTGCGATAAACCACCTGGCAGCCTGGAGCAGGAAGAAGGATGAAGGAGGGTGACTGCATTTTACCCAACACACACCCCACAGCCAAGTGAGGGGCAGTGATGGATCACCTCCACAGTGCCAGTTCCCTAGCTCCATCCTTTCTCATGGGCTGAGGGTTGTGCTTGTGTGTGTGGGAAAGAGAGAGGCTCCCAGAAACACGCCCCGGCTTATTGGGGTGAGGTCACTTGTTTACAAGACATCCCCCCTTTTCGCAACACGCCCCAGAGGCGGTGAGTGGGTATGAGAGTGATACTGCCATCTCCAAGGGTGAGGGAGCTGATATCTGCACATTTAGGATCATGGAACAGTTAAGGTTGGAAAAGACCTCTAAGCCCATCCAGTCGAACCATCAGCCCAGCACCACTGTGCCTGCTAAACCATGGCCAAAAGGGACAAATACACATGCTTTTTTTTTGAACCCTTCCAGGGATGGAGACTCCACCACTTCCCTGGGCAGCCTCTTCCAGTGCTTCACCACTCTTTCAATGAAGAATTTTTTTTCTAATATCAAATTTAAACCTCCCCTGGTGCAACTTGAGGCCGTTCCCTGCTCTGTACAAGATCCCTGCTGCCTAACTCCTACAGCCATCGCAGACAGAGACTGGTCTGAAGCCTCCAGCCAAATGGGGGGATGTGGCTATGCACAAACTCTGCTCCAACCCGACATCCTCACACACGCACACTCTCACACGCTTTTTTCCAAGGTCAGAACAAGGAAAGGGGGGGCTGGATATCACCTCTGGACTGCATGTGCTGCTTTGCAGTGGATGGCTGGGGTTTACCCCACCTGAGGGGGTCTGTGTGTGTGTACAGGTGGAGTGCAGGAAGAAAAGTCGTTGGCTAAGTGTCGTACACATTTGAGAGCCCCAACCCCTACGTGTCTCTGCGTCATTCTTGATTTACAGCAGAATCCATCTCACAGCCTTGCTATGGAAAAAAACCAGGATACGCAGAATCATAGAATCATCAGATTGGAAAAGACCCACTGGATCATCAAGTCCAACCATCCCCATCAATCACTAACCCATGTCCCTCAGCACCTCATCCACCCATCCCTTAAACCCCTCCAGGGAAGGTGACTCAACCACCTCCCTGGGCAGCCTCTGCCAGGGACCAATGACCCTTTACATGAAAATTTTTTTCCCAGTGTTCAGCATGAACCTCCCCTGGTGGAGCTTGAGGCCATTCCCTCTCGTCCTGTCCCCTGTCCCTTGGGAGAAGAGCCCAGCTCCCTCCTCTCCACAACCTCCTTTCAGGTAGTTGTAGAGAGCAATGAGGTCTCCCCTCAGCCTCCTCTTCTCCAGGCTAAACCCCCCCAGCTCTCTCAGCCGTTCCTCATATGGTCTGTGCGTGTGTTCCCCGATTCCCCCATCTCCTACACATTCTGCTTGTCCCCATCCCACAGTCTCCACTGACAAGGGGCCTTTGTACATTGCATGACACTGTATGTCCAAAAATAGGCTTGTGCTCTACCTCCTACGTCTGCTTTTCAGCCAGGGAATCCTGTTAATGGAGCGTATTAAAACCCAGAGACTAGATTAAGTTCAGGCTGGAAGGGTGAGCGAAGCTTTTAAAAATGTTCACGGCCAGTGCATTGCTTCCTCAAGTCACTAAAATGATGCCAAAAGGCTGCACATGGATCCTTGAGCGCACTGGCAACGCTTTTCAATCCTAAAAGCTTTGAGAGCTCTGGTAGCCTCCACCGCAGGAGCTTTGTGCATCTTTGTTCTGCCTTTTCAGCTGGAGAAAAGAGGAAAATAGATTCATAGATTCGTAGAATCATCGAATGGGTTGGGTTGGAAGGGATTTTAAAACCCACCCAGTTCCAACCCCCTGCCATGGGCAGGGACACCTCCCACTGGATCAGGTCCCATCCAACCTTGGTCATGGACATGGGGCAGCCGCGGCTTTTCTGGGCCACCTGTGCTCGTGCCTCACCACCCTCACGGGGAAGAATTTCTTCCTATTACCTAACCTAAATCTTCTTCCTTCCAGCCTAAAGCCATCCCCTCTCATACAAGCAAGAAGTCGGCGGCAGGGGCTGCACTGGGATGTTTGACCACATCGCTGTAGCAACAGCAGCACGATCTGTTTGTTTAACTCACCTTTCACCTTCCTAACGGACTCCACAAGATAATCTCTGCATGAAGCCTGTCCCAGATTTTTCTCCACAGTGGGGAAGAAAGAGGGAATGTTGCTTATTCTGTACACTGCTTTGAAGACATAGATAGTAGGATTTTCACTTTTTATCTTTGTTTTCATCAAAGCCGGAGTGATTTCACCATTTTTCTCATCCGACAAGTGTTCCACCCTTCTTCATGTTGCCCTACTCATATTCTCCCTTATTCTGCTCCTTGTCTGAGATCAGGGAAACCTTGTCCACATGAATGGGAGGCACTTTAAATGTTCTTTACCTTTTTATGAATTCTTTCAGGTGATTTGATTTATTTTTTGCTGTGCATTTCTGGGGGTATATGTCTGCTCTCCATATGCAATATATATATACACACACACGTTTCCTTTCTCCAGTTAATACAGCTGGGAATTTAAAAACAAGCGTGGCCATCAGGTCAAGGGAGGTGATTCCCCCCCTCTATTCCTCTCTTATGAGACCTCATCTGGAGTATGGTGTCCAGTTCTGGAATCCTCAGCATAAGAAGGAGGTGGAGCTGTTGGAACGGGTCCAGAGGAGGCTACAAAGATGATGTGAGGGCTGGAGCACCTCCCATATAAGGCCAGGCTGAGAGAGTTGGGGTTGTTCAGCCTGGAGAAGAGAAGGCTCTGAGGAGACCTAATAGTGACCTTCCAGCACCTGAAGGGGCTACAAGAAAGCTGGGGAGGGGCTGTTCACAAAGGTTTGCTGTGATAGGACAAGGGATAATGGGTATGAACTGGAGAGGGGCAGGTTTAAATTAGACATAAGGAAGAAATTCTTCATGATAAGGGTGAGGAGGCCCTGGCCCAGGTTGCCCAGAGCAGGGGTGGCTGCCCCATCCCTGGAGGGGTTCAAGGCCAGGTTGGATGGGGCTTGGAGCCCCTGATCCAGTGGGAGGTGTCCCTGCCCATGGCAGGGGTTGGAACTAGATGATCTTTAAGGTCTCTTCCAACCCAAACTATTCTATGATGTTGTGATTCTATAAAATGAGGTCTTTCCTCCCTCCTACACCTCAACCTTGCTATGGTTTTTCCTCTGGCCACGCTGCAAAAGCCACATTTGCAGGCATCCCCATTCGGTGCCCTGGAGGAACAAAACTGGTGGAGGAAGGGTTGCCCCACGCTGGGCGCTCAGCCCTCTTGGCAGCTCCGTTCCTGCCAGCCGAGATGAGGGAGCCCAGGAGGAAGGAGGGTTCCCTGGGAGCCAGTCGGCACAGAGCTGGTCCTCACTGCCAGGAGACAGTGGGACAGGGCAACGCGAAGAGCAAATACGGCCACCATGAAAACAAGCTTCTTAGCGCCATGGATCATCACAGGTCATGAACAGCATCTCCATACAGATTGTTCCTTCCTTAACCCAAAAGAATCCTACCAGAGATGACCTTAGTGTATGTAGAAAGACGACTCTAGGCAGGAAAATTTGGGAATCCAAGCTTCCTTCTGTGTTGATTTCATCCTGGCAGGTGAAGCGCTGCTCGGTTAATTGTTCTTTAGAATCTGAAATGGCTTTTGTGTCACAATTTGATTTGTACATGATGATGCTCATTTATTTTGGATCATCCTTTCCCCTCTTCTAGCGATGACATAGCTGATGATCTAGAAGTGCTTGGTCAAGTTGGAACATATCTCGCTTGTCCAGGAGTCTTTCAATAAATATGATTATGAATTATTTAAAGACCTTAACTAAAACAGAGCACCGCTGCGCAGGGTGTGGTGCCAAAGACGGAGATGCAGCTGTGGTTGCCCCCCAAAATATGCAAGCTCTAAGGAGAAATGGAAAAAAACAAGAAAAAGGAAGCATTTTAACATGATGTTGGCAGAAAGTAAAACGAAGCCTTGCATGATTTACTGGTTTGTGGGAGGACACACGGGGCTCTTGCAGAGTCTGGACAGGGATCCGGGTCAGAAAGCATCTAGCTGCTCTCCAAGCCTTCTGGCAGTGTGAGCTGCACAAATAACAGCTGTTCCCTCTCTCACATCTGTCTTCAGGGCCACCCTTCGAGAAGGAGCGGGGAAAAATCTCCATGATGAAAACAACACGACAAGAAAGGGCAGAGGGAGAGCGCTCACGTCTCCCGCAGCCCCGCTCCTGGCCCAGCCTTCTCCCCTCTTGCCAGGAGGAGAAAGCGAGCGCTGGGGAGAGAGGATATTAATGCACGGAGCTTTCACTCAGCTCAGGGAAGGCACAGCTGCTCTGCAAAAGGCAAGTTGAGGCGTGTGTCAGTACAGCTAAGCTGACTGCATTTCTATGTTAGATAAATACTGATTGATAAAAAGCTGCCAAGTGTTTAAATGACTGGCTTAGGAGTTGTTTGGTTTTTTTTTTTTCTGGATTTTGCTAATTTTTCTGCGGCCAGACGGTCCCAAGCATTTGGAACCCATCTGGAATGACAGTGCATCCAATGTTGTCCAAAAGGACGTGATGGAGGGATCAGAGGTTTAAATTTCCTGTCCCCTGTGGCTCCTTACAAGCATCATTAAAAGCAGTTTTTTCAAACTTACGCTGTGACGATTGGACACTGCTTCCTTCCCCTCCTATTTCCACATCTGCATTTCCAGATTTGCCCACCGGTGCAGGGAAGCAGTGATGGAAAGAGAGCCCTTCATCACTTTTGGTGAAACACTGATTTTGTTGTGTCGTGTAGCATCCATGAAACACCACTGGGAAATAATACAGTGAGTACCTGTAGAGATCCAATTGGAATTTTAGTAAGAGGTCCAATTACAACAAATCAGCCCTTACCTGAGCATCACACACAAAATCTGTACTTTTCAGATGTACTTTTTGTCTCTGCAGGAATCTGACTGTTTAAATAAAAGAAAAGAAATACATAGGCAATTAGAACCCTTCTTTTTGTGAGCTGTTTTCTTCATAAGGTTAAACAATGTCCTAAAGGCATCATCTGGTGAAGGGGTCAAGGGGCTGGAGAACAGGCCTTATGAGGAACGGCTGAGAGAGCTGGGGGTGTTTAGCCTGGAGAAGAGGAGGCTGAGGGGAGACCTCATTGCTCTCTGCAACTACCTGAGAGGAGGTTGTGGAGAGGAGGGAGCTGGGCTCTTCTCCCAAGGGACAGGGGGCAGGACGAGAGGGAATGGCCTCAAGCTCCACCAGGGGAGGGTCAGGCTGGACATTAGGAAGAAATTTTTCACAGAAAGGGTCATTGGTCCCTGGCAGAGGCTGCCCAGGGAGGGGGTTGAGTCACCTTCCCTGGAGGGGTTTAAGGGACCGGTGGACAAGGTGCTGAGGGACATGGGTTAGTGATTGATGGGGATGGTTGGACTCGATGATCCAGTGGGTCTCTTCCAACGTGGTTGTTCTATGATTCTATGATCTGCAGCATGTGATACCAATAAATACAGAATGGTCCTGAGGAACTGGAGCTGCATCCAAATCCCTGCTTTACACACAGCACACAGCTGAATTTCAGTGTAAAACCTGTATTATGTAGCAGCCTCCCAGTACTTAAAGGAACCTGCATGAAAGCTGGGAAGGGGCTCTTTATCAGGGAGTTCAGGGATTGGATGAGGGCAAATGATTTTCAGCTGAAAGAGGGGTGATGGAGATGAGATCTTAGGAAGAAATGTTTTGCTGTGAGGGTGGGGAGGCCCTGGCCCAGGTTGCCCAGAGCAGGGGTGGCTGCCCCATCCCTGGAGGGGTTCCAGGCCAGGTTGGATGGGGCTTGGAGCCCCTGATCCAGTGGGAGGTGTCCCTGCCCATGGCAGGGGTGGAACTGGATGGGCTTTGAGGTCCTTTCCATTGCAACCCATTCCATGACTGCTTCTATGATACATGGAATTTCTTGAAGGCCAGTGACCCTAGATTGAAATTTTCTTCTTATCCAATGTTAGTTGGATGGAAAGATGTGAGGAGTCGGCTCCAGCTTTGCTTGGCAGCACGAGGCCAGCTAATCCCAGTGTCGCAGATGCTGAGACATTCCTTCACGCAGGATGAGCCAAGTCCTGCAAACTGCCAAGAGCTCACTCTGAAGTTCATGGGAACCGGGAGTGTGTGGCACCTGGCAAGAACAAGCTTGCTACAAAAGCTCCTTGGAAAGGACGGGGTTTGCGTATCAGAACCTGGCACACTCTGCTGACTGTGGCCCCAGTCTTGCTGCTTGCCAGCACGAGCCGAGAGCAGGAGAACGGTGTAGGGAAGCTTGTAAACCAGGGTGGGGAGTCTGCAGCCAGAGTATTTACAAGCTGGAATTCCATTCATACAGCCCTAATCACGCGGCTCATCCTTCCATGGTTTTACAATAAAATCTTGGCTAACGTGTTAGTAATGCCTATTTTGCCCTCAGAAAGGAAGAAGTTCCCCACCATTGTTGTTGAAAAACATTGGATCCATTGCACAACTCTGCTGGGCAATGTGCAGAGGTGCTCAGTGACTACTTAGCCAGCCTGTGCCTACGATTGGCATTGACTCTGAGAGCACCACAAGAGGACTGAACTTGATTAAACCTTCACACCAGATCCAGAAGGAGAATGGAAAAAGGCAGGTTTTTCCCTGTTCCACCTGTGCGTGCCAGCTTCTTAGAGCTCCACAGACCAGATGCACAAAGCTAAACATGTGCTGATGAGCTATGTACCCACATCTTAAGGGAGGGTCCACACAGCTCCTCAGCTCTACAGAAAGGTAGCTCAGATATTCATAGAATCATAGGATAATTTGAGTTGGAAGGGGCCTTAAAGTCCATCCAGTTCCAACGTCCCTGCCATGGGTAGGGACACCTCCTACTGGATCGGGGTGCTCAAAACCCCATCCAACCTGGCCTTGAACCCCTCCAGGGATGGGGCAGCCACCTCTGCTCTGGGCAACCTGGGCGAGGACCTCGCCACCCTCATTGTGAAGAATTTCTTCCTTATGTCTAGTCTAAATCTGCCCCTCTCCAGTTTATACTCATTGCCCCTAGTCCTATCACTGCAAGCCACGATGTCTCTGGAGAGCCTGTGCCAGTATCTCATCATATTGCATATGCCTTGTTATTGCTGGAGTTGTGGGAGTGGCTAGGATGAGATCTCATGGCCAAGACCAATGGCAGAACAAAAGAACCAAAGGATAGAACTGTCTTGCCAAACCTTTTTGCTGATTTTTTGTGTTTTAAAGCTCATCCCTTTAGGTATCTCTGTGAAGCTGTGTTCACTGGCATTACCATGAGCTTTTTTTTTTTGGAATCCTTCAGCAGAGTGCTGCTAGAAAAATCATAGAATCGCTATGTTTGGAAAAGACTTATAAGCTCATCAAGTCTAACCATCAGCCCAGCACCACTATGCCTACTAAACCATGTCCTGAATTGCCACGGGTACACAATTTGTGAAACCCTTCAGGGCCAGAGACTTCACTGTTGCCCTGGGCGGCCTCTTCCAATGCTTCACCACTCTTTCAGTAAAGAATTTTTAACTTGCTATCCAACCTAAACCTTCCCTGGCCCCATTTGAGGGCATTTCTTCTCATCCTATCCCTTGTTACTTGGTGGAAGAGACTAACACTTACCTTGCTTCAACCCCTTTCAGGTAGAAACCTACTTCACTTGACAGCTGGCATCCTTTCTTACTTGTGATTCTTATCCCTGCATTGAGCAAATACACTTTCATCTCATCTGGAAGCGGGTTGAACTAAGCAGGAGCTGGTTGGCAAGTGTGGGATGAAAACGAGATTACAGGAACCTTGCACAAACAGCTGATGGAGCCTGCACGAAGCAATAAACACCCTAAAATGCTTGGTGTACGTATTTGCTGGGGGTGTGACTAAACCTCTGGCACAGAGGTGTTGATGAGCTTTGGCACAGATCTCTTGCTATTCTTCCTCCAGAGCCCTCTCAGGTCCTGGCATGTGCAGACGTGGTCATGCACCACTCAGTGTATTGTCTGCTCTGGGCGCTGCCTTGCTTGGACACTGCTCCTGCAGCAGAAAGCAGATATTTTTGGGTGGTTCCTCATGGAGTCAGTGTGGAGCCACAGAAGAAGCCCTGTGTTACTCAAATTTTTCCACTGTCTCACCTTCTCTAGCCCCAATGAGCTGGACAATGAACGTTGACCTAGTACTGAAGACATGTAGTGCAGTCTAACTCTCTGGGGCATTAAAACATAGTTTAAGTGATCACTTCCCTCTTTACACACTTACTGCCTTATTTCAGCCTGTAGGTTGTATTAAATTTGCCGTTTGCCGGTCCCAGTTTTTCAGGGGAGAAGATTGGATGTTATTGTTCATAGAATCATAGAATCGTTAAGGTTGCCAGAGACCTCTAAGGTCATCAAGTCTAACCATCAGCCCAACACCACTGTGCCTACTAAAACCACATCCCGAAGTGCCACATCTACAAGCTTTTTCAACACCTCCAGGTTGGAGACTCCACCCCTCCCCTTGGCAGTCTGTTCCAGTGCTTCACCACTCTTTCAGTAAAGAAATTTTTCCTAACATCCAATCTCAACCTCCTCTGGCAGGAGGAGCCAATCATTAGCCCTTGGCATCAAAAATCAGTCAGGAGTTAAGTGGTAGTTGTGTAGGTGTTACGCGACTGGCCATGCACCACCGTTTAGTTGTATGTAATGATGCAACAGTTGAAAGCAACAGGTGCTTGCTGGATGCCACCTGACATCTAGAGAGGCAGTGAGCCCCATCAGCTCTAGAGCGTGCCAGTGGGCAAGGTCTATCTCCATGACTCTAAGATGAGACACAATGGCTTCATCTTTGATTAGCCAAGTAATGGTTGGGGCATGGTTTAGTGTTTGATAGGAATGGTCGGACTCGATGATCCATTGGGTCTCTTCCAACCTGGTTATTCTATGATTCTATGATTCTATGATTATTTTTGGAGTTGCTAGTGCGCCGCATTAGAATCAGTTTAATCAGCTATGGCAAGCCCTTCTCTAGACATCCGTACAGAAATATTGCAAGCAGGCTTCCTTTCCTCTGCACTGGAGAAAGTTAATAGAACTAATGCGTAGGTTTCAGCACACTGGAGGTGTTCGAGGCCAGGCTGGATGAGGCTCTGAGCAACCTGATCCAGTGGGAGGTGTCCCTGTCCACGTCAGGGGCATTGAAACTGGATGAATTTCGAGGTCCCTTCCAACCCAAACCATTCTGTGATTCTATGATTCTGTAACTCTCTGTACCGCCAGCTGTTTAATGGTTGGACTCGATGACCCGGTGGGTCTTTTCCAACCTGCTGATTCTATGATTCTGTTCTGTGTAGACGAACCTCTCATTTTGCTCAAAGTTTCACCGGCTTTCCTTGGGCTGCAGATGGCACTGAGATCTACTGCATGGAGCAACTTCACAGAGGAAGGAGCCAGCAGACATTTCCATCTTGGAGGGGCTACAGTGTGCTGCAGCTTGACCTACTGGCTTTTCACAGCCTCCAGCCTTCTGAAGCCTCCCTTCTTGGGGTGGGGGGATGGAGGGTGTGAGTCAGGAGAAAACAGCAGCAAAGTTCAATTCCTGGACATCCTGGGGCTTTCAAGGATGACAAGCAACGTTAAACATCCCCCTCCTTTAGAGTCCCCATTTTTCAAACGTCACTTGATGGAAAATAAAGTATCGTCTCTAATGTTCGGTGGAAAGGTCAAAACCACTGCAGTCTGGGAATATGATGCTTCCAACCAGGACTTTCCTGGGGGAAAACATTTTCCAGAAATTTTTGACCTTATCAGTCCCGGAAAAGTACTGCTGGAGCCACGAGTGGTGATGGATCACGAGGGGAAAAATAGGAATATGTCTCATCCGACCACGAGATGGCAGCTGGAGTCTGGGAAGTCTTTGCAGATACAGTAGGAGCTCCCATGGAAAACTGAGTCATTAGCCAACCCAGTTTTAAATCGCACAAGACAAGGGTCTGCGGTTGGGAATACGCACCTGCACCGCTTTGGCTTTGAACGTTTTGCACGTGCGCTCAAAGGAGGCGAGCTCCGGAATATCTGATTACCCTTTTCATTTCCCAGCTCCTCCGAGCCTCCCTCAATTAGTTAGTATCAAATAAATGATTTAACCAGTGTAATCCCTGTTGATAGGAAAGCAGCAGTGCATCGGGTTTAACGCTGCTGTTACGATCTAGGCTCCTCCAACACCTAATTCAACCAAGATCCGCAGCCAGATGCTCTGCCCTCCTCGTGCCACGACCACTTCTGTCTGTAATTTCTCCTGGAAGCTCTTCCACTCGCTGCTTCGAACGGCCGCTGGTGTGTGTTGTTAGCTGGCGATTGTGTTTCATTCCAGAAGAGACCACATTTCAGCAGCAGTTTAAGCAAGCCCTGGGATGCCCTTCTTCTTCGCAGTTCGGTTCAGTTGGGCTCTGGCCCCACAAAGGTCTGTGACACGGGGTTGTTCTCACCAGAGCTGCCCTCACCGAGGGTTGGGAGATGATTCACAGATAAAGTTAAACACCCCTCGATGCAGGCAGCACGAGTCCTGAGATTTCTCAGCCTTGTTAAGATCTTTATGGAGACCTGAGAACGAAAAAATGTAGTTTTAGGGCAAAAATTAATTGTCCCGGTAGAAGAAAGGAATGAGAATTTACATAGGTGGAATTTGAGACCATCAAAGCAGCACGTGTGGTGGTCAAAGCAGTAATTTGGAAGTCCTGCTATAAAGCCATTTGGTCCAGAGCCAGCGAACTCGAAAAGCTTCGTAGCATTTGGCTGCTTTCCCCAGAAGTGACAGCATGGTACGCTTGATCCCCACCTTTCGCAGCTGCTCAGCATATGCCAATGCCGCACGGGAATCCTGTCCTTTGCATAATGGAAAATATGCTAATATTTCCATATTTCTGCCTGTGGGGGATCTTCCCATGATGTGCGGCTATTACTGTCTGTCCCAGCTTTGTATTTCCCTGTCGAGCTGTTGTTTTCCCAGTCGGAGCGGTGATAATTGCTCTACAGACCTGCTGCAGCGCCAAACAATTTCACAACTGATCCAGGTAACAGCACCTGCCACTTCAGAACCACCTCAACCCCCTCACCCCCATTAATTAGACATTCTGTTGATGATTTGTGTTATTGTGGCACTCTGAGATCCTGGTTGACACAACTGGAGCTAAAGTAAGGTGGAATAATTTACCCGTACCCCACGCTAGGACAGAATTCGTCCCCTAAAGCCTGGTGCTCCCCCAGGCTGACCACATTGTCCATGATATCTCCTGCCAGAAGAAGACATACCTGCTTCTCCTCCCTGTACTTGCTTCTTGCTTCTACATGGCTGAGCAGATAGTTCCTAGGAGCTTCTCGTGGCGGCAGGAGGGGTTTTAGAATCACAGAATCACAGAAAAACCAGGTTGGAAGAGACCCACCGGATCATTGAGTCCAACCATTCCCATCAATCACTAACCCATGTCCCTCAGCGCCTCGTCCACCCGTCCCTTAAACCCCTCCAGGGAAGGGGACTCAACCCCCTCCCTGGAGGTTTTGCAGCGACTGGGAGTCAGTAGGACACACTCGCAGCGGGAATGCCGAGCAGAACAAGGAGGAAATGGTTATCGGCCACAGGAAAAGGTGAAGAACCATTCCAGCCATTTCTACACTTCTTGAATGGTTTGGGTTTTGGAACAACCACTCTCAATGAATTTGTTTAGCGAACTTTCCTCTTTCTTAGGAGCGTAAGCTTATTTTATAGGACACTGGAACACAGCCAGATATGAGCTGTTAGCTTCTTTTTTTTTCCCCGTGACCTATTGTGAGTTATTTACAAAGGTTTAGACCAAGTTAAAGCAAAGATGAATTTCTAAGTCTGCTGGTTAATATCTTGCAGCTGCTCTTCTGAGGCCTGATCCAAAGCTCAGTAATGTTACCAGGCACCTTCCCTCTGACATCAGGGGGCATTAGGATGGGATTTATGCATTTGGCAGAGGTTTTCTAATAATTTATTTAAACACTGAAGAGAGCAGCAGTGATTGAAGTCAGATTGAGGGTTCAAGATTAGGGCTCTCTCGAGTGCCAAATCTTGTGGGTCTGCATGTTGTTTGTAAGGCATTAACTTTGTGAATGACATGGTCCTCATGAGAAAGGGATGATTCCTGCTCCACAGTCCCCTCATCTTCAAAGCTGTTGTATCCTGATGACGTGCCTTTGTTGTCCTTGGGGCTCTATGGGCTCTCAAAGCCAGATAGTAGAGCTCACGTGCTGATGGAGTCACGCTGCTCCTGTCCCACTGTTTTCTGAACATTATCCATAACCAGCAAGGTAACGGTCCATGGAGGCAGGTAAACATAAGCTTCTTGTGATGATTCACCTGTGCAATCTGATACATCGGGTCTGTGTGTCTCGATAGGAAACTGGTTCTGCAATCAGGAGCTAGGATACCAATTGATGTACCGCGCAGAAGTGAGGGAGAAGTAAGGCAGCAGGAACCCATTCTTGTAGATCACATTCGGGATAGTGAGCTGCAAAGCTTGAAAGCCAGGTGATAGTTAAGGAATCATAGAATCACTAGGTTGGAAAAGACCTTTGAGATCATCAAAGTGTTTGAGATCATCCCAATCAGTGTTTCCTGGACCCTCATTCTCTGCTGCTCAGTCCAAGGCAGATATACCCGGTGACTCATCCACGTATTTGATCGCAGTGGTGTGAACTCACAGATGCAGAGGGACCTCTGAGCTCAGGTCCCTCAGTGCAGAGGCAGTGAGCAGATCAGTGGGAAAAAGGGTTGGCTGTAATGTCCCAATTATGTCCTCTGCTGGAGAGGACCCAGCGTGAGGCTGCTGGAGCTCTTTTTGCTTTCCTGTCCTGGTAGGACTTGAGCTGAAGGTCCCTGAGCAAGCATGAACCTGGTGAACAGGTGGTTTTACCCTTCACAGTGCCAGCATATGCACATGGACCCTTTCCCTCTATGTAAAATTGCAATAACTGTACGTGACTTCATGAGCTGAGCATAAAGCTGGTGAAGGGGTTGGAGAACAAGTGTTATGATGAGCAGCTGAGGGAACTGGGGTTGTTTAACCTGGGGGAAAGGAGGCTGAGGGGAGACCTTATTGCTCTTTACAACTACCTAAAAGGAGGTTGTAGAGAGGTGGGTGTTGGTCTCTTCTCCCACGTGACAGCTGGGGCATCCCTGAGAGTTTATATGTATAATCATCCCTGGAAATAAATGCCCGAGCTATGATTTCTAAATCACAGCCTCCAGATTTCTTTCGGGTGGATGTCTGGGTCCTTTTCTCGTTGCACTCTTTCAGTTCCTTCAGGCTCTTTCATAAATTCCTGTGCACAGCACAAGAAAAGCATGTGGACCCGGGGTCTGCAGCGAGCAGGGTGGCATCACCCAAAGCAGTTTAGAGGGGCTGAAAGCAAGAGGAGCAAATGGAGCCATTCCCAGCCTCTCTGGGAAAGTGGTATCCGTTGATTCCTTCTCTGAGAATGTGCCTTTAGGTGTGGCTCCCTCATCTCTTTCCAGTAGCAATAAACAGAAAGATAAATCAATGTTTTCTCAGCAGTGCCCATAGCCAGAGCAAGGGTGTGGAAATGGTACCCATATCATGGTCCCTTCAGCCCTTTGGAGAGTGTGCTCCTGCCATCTCATGGACGTCTTGGAGAACACGGAGGAATTTCTCAACAGGAAGGGGAGATTATGATGAATTTTTCTTCAAATCTATTTCAACAGTTGAGAATTTAGCTAAGGATTAAATAGATTAAATTTTTTTTTTTGCCTTTATGCAGGCTTTTGATTATGCAGTTGCCGTAATGAACTCAATGTGGTTGTTTCCGATCTGGCCCTGTAGCATCTGGCAGGGAGCCTCCGTCTGAATGTGAGTCTTGCTGCATCCAGATTTGATTCCTTTTCCTTGGCACAGCTTTCCCTCCTGCTGATGGAAGCTTTAAAGAAAAAAAAAAATACCATGACATCTGAAACCCGGCCAAAAAACATCAACATGCTTTCTGCCTGCCATCTATTGTGCAATGCAAACCTCTTAAGATTTCATATTTCTAAAACCGTGGTGCACCTGCTTGCAAGAAAAACTACCTTGTCACATGATGAATTGTTTTGTTAAATCTCCTTTTTTATTTATTAGCTCCAGAATGTGGGTTTCTTCCCTTTCTCCCTCTTTTTTTTCTTCTTCCACCCGAAGATTTCTCCATGAGATACTTCTTCCTCCTAGAACCGTAATCTGTAATTATATGATGCGTTTCCCACCCTCTGCTTTTGATAGATCCTTGTCTTCTGACTGTGGTGAGAACTTGGATGGTGAGCTCCATTTGGTTGTGTCTCCTCTGTCCCCAGGAATCAGATAAACCCCGGCTTGGCCCAACTGGGAGATTGCCAGAGCTTGCAAGGTCACATTGGTTCAACCACTTCTTCACTACCCACTGCTGGACTGAAGAGGGCTCTGCTGTCTGGCCCAAGCAACCTCTCCTGGCTGCTGCAAAAGAAAATTTCTCCTCCTGTTTGATTTTTTTTTTTCCCAGTTGTTTTTCAAGGTAGATTTCAGCTCCACAGGTGCTTTGCTGGGCTGGGAATCTGAGACGGAGCTCGATGTCGCATGCGGGTTCAGGTGGATCAGGAGCTTGGAATGGAGAAGTCTCCTGAGAAACATGTGGGATCCCTTTGTAGATCTCCCATCTGGTAGATCAAAGTATTGCTCAGCGATAACATCTAGCAAGTCGCCTTCCAGGTGTTACAGAGATAAGGTGCTTTGCTCAGGTGACGCTTACCTGTTGCTAGCCCTTGCTGTCACTACAGCGAGCACAAACAACGTGAGCTCACTTCGGGGATCATTCTTGAAAGACCTTTTCCTGGTTTTCAGAATCATAGAATCATAGAATCACCACGTTGGAAGAGACCCACCGGATCATCGAGTCCAACCATTCCTATCAAACACTAAACCACGTCCCTCAGCACCTTGTCCACTCGTCCCTTAAACCCCTCCAGGGAAAGTGACTCAACCCCCTCCCTGGGCAGCCTCTGCCAGTGCCCAGTGACCCTTTCCATGAAAATTTTTTCCCTGATGTCCAGCCTGACCCTCCCCTGGTGGAGCTTGAGGCCATTCCCTCTCGTCCTGTCCCCTGTCCCTTGGGAGAAGAGCCCAGCTCCCTCCTCTCCACAACCTCCTTTCAGGTAGTTGGAGAGAGCAATGAGGCAGCACATCCTCTCCCCCATCTCCTGTCCAATTGTTTTCTGAGTTCTTTTGTGCTGCTTATACCCTCAGAAGGTGACACAGAGGACAGAGTTCTCTATAAATAACCAAAAAGCCATGTTGTTTCGCTCCACGCAATACCTGGCAACCTGGCCCATGAGAGAGTTGGGACTGTGGAGTCTGTTGAGTGACATCGCCTAGGGATCTCCATCACCTTTAGGGTCACTGGTTTTTTTCACTGTATTTACCTGTCGCACAATTGCAACGAGCAGAACCCCCCGGGAGACAAACACACCCTCTTTTCTTGCACATTTAGCCCCTCTCTGGGGTTCTTAGGCAGTGAAGACCATAGTGAGAGACTCTCGGGAGAGCGTAGGAGCTCTGGGCATCTGGCCTGTGGTTGCTGAGCTCCTGACTTACTCCAGCCTGTCAGATCCTTCCTCCCACAACCCACAAACTGCTTTTGATTCTCCACAACCAGGAATGCAAAAGTGCTTGTTCAGGTTTCTCCCCGTCTCTGGCTCCTTGGCCTGTGGGTGAAGGATTGTGTGGAGCATTTGGACTGGATTTAGTAGGCATGGTGGAGTTGGGCTGATGGTTGGACTGGATGAGCTTAGAGGTCTTTTCCAGCCTTAATGATTCTATGGTGGCTGTAGCTGCTCCATCTGAAAATAAAAAACACAAAGTCCCCATCGTTCCAGGATGTTCTGGAGGGAGGATCTCAGCAGGTTCATTTGGATGGGTCAGAAACAGCAGTCTTTCCTCCACTCATTTTGCAGGTGAGGACCTGAGACACAGAGGGTCGAGGAGATCTGCCCAAACTCCTGCAAGAACCCAGCACCAAAATTTGGTTCTCCGGTCCCTTCTGCGTGGCTGTTAGCAGCTTCCAGTGTCTGATCTCTAGCAGCAAACTGAGGCAAGGAGGAGTTCACACTGCTGCACTGAGCCTTGGGTTGGATTTACCGGCCCTTATGATGTTTAATTAGAAGAGGAGGACACGGGCAACCTCTTCCTTGTGCTTGGCTGTGAGCGTTCGTAGGGGTGGGTGGCAGCTCGGAGTGACAGACAGATGCACCAGGATACCAAAACCACCTGGTGCTTCAGCAGCTGCCAAGTAAATGGAGGCCCTTGCAAAGTTTGTCAATATTTATGCTTTCTGCATATAGCAGATGAGCGTTAGCTAATTACAGGCTGTACCACCACAGGCAGGCAGGCTCTGGTTGCGTGGAGCCAGGCTTGCCAAATGTCCTCATTGATGTTGCCTTCATTGCTAGTAATTCAGACACTTCAGCTCACTTCTTGCCTCTGTGGAGGGGCTGGGAATTATCTCAGATTGCTGCAGACGTTCTCATACAGTCCAGAATGGCGTGGAGATGTGGAGGTCACTGTAGAGGGACGTCACTTGCTCTGCAGTCATCTGAAAACCACACTGAAGCTCTGGAGAAACAAAGCCTACTCTTGTTTGTGAGGCCATTTCTCTGAGTCGGATAAATTCTCTTCTCCAGGCTGAACTCAACCATTTTTGTCCCAAGCCAGTCCTCTGTGTTCTCTCTTCCATAAAAGCAGAAAGCCTGTGCTGAGGTCCGTGATCAAATCATGGCTGTTTGGTGTATATAAGGAGCCTGGAGATTAGGAAAAAAGTTTTCACAGAAAGGGTCGTTGGGCACTGGTAGAGGCTGCCCAGGGAGGGGGTTGAGTCCCCTTCCCTGGAGAGGTTTAAGGCACAGGTGGATGAGGTGCTGAGGGACATGGTTTAGTGGTTGATAGGAATGGTTGGACTCGATGATCCGGTGGGTCTCTTCCAACCTGGTGATTCTATGATCCTATGATGTATGCCCAGACATGACCAAAGCACCCACTTTCCTCATAACCAGCTTTGGTCCTCCCTAAAGACCTCCAGGCTTCTCTCTTCCCCCTAATTGTGGAGAGTATCATCTGCTGCCGGCCCTGGGACAGGGTTGGTGGATCCTCTCTCTTGCCATCCCACGGGCGTAAGCCTGACTCCTCTCTCTGTGCTCGTTGACCCTGAATCGGTGCCTTCAAATGACAGTGAGTCAAAGGAAAGATCTCCCCTCCTGCCTTTTCCACCGTGCACTTGAGCAGACACAACATTTCTCTTCGTTTGCCGCAGAACAGCACAGGTCCCAGTTCCCATATTGTGAAGCTCCCTGCCATAAATCAGGCTGATAGGTTTATTCTCTACGTAATGGGAAATTATGACAAATGCAGCTGTATAATCTAGTTAGTAACTCACCATAATGACTACTTCTGGGGTGATTTATGGGTTTTGTCATATGTGAGCTTTCAGAACATTAGAGATTACATTTTTCACACTTTTTGGTTGGAATTTCGGTTTATTAGACTTCACAACAGCATTAATCACTTGCAGTACAGCCCCGGACTTCACAAATGTATCAGATCAACATGAAAAAGGCAGAGAAAACAAGAACTGTTGTGAATTAATGAGCCGGGTAACACATGTCTCACAACCAGTGATGAAATAACCTGTGTTCTTCTTCAAGCCGCAACAGAAAACCCTGAAGTCTCTGATTTTTTTTCATTTGACACCAGCAGCAGCAAAGAACCGAAACACCACAGCCAGGCTGGAAACCTGAAAGATCCGTGAGGCTGAGTCTATTCTAATTAATGGTAAAATGATGTGTGAATCTGTCCTAAATGTTCAAATAAAGAAGATTGATTCCCGGTTGTAATACGGCTTTTAAGCAAAACACTTGGATTATATAGGAGAAATGCATGTGTCGTGAAACAACCGATAAATCAAAGAGACAGTTCCAAGGTCTACTGTGAAGGTCTGGGAAACTCTCGGAGTTGCCATCTATGGAGTTTGGTGCAGGATAAACAGGACCAAAAGGCCATCGTTTCCCAAACTGCTTTGGTTTATGCTGTTTTTTTGCAAGAGACCCGTTCAGATAACGCTTTATAGCTCTCCAGAAAATATGTTGAAAAGGTCACCACGATCCATCAGAAACAAGCAGACAGGAAGGCTGAGGGTGATGCAACATGTTTGAGTGGTCAAACACGGAACAAGCTACCACCACAAGAGGTGGTGATGGGGTCTCCTTCCCTGGAGGTGTTTAAAAAGCCTATGGAGGTGTTTAAAAAGCATGTAGACATGTCACTTGTGGACATGGCTTAGTAGGCATGGTGGTGCCGGGCCGATAGCTGGACTGGATGACCTTAGAGGTCTTTTCCAACCTTATGATTCTATCTTCCTTGCACTTGGAAGGCCAGGGCAGGTCTGTTTTGGGGTAAATCAGCACAGCTCAGGGGGGTGACTCACACCCCATCTCAAACCTCTGCTGGCAAAAGCCTTCGCATGAACTGACGGGCAGTGACACGCAGCTGACTCTAGTTTCGATAGGTGGGTAAGATGATCCATGGGTGGTGAGGAGTATCTCTGTTCCCTGAGCACCTGGAGAGCTGCAGGCACAGATAACTGAAAACGGCATGGGCCTGGGAGATGACCTGGGGTTGGTGAACTAGTCCTGGTGTCTCCTTTCTGCTGCTTCTTTCTTCTAAAGATAACAGACTGTCACCAAGCTCTTCTTGCTGACGCAGGAAACGATTGGTGAAATTGGGTCCCTGCTTTTGTCTTCTTCCATACTCAGTGCCAGGCAGGATTGGGCCAGAATGGAGGGATTTGGGGTCTCAGAGCTGGAGCTGAGATGGCAGAGAAGCCAGAGGGGTCACAAACCCTCTGCCAACATACAGCCCTGCTCAACAGGCTGCCCAGGGAGGGGGTTGAGTCCCCTTCCCTGGAGGGGTTTAAGGGACTGGTGGACGAGGTGCTGAGGGACATGGGTTAGTGATTGATGGGGATGGTTGGACTCGATGATCCGATGAGTCTCTTCCAACCTGGTGTCCCAGCTTGGCACAGGCCAGCTCTTGATCTGCAGTACCACGTACATATCCCATCTTCTATCCCCTCTGGGGTCTGTCCTCATCATCACAGACAACTTCTCCTCCCGGAACGTGTTGCTAGTAAGTCCCGTGCAATGTTTTACCTCTATTTTCTGTGCAGCACTAAGCAAAATGTCCCTGTTAGGCTTCTTGGCATCTTGCTGTTGTTTCTCCCCTGCTGGTTCCTCTCATCTTTCTTGAGGGAAACCTGCCTTTTATTCTCATCTAGGGAAAAGAGAGACCGCTGTTCATCCCCAGCCCTGGATACTGGGGGGTACAATATAGGTGGAGGCCTAATGCCATTAAAATTGCTTTCTCCCCATGCTTGTGGCTCCAGGTCTCTGCCTGCTCCCAGCGCACAGGTGCTGGGTTGGCTCCTGGGGAGCAGCGCACAAAGAGTGGAAAAGGCTGGGTAGCAGCTCAAGTCGATGGATCTGCTCAGAGGTTAAGGAGTTGAGGCTTTTTCCAGCGAGAAAGAGCCCAGATGTTTCTCAGTCTACACAGGCCGGCTCGCCGAGCGCAGGTTAGCGCTATCGCTCCAGGCGTTTGCCGTGGGGACCCCTTCTTTGCAGTGTCCGCGGCATAAAATACGCGCTGTGAAGCGAGAGGTGGGAGTGCTGAAGTGATTTAAGAGCCTTTGCTCCGACACGAGGATTTCGAAGGGGTCTTCGTGTTTGTTGTGTTTCTGGGTTCTAATATCAATGAGAGAATTAAATCATTATATTAAAACATCAAAACACTAATGCTTTGTTTTCATTGGCACGAAGCAAAATGATCTAACTCAAAAGCCATGAAATATCAGCCTTTTTTTCTTTTTCCTTTTCGTTTTCTTTTTTTTTTGCTGATGAATAATAAGATCTCTGGCTGCTTGTGATAGTAAATTTAATAATGTCAGTGATTTGAAAGGTTTGAATACTAAACGTGAAGAAATGTGTTTTACCCCCTCCACCCTCTGCCTTTTTCACCCCCCACCTCTACTACTGTCAGGAAGTTTCGTGGTAAATAAGTCAAAATCCATAGGTTAGAGCCCATCGATCCCATCCACCAGGTGAGTGCCCAACTCGAGGTACCCAGTGCAAACCTTCATCTCCCAGGTGGTCTGAATTTGCTTATAGCTCGGTCCTGTAAGCAGATTTAATATTTCATAAGCACTGCTCCATCTCATGCCTATATTATTGACACCACATGGAAGTCAGGAAATTGGTTCTTTCTGGGAACAGTTTGCAGAAATATGCAGCCTGTCAGCTCCTTTCTCATGGGGTGCATTAACAGAGGGGCTCGCAATTACAAGTAATGAACCTTCTCCAGATGTCTGCAGTGACTCAGCTCCAACTTTATCTTCGATGTACGGGATGGACTTGACAAGATGGATTATTTGTGGATATAATATAATAACTTTGCGAAACGTGGAATTCCCAATTATTGCAAGGCAGGCGAAGTATTCGGTAGGAGAGGGAACACCAAGGTTTATCCACTGAATAAACAATAACAACCTAAAAGGAAATATGCCGTGCCATTTCCCCCCTCTTGAAACTACAAATGTTCCCATGCTGTTTTAATTCTTCCTCTTTATGATACCGTTTATGTTACACACATTAAAGTTAAGACATGTCTTTAATAAGATGGAAACTGGAAGTGAGATTTTGAAGGAAAAGGAGCTCGGCGTCCCAAATTTACGCTGCGCTTGGAGAGTACAGAAAAAAAACCAACCCAAACCAGCAGAAAGGATGGGATATACCAAAGAAAGTAATTTTAATTGTCCTCTTCTATGGAAAATTGAATCCACTCATTCCCCACTGCTGTGGGTGCCAGGGCTATATATGGCTGGGGGCTTATTTTAGCGATTCAGCTGAACAGAAAGAGGGCAACCGAAGTGAAATTTCTTGGGTAAAATTCTAGCTGCAAATGACGCATAGGGTTTCTTGGATTATAAATTTTAAACCGGGTATTTCAAGGCCTGCATCAAATAATTGGGACAAATCTGTTTTGCTTTGGGTTTGATTAAGAGCGATAATTTCATGCTAATGCCCTCTGAAGGTACACTTGTCAGGCGTGGATAAAGAGATGCTGAATTATCTTCCTTTTAAATCACAAGTCTCCTGGTACTCAAGTTATGAGACCGGGGTCTCCTTGGGGAAGTATTTGTATATCTTCTTGGGCTGAGCTGCAGGTTTGTTTGATGTGGATCTTCAAGATAAAATTACTGTGCTCCAGATGTTCCAGTTTAAATGTTTGTACATAGGGATTTCCTTGGTTGTTGAAGAGAGGAGACTCAAAACAGACTCGATCATTTATGCATCTATTTCTAGCACATGCTCTGCTATGTTTGAGGAGGCGAATGTCGAGAGGAGCTTTTATAAACAGGCCTTTCTTTCTCAGAGCACGGTCTGTTTACTGGGCAATGTGCAGAGTGGGCCTCTTCAGTACTAACAGCAAACTGTTGATTTAAAGTATCACGCCTCTCCCACCAGCTCCAAAAATCTTCCTTTCTGGTCAGGAGGGGAAGTTAAAGGGTGAAATTCTGCTCCCTACCTGTTGCCTGTCAGCGGTGAGATGCGCTCTGCCTGCATCCCTGCTCTTGCAGCTTCTGCAGGGGCTTTTTCCAGGTGTGGGAAGGGCTGAGCTCTGGGGATGCTGAACCCTGCCAGGTCCTGGGCTGCATAGATCAGAGAAACCCTGCACCCGTATCTGCTGCAATTAGGCTCATGGCTCCACTCGGGGTCTCCTTGTGCTCCTCCCGTGCCCTGCTCTGTGTCACCAGGGTGGTGAACTGGATGGGCTTTCAGATCCCTTCCAACTCAAACCATTCCATGATTCTATGATACTAAGACATCAATTTAAAAAATGCCAAGCGCCAGCCACCTAGGAGGAGGGAAAGGCCAGCGTGGCACGTTTCTACACAAGAAGAGCTCCCTCAACGTCCTGCCTGCAGGAAACAAGCAATGTTGGTTCTCTCTGGGAAGCCAGTGCCTGTTTGGGAAGGAGCACAGACCTTCCCTATGCAGTTTTGTGCCAGGGAGGAAACAGCTGAGCCACTTTGCTTCCATGACTCTTCATGGGCGTCCTCAGCAATCTGGGACAAAAACATGACTCAAAGCAGCAATAAGCATGTGTGGACAAATGAATGACTTCAAAGGGAACAAAAGCACATCAGTGTGGTTGATAATTATCAAAAGGAAGAAAAAACCCAGCCCTTTGTAAATAAGAAGAAAACCAACACCACTGCAGGAAGGGGTCTGTTCTCACACCAGTTTTGGTGGCATTGCATGCAGCAGTGGGGAAACAGTGCTGGGTCCTCTCTCTGGTGTCTGTGAAAGTCAATATAAAGGGTTATGCTGCTTACACAGGAGCCTAGGGCTTGCTCAGAAGTCGTTATTCTCATTTGGTCATTTGCGGTGGCCTTGATGTCCCAAGTGATGGCTTTGTCAGCATCGAGATGCAGAGTGGGGGGTTAATTCTTCACTTCCATGTGCTTTGCTCTTCATAGAATCTTAAAAGGAATCATAGAATGGTTTGGGTTGGAAGGGACCTTAAAAGCCATTCAGTCCCACCCTCCTGGATCACCTCTCACTGGATCAGGGGCTCCAAGCCCCATCCAACCTGGCCTTGAACCCCTCCAGGGATGGGGCAGCCAAAACCTCTCTAGGAAGCCTGGGCCAGGGCCTCCCCACCCTCACAGAAAAATATTTCTTCCCAAGATCTCATCTCAATCTCCCTTCTTACAGCTTAAAAACATTTCCCCTCATCCTATCCCTGCACTCCCTGATCAAGAGTCCCTCCCCAGCTCTCCTGGAGCCCCTTTCAGCACTGGAAGGCTGCTCTAAGGTCTCCTTGGAGCCTTCTCTTCTCCAGGCTGAACAACCCCAACTCTCTCAGCTTGTCCTCATAGCCCTCAGACTGTCTTAGTCTGGACTCACTCCAACAGATCCATGTCCTTCCTGTGCTGAAGACTCCAGAAATTAATGCAGGACTCCAGGTGGGGTAGAGGGGTAGAATCTCTTCCCTCACCTTGCTGGTCACACTTCTTTGGATGCAGCCCAGGATACGGTTGGATTTCTGGAGTGCAAGTGCACTTCACTGGCTCATGTTGAGCTTCTCATCCACCAGCACCACCAGGTCCTTCCCTTCACGGTTGCTCTCAATCCATTCCCTGCCTGGCCTGTATTTGTACTGTAATTGTGTGTCATTTTAACAGGAATTCAGAAATTTGAGGAATAACATAGAGATTAAACAGTGGGGCAGGGAAGAGGCAAGGGCAGAGGGAGAAGGAAGAATGTGGTGGAAAGGGGAGACCTCATTGCTCTCTACAACTACTTGAAAAGAGGTTGTGGAGAGGAGGGAGCTGGGCTCTTCTCCCAAGGGACAGGGGACAGGACGAGAGGGAATGGCCTCAAGCTCCACCAGGGGAGGTTCAGG
This sequence comes from Phaenicophaeus curvirostris, assembly GCF_032191515.1. Classification (NCBI taxonomy): domain Eukaryota; kingdom Metazoa; phylum Chordata; class Aves; order Cuculiformes; family Cuculidae; genus Phaenicophaeus; species Phaenicophaeus curvirostris. The sequence continues at coordinate 69,290,736 of NC_091396.1, read as the reverse complement.
CTGGACATTAGGAAAAAAATTTCACAGAAAGGGTCATTGGGCAGTGGCAGAGGCTGCCCAGGGAGGGGGTTGAGTCCCCTTCCCTGGAGGGGTTTAAGGGACGGGTGGACGAGGCACTGAGGGACATGGGTTAGTGATTGATGGGAATGGTTGGACTTGATGATCCGGTGGGTCTCTTCCAACCTGGTGATTCCATGATTCTATGAAAGGAGACTTGTTTCAGGCCAAAGTACAAAGGAACTACACTTCTCTCCATCCACTCAGGAAAGAGGGAAGGCGTCCTAGTGTAAGCACCACATGAAGCTGCAAAAACCATCCCCGCAGCAACATGCTTCCCTCTCCCTCCTTTCCCACGCACACAGCTCAGCAGCTCTGGGGCAGCAGCCGTGGCCACGGATGAGGTGAACCTGCTGCCTGCAGCCACCTGCACCTCGTGCACGTGGTGATCTCCACCCAGAGCACTGGGGGCTCAGGCTGCCTCTTCGCGGGCACCTCTTCCCTCTCCATCTCCGGTGGTGGTCTCGGATGAGCCTGCGGCTCGGTGGTGCAGCATCTGCTGGAGAGCAGGACCCAAGCTGCTGGCCCCAGGGTGCGGAGCAGGCGGCCCAGTGGGATGTTTCCCAAGCGGATTGAGGCATTTGTAGTGAGAAAGGAATGTTCTTCCTGTCCCGCCCCATCCCCTTTCAAAGCTCTGCATTTCCCAGCCAGCCATATGACTCCCCAATATATTCTTTCCATCATCTGTATTTTGCATTTTCAAGGAGAAAGATTTCAGGAGAAAGATTACCCTGCAAAAACCTGCGGATGAGACCTCATCGCCTCCCACCTTGCACAGGAGAGGGATTACCTGCAAAGGTCACACAGACCTGCTCGGATACAGCCCTTGGTTCATCCCTGCTTGGGCAGCTCCAGTGGGTTTCTTAGACTTGGGCTTTCAAACCCACATTTCCCTCTGGAGTGGAGAGAAATCTGGTCGTTCAACGGTCTTTTAAATGATGCTGCGAACTAGACACAGCCGTCTTCCTCCCGAGAAGGAAGGAAAGTCAAGACTGGTTTAATTTTTACCACTGCAAAACTCTGAATCCTCTTTCTTTGCAGCCAGAAGGTGACACAGGTCCCCCTTCCAAGGAGACACCCTGGAGGGCAAGGAGAGCAGCTGCGTGCGTGTGACTGTCCTCTGCAGGGTCACCTGGCGTATGTGGTGACCATCATGTTCCAATCCCAGAAACCTGGAGAGCTGGTCCCAGGGTTTGATCTGAGGCTTGTTACAGCGCTATGGAGATGAAATCCTGTCTGGCCAGGGAATGTGCATGGGAATCTCAAGGCCTGAGGATAGTAATAGGCCAACAAAGAAGAAATAAGAAGCACAAGGAGGGCTGTAGCTCAAGGACATGAGCTTTCCAAAGCTGGGCAAGAAAAGTCTGTTGATGCTCCATGATCTTAAACTCATCTGTGGATGACAAGAGGCTTTTTTATTTGGTGTAATTCCACCTTTTGCTTTCAGCTTGTGGTGATTTTTAAAGGAAAAATATGCAGGAAGCTGAGCTGCATTTTACTATTCTGCACAGGCTCAAAATCCTCAGTACATCACCTTGCAGTTCTCTGTTTTAGGCTTGGAAATTTCTGGTGCACGCAGGTGCCGACAAAACCAGTGTGTGAAAATCACAGCTTATACTCCAAAAAGCTCTGGTTTGCAGTGCTTACAGTGACCTTAAGTGTGTGTGTGAGAGGAGTTTTGAATCCCCTCACGATATCTGCTCACAGCGTCAGAGTGTGACTGCAGTTCCCCAAAGAGCAAGGTCTTCCCAGGGTGAAATATCACCAGACTGCAGCCAAGGGCAGGGGTTGTATTTGTATTTTTCAGCATCTGCATGTGGCCATGCAGTTGCTGGATGTGTTTTTGTCACCACCCCACTCATGTTGAAGGACGCGGTCAGGGCAGATTGCGTGAGGGCTGTGAGGTCCTCGCTCGCTGGCAGGAAGACTGGGTGATCAAAATAATCTAGAAGGATGTTCAAGGGGAGCTTTGAGAACAGCACCTTCACCTTCTTTGGCTAAGAATGGCTTTCTGGGGCTTGTTGATGGGGGCAATGCTCCACTCCATACCTGGATTTGCTCTGCTAAGTGGATTATTTGGTTCACTTCACAGGGGAAAACTGGCATATATGCAAAATTGAGTGCAAGGAGGCAAGGTTGATTTGAGTTGAATTGGCCAGGGAATGATGGTCTGGAAAAATGGGAAAAACTGGGGGAAAAGCACCCTGGCAGTATAAATTTAATTCTTAGGGCTAAGAACTAGCGTGGGACAACCAGGTAAGATCTTTCTGGGATAAAAGGAGCTGTGATGCTTCAAATAATAGGGTAAAAAATTGGCCGGTGGTTGTGGGGGCTCCCTTGAGGTGCAGCGCTATGCAGCTCTGCCTTTAAGCCATCAGCATGGGAGATCAAGGATGCAGCACCAAGGATGGTCCCAGGTGGACATGAGTCTTGTGTCACTGTCCTCGGCCGGTCGGCGGTCCCCTTTGTTCCCCGGCACGTGGCACCAGAGGAGCAGACCTCGGCGTGGCTGCACAGTCGGAGCAGCAGGACTCCCACTGTCCCATCCCAGAACACTTTGTCCTTGGATGCTGCTCGTGGTGCGAGGACAAAGACCTACGAGCCAACATAAATCATCGTTTGAAGTCTGCAATGACAACATGGAGAAACATTAATAGGATGGTTTAATAAAATCCACATTGTTTCCATTGGGAAGCTGTATAAACAGCACTATCAGGGGCTGCCTAAGCCAGCCCTTCAAGGCCATGAGTGCGTGCGGTTCGGCTCATGTTTGTTGCACGCGGAAGGAGGCAGGGACCTGGATTGAACGATTGATTAATTGAACGGTAGCTTGGCTCAGGGGTGGCTCACATGGGAACTGAGATTTTGCACTAACACACCCCTCCCTTCGGAGGCAAGCTGGCTGCCTCCTCCTCGAGCCCAGCTGTAGGTGAGGGATGCACAGAAGAATGCACAACGCCTCTTGCTTGTGCTGACCCTCTCATCCAGCTGGCACCCATGGGTCCCACCCGTGTCTGGACCCGGCTGCGAGATCCCCCTTACTGCTTTTTCTGGGAAAATCAGCTCAGTTAATCAATGCCAGCTTCATCCTGTCCTGCCTGCTGTTGTTTAGGGACTGACTCCCCTGCCCCAACACGCTGTGCTTGGAGTAAGGCTGAGTATGGATACATTCATAAATTTTGACCTTGAGCCAGTACCCAAATTAATAGCAGGTTAATTAATCACAGAGTCATAGAATGGTTTGGCTTGGAAGAGAACTTAAAGCCCATCCAGTTCCAACCCTTCGCCATGGACAGGGACACCTCCCACTGGATCAGGGTCTCCAAGCTCCATCCAGCCTGGCCTTGAACCCCTCCAGTGATGGGACAGCCATGACTTCTCTGGACCAAGAGATCTAGTGTTTCCTTTCATGAGCCCTCAGGTGAAACCTCATAGTTGTTGCTCCTTTCAGTGATACCCAGGAACTAATTTTATGTAATTTCAACTCATTCCTGCCTCCCATAAATAGTTTATCTTAATGCTGATGACCACTATGCAGGCTGAATTGTGGATCTAGCATGGATAGCTATGACATTTGGTACAGAAAGCAACCCGCCAGTTCTCGCGAGTCCTCTTGACTTTTGTTAGCGTGTAGCTTTGGTCTGTGGGCAGGTGTAGTTTGTGATCAGATTTGTGGCATTATTGGAGTCAGTTTTGGGTACAGACAGTCCAAGATGGATCCCTTCTCTCCTCTCTGGCCTTCTGCAGTTTCCTGGCCACCTCTGTGCCCAAGGATATACATGCATTAATCTTCTTTTTATCTGCTGGTTTTTATTTGCACAGCAGCATCTTGCTGGGTTTTCTTCTCCGGTTGTGCATTGCTCTCCCAGATGTCTTTGATCACCCAAGGCAAAACACTTAGGTGTTTTTAATTCCTTCCGAATTTTTGTTTTCTCCTGAAGACAGGATGCAGCCATTCTCACCTGAGACTTTCTTGTGGCAGTACCGCTTCCCTTACAGGCTGGAGAAGGGGGCCTTTGCGAACCTCATGAGATTCAACAAGACCAAGTGCAAGGTCCTACACCTGGTTAGGGACAATCCATGGTTTCAATAGAGGCTGGGGGATGATGTGATTGAGAGCAGCCCTGAGGAGAAGGACTTGGGGGTTCTGGTCAATGAGAAGCTTGACAGGAGCCGGCAACGTGCGCTCACAGCCCAGAAGGACAACTGTGTCCTGGGCTGCATCAAAAACAACGCGGCCAGCAGGGCAAGGGAGGGGATTCGGTACCTCTATTCCTCTCTTGTGAGACCTCATCTGGAGTACTGTGTCTGGCATCCTCAACATGAGAAGGAGAAGGAACTGCTGGAACAGGTCCAGAGGAGGCTACAAAGATGATCTAATGGCTGGAGCACCTCCCGTATGAGGACAGTCTGAGAGAGTTGGGGTTGTTCAGCCTGGAGAAGAGAAGGCTCTGAGGAGATCTAATAGTGACCTTCCAGTACCTGAAGGGGCTACAGGAAACCTGGGGAGGGGCTGTTCACCAAGGCTTGTTAGTGATGCGGCAAGGGGTACTGGGTATAAACTGGAGAGGGACAGATTTAGACTAGACATAAGGAGGAATTTCTTCACAATGAAGGTGGGGAGGCCCTGGAACAGGTTGCCCGGGGAAGCTGTGGCTGCTCCGTCCCTGGAGGGGTTCAAGGCCAGGTTGGATGGGGCTTGGAGCCCCTGATCCAGTGGGAGGTGTCCCTGCCCATGGCAGGTCCCTTCCAAACCAAGCTACTTCATGATTTTATGATTCTGTGATTCCCTTCCTAACTTAGGGACATTTTGTCTGTTCATTTCCATGAGGTCACAGCCTCAGCCTGGCAGACCCAGGTGGTTTGGACTCAGTGGGAGTGGGTTTTCCATCTCTATATTCTTTGATCTCAGGTGTAAAAATGCATCATAACATGACAGAGCAGTGTGCTACTTTAAAAAAAAAAACCCACAGAATTCACTAGCACTGTCTTAACTGCAGTTTTCCGAGGTCCATCATTAAGCTTGTAATTCCCATCCAAGTCTGGGCTATGCTGACAGCAACTTGAAGTCTGCTTCTGCCTGGGAACAACAGAAGATGATCTGAGTGTCTGCTGGTTAGTTTCTTAATAATTTGGCAGCCTTCACCCACCCAGAATGACACCGTGACTTTAAAGAGCATGAAGGAAAGCAAAAGAGAGAAAGAAATACCTTTGCTGAATCTAATTAGTTGAAACTAAACAAGGGCTACAAACATAACTATGCTCGTATTATAACTGCATCATTATTTCTTGACTGTAGGGCAGAGTTAAAGAAAGAATATCCTGAACGAACACACCCTGGACGGGTTTGGATTTCTGTCTCGTTTCAATTTAATTCTGATTTTTCTGACCTTAGCTCCCAGGGCTTGGGATGAATCCAACATCTCTGTGTGGTGTTACTCCACCTGCAGCCTGCGCTTCAGCGTGAATGCCTGTTAGAGACTGCGTGTTTGTCTAAATTGCAGCAGTGTCTGAAGACGCCCTTGAGCAGCAGACCCCGCTGCCCGAGAACTTGCACCAACATCTACCTCTGAAGTGGCTTCGGCTCAAAAGACTCGCTGCTGCATTGGAGGGGGAGGTCCCACACCTTAGCTGAGATTCAGATTTTTTTTTACCCAAAGAGTAAAATTAGAGGAGGTGAAACATTAGAAGAGGCTGCCGAGGGTGGTGGTGGATTCTCCATCCCTAGGGAGGCTCAAAAAGCATGTAGACGTAGCGCTTCAGGACATGGTTTAGTAGGCACGATGGTGCTGGGCTGATTAATTTTAGAGGTCTTTCCAGCCTTAATGATTCTATTATTCTGTGATTCTATGATTCACCTTCTGCCTTCAGTTTGTTCCCTTTGCTTCTTACTCCTGCTAACTCAGTGACTTAGGTACTTCTGCACCATTTCGTTCCTAATTTGTCATTAAATCCCACTATGTGACTATGCTCTGGACAAAAGGGGCAGTAGAATGTCAGTAAAGCTGTAACTAAGACCTTAGGATTGGTTTAGGTCTGTGTCTAGGTTTTAGGACCGGGGCAGATGCACTGAGAGAAAAACACAAGCGTGATACATGAATATAATTTCTGGATATAAAGGAAAATATTTTCCATGATGAGGTGTCAACCATTCCAGCAGGTGACCCAAGGAGGCTGTGCAGTCTCCAACCTTGGAGGTTTTTGAAGCTGAACTGGACAAAGTTCTGAGCAACGTGGGCTGAGCTCAGAGGTGGGATTAGGGACCTCCCAATGCTCCTTCCATCCTGAGTTATGCTGTGATCCTATAACACTTATTTTTTTATTGGATCATTTCCTAGACCATGTGGTCACCTACAGCTGATGCACCCTGTCACGCGTTCAGTTTAGACTTTAGGTGTGGTGCAATCTGGCATGAGGAATGCATGAGCCTCATCGTCTCTCCTCATGCCAGCCCAGCCACGTGCTGGGAATTTCCGTGGTATCTGAGACTGGAGATCAAGGTGCCTGCTCACTGGTGGCCTCCCCATCACTTCTTCTTTCTCTGTTCTCATTCCACCCTTCACCGCGGCGTAAGGAAAGGACAAGCCTCCAAGGAAGGACAAGGCAGGCTCTAAGGGGTCTTCACAACTCAGGGAAGAAAGTGGCTCCTGAGATGTGTTGGGGTGGTATGGAAACCTTGAGCATGACCTCAAAAATTGAGTCCACACGGCATTCATAGCATCTCTCTGGGATTAGGGTGCAGCTGCCTCAAGGAAGGAAAGAAGTCCTGGGAGACATCCTACCTTCTTGGGAAAAAAACTTTTGGGCTCAGAAGGAAAGTGAGGACATGAGTGTGAATTCATGGCAGTATGTTTAGAGAGCTATGGGCCGTCTTCCTTCCCCCAGCAGAAACGTAGCCCCGGGGCACTCAAACCCCAAGGGATTGCTCCGACATTGCTAAAATTGCCAAAACTCAGCACGAGCAGCAAGAAGAGTTGTAAAGCAAAGCCAAAGAACCTTCAGTCAGAGAGGGCTCTGCTGATAAGGAGAGACCCTGTCTGGGGCTCTGTTGCATTTGCAGAGGGCAGAGTGTATCGCGGGCTGAGAAGGAGCCAGCGGTGCTCTGCCTTTTGCAAGCAGAACAGTCATCAGGCTTACAGTGCTACACAGAAGACATGCAAAGCTACCCATCTGCTCTGCACAGCCCCAGGAAGACCTCAGATGGATATTGAATCCAGCTTTTGGCACTACACTTGAGAAAAGATGCGGACTCCTTGGATAGGGTCCAGAGGAGGAGAACAAAGAGGAATGGAGCTCTAGAAAACAAGACCTGCAAGGAGACGCTGAAAAAAATGGGGTTGTTTAGTCTAGAGAGGAGAAAACTGAGGGAAAACATGATAACAGCCTTCAAGTATTTTGAATTTCCCTACTGGATAGGAGATAGGAAGCAGTCTTCCATGTCTTCTGGGGCTAGCACATAAAGGGATTAGGCTAAGGGCAAAGGTGACTGAGGTCAGACTTTAGGAAACATTTTCCAAGGGCGAGAACTGGGATTCCTGGTGTGGGAGGTGGTTGAAACTCCATCACTGGAGCCTTTCAATAACAAGTTATTTAGCCATGTGTCAGGACAGACTAGGTGGAGGAGAAGACCTGTTGGGATCGGAAGACCTCTTGAGATCTCTCCGGCCACCCCTATCTCGTGTGGATTCATAAGCTGAGCTACTCTAGCTTCATCCATATGGGAGAAATGGCTAGGGGATCATCCTGTCTGCTGGAAATCACATCCAATGTTTCTTCCACTTCTCACACAAGTGCTTCCCCAGCATGTCTGATGAAGGAGTGAGGACAAGAGCTTCCTAAAGCCCCAACCTTTGGCTGCCTGCAGTCTATGGCTCCACATGGGAACGCCGAGGCATGTGGAGAAGCTCAATGTTGCTGCTGGGGAGCTGGGTGTTGGAGGAAAACAGTCGTGTCGGGGGCGGGACGTACCGTGGGTGGTTTCATTGTAGTTTGTTTTTGTAATTTATGGCTAGTGAGCCTGGAGTCTGGGAGGAGTGTTCCTTTCTATGCTCTTTTGTATAAATCCAAATAAATAAATTCACGGAGAATCTCTTAGGCAACCAGGGCCTGGACAGCGTATAGCTGTTAAGATTAATATCTGCCTCTTGAACTGCACCAGAAGACCAGAGAAGGAGCTGGCAGGGATCTCAAAGCACTTTGTAGAGTGTGTTGGAAAGTCTTGCGAGTTGTATGGTGCTCCAGTGGGAACGGACTTGTTGGGAAAAAGCGATCCCAGCGGAGGGTGAAATATGGGATGTTCCAGCCAAAGTGTTTACCTTGAGTGAAAGCTGTGAGCATTTCTAGAAGAAGGGGGACAGCACAGCTCTGGAAAGCCAGCTGCTTTGCTCAGCCTGAAAGTGGTGCTGGTACCTGGGTGGGGGACCTCCGCTGCCCTCTGTCCGCTTGGATGTGCTGGGAAAGGGAGCGAGAGCAAAGCCCACCCAGGAGATAAGCCAGGCAACCCCAGGATTGCTACATCCCCACCATGGTTTTAGCAGACAGAGGAGGACAGCAAGGGAGCGGCGCGTTGGTTTACGAGCAGAACAGACACAAGGCCAACTTCTTCTGGAGGGGAACCGGGTGCCGCCAGTAAAATGTCACCGCCCAGTTGAAGCAGTGACAAAATAATGGATAGGGGTGAGCCCCGAGGAAATTTTAGACCCTGAACGCTCTCAGACGCTGTGTTCAATAATTTTATTACACGGGTGTTCAGGGGAGTTTCTCCCGGAAACATTTGTTTTATAAATGGCTCATTTTCTAATTACATTCTGCGGGGCCGAGCAGCAACAAGAAAAAGTAAAGGGGAAAAAGAATAAAAAATAAAAAAGGGAGGGCCACGAGGCTTGCCAAAGCTGACTTGACGCACACTTGCTGCAGCTTCCACTTTGATGTGAATCAGAAACATCCACCGAACGCGCGTGATAGCCCTTGCGGGAGATCTCCCACACGGGGAACACGGCACCTGTGGGACCAGGAGTGGTGGGGTGGCCGAGAGGACTTTAACAGGGTGTGCCAGGGGTAGGGGATGCTTTGCTTCTGGCTGTTCTCTGCAGGCTTCCCACAGAGCCCTGTTTCCCTCCCACACAAGCCAGATCTGCAGCCTCCCTCGCTCTTGATGGAAGAGCGCGTTTGCAAATGAATTCCATTCCTTTCAGAAAAATAAAGAAAAAGGCCACCATTTAATGACATGGGGCAAGATGAGCCGAGCAGCAGGAGCTTGCAGGATGACCCTTGCCCATCCCCTTCAAAGAGGGGCCGGCAGAGGTTAGAACATTGCTGGCTGGAGCGAGGGCTCCAACCGTCTCCTTTCAGCATGTGCCCTTATTTACAGGACTTCTTCAGCTTGGCGCTGCGAGGCCAGGCATCCCATGAAGCCGGGCAAGAGCGACTTTAAAGCATCATCCATAACAGGGGAAAGAGGGGAGTTAAAGGATGCATCCCGCCTTCATGCTGGAAGGGAATCTGGTGGCCACATGTATCTACGTCCTCCGACTTGATGGTGATGATGAAAGATGTCATGCTAGGAAACTCTGGAGATCAGAGACACGCGGACCACATACCGGCTTTTCAACACGAGAACACAGCTTCCAGCGTCTGCCGAACCTCGGAATTTGTACCTTGTAACACTAGGAATGGACATCTGTAGGCGAAAGAAAAACCCCTGTGTACACACAGATTTTATGAAGCAAAGAGCAGGGGAGCTCTTTCATCCCTCCAACGCGGCGAGGGCAGCCCAGCTGCCAACTCTTCCCTTTTGGATGTGAAATGCGAGTTTAGCAGCACTCATGTGTGTGTGTGTGTGTGTGTGAGAGTGCCTACGTGCATGGGTGCACATGTGCGTTATTCTGGGACTAGAAATCTTTTCCACGCTCAACAACAAAGAGTGGCACATGGCAGCTATTGTCCCTGCTCAGCCAGGGTGAAGTCGGGGGAGGTCACAGATGTCCTGACCATATTTAGCTCTCAGAATGGGATTAATTTACTTTAGCTTAATTTTTTTTCTGTTTTTTTTTCTTTTCTTTTTTTTTTTTTCCTTCTCTCTAAGGAAGAAATTGCTGGCTGGATGGCAGGAATTCAAGTCACAAGTTTCAGGACCAATAAAGTTGGTACTCATCCTGCAGACAGTCTCAGAAAAAGGCTATTTTGAAGGGGAAGGACAAGATCCTGGTACCCTGCAGAGCTGGGGTCCTGGTAGTCTTGCTCACCAGCCACCTTTGATAATGAGGGAGCTGTTTCATACAAAATCAGGAGTTTTGTCTGGACCCTTTTTGAGCAAGTGTGGTTATCTTCTTCTGTCCATCTACCATGCAACCATTAATCATAGAATCATAGATTGGTTTGGGTTGGAAGGGACCTTAACGCCCAGCTAGTTCCACCCCCTTGCCACAGGCAGGGACACCTCCCACTAGATCAGCCCTTGGATCATCTTCGTCTCATTAACGTGGAGGGACAACGTCCCCCATAGCAATTCCTTCTACCAACCTTTTGCAAGTCTGTCCCCTTAATGAAAATAAGAGGGAGTGAAAAAAAGCCCCAACCCAGTGACTCTCCTTCTTCTTGCCAGATGAGCCGTTCCTCAAAAACACCTGTCTGGTAAATTAGAGAGGGAATTGTAAACGCCAAGCCCAGCATATTTTCCTTCGCCACTAATATATTGAAGTTGCGTATGGTGCCCTAGGGGAAAGGCGATTGTTTCAAGTCAGATTTTCAACTTGCGAGCAAATCCTAGGGAGAGAGATTTGCTGATTTACAGTGGATCTTGAGAACATATCACCATCCCATGCCTCAGGTAAGGAAAATGCAGAGCAGGAGCTGGGGGTAGTTACCAGGACCAGAACCAGGACCACCTTTCTGGCTGGATAGATGGACAGGAGGACATTGTCACACACATAGATCCTGGAAGCAGAACCTTCCCAACACAGATGTGAGTTTTAACCATTGTAAATTTAAAACCAGGATGAGTTCCCTCTGCATTCAGACGGCTTTAGCCGCAAACAAGTTGTCAGCCCAGGTGCAAATGAAAGAGAAGTGACAGAGAGAAACTGAAGAGCAGACAGGGTGGTTTTATGCCTCCTTTTGTGTCCCATTTTTCATAAACAATGAGTCTGACTAACCCCACCACCCCAGCAATGGGAGTTCCCACTCAGGAATCCTTAGCATACGTACGCACAAAGGCGAAGTGACTGAGACTTTCGGATAATTTCTGAATAAATGCTAATGCAAATAAAAAGCATTTAGGCAAGTGTTTTGTCGTTTGGTCCCTTCATAGCTGGAAGAAGTGATTGTTTCAGATTTACGCGCTACGTGTTGTTTTTCTTGGCAGTTTGCGGAATGCCGTGGTCTCTTGCAATTTTAGGGATACTTTCTGATATTTTAAAAAAGAATATTTTGGCTGAAGGCCACAAGCTGCCTATAGTCACAGATACTAAAACTTCTTTCCAATGACTGCCAGTAATCACATAACACCTTTGTGCTTAACATCTTGCCCTCGAGTTGACCCAGGGACTAACGGATCCCCATTCCTGCATGCTGAGGTTTCAGCTTCCCCCCAAAATGGCATGCAGAAAAGTCCAATAAGGCTGGTGCAGCCTGGGAAGCTGCTGCCTCTAACAGGTACTGGCTGCAAGAGTTCAATTAAGAGTATATTATGTATATAAATATAAACAAACAATTAAATAAATATATATATTCAGGTGGTTCTGTGGAAAAAAAATAAAAAGAGAAAAGAAATGTAGAATCATGGAATGATTTTGGTTGGAAGGGACCTCAAAGTCCATGGGCTTCCACCTGCTGCCACAGGCAGGGACACCTCCCACTGGATCGTGGTGCTCCAAGCCCCATCCAACCTGATATTGAACACCTCCAGGGATGAGGCATAAAGGAATTATCTGGGCAACCTGTGCCAGGGCATCATCACCCTCATAGGAAAATATTTCTTCCTAAGATCTCATCTAAATATCCCCTCTTTCAGCTTATAACCATTCCCCCTCATCCTATCCCTGCACTCCCCGATAAAGAGCCCCTCCCCAGCTTTCCTGGAGCCCCTTTCAATGCTGGAAGTGGCTCTAAGGTCTCCCTGCAGCCTTCTCTTCTCCGGGCTGAACTACCCCAACTGTCTCAGCCTGTCTTTGCATTGGAGGTGCTCCAGTCCTCAGATCATCTTCGTGGCCTCCTCTGGACAGATCCATGTCCTTCCTGTGCTGAGGACTCCAGAACTGGACACAGGGCTCCAGGTGGGTCTCACCAGAGCAGAGAAGAGGGGCAGGATCCCCTCCCTCCCTGCTGGTCCCACTGCTCCAGGTGAAGCCCAGGACAAGGTTGGCTTTCCAGGCTGCAAGCACACATTATTGTTATTTCTATATATCAATGCTGGCTGTTCCATGCACTGTGAAATGCTGATGCACAGCAGAGGCATGAAGTAGTAAAGAATTGTTGATGAGAAAATGAGTTTCTTCGGAGCGTGGGACATTGATGGGCTTTAGCTGGTAGTGGAAGGGAATAAATGAAAGGCAACTTGGGAATAATAATAGTAAAGTAAAGACAGAGAGGAACTGAGGGAAGGACAGGTGTTTTTCAATGTTATTACAAAAAAATGATCCAACAGATAATTTTTTAAAACTGAGTTTGTTAAAAAAAGATTAACCCTTCGCTGGTTGGACTTGATGATCCTGGAGGTCTTTTCCAACCTAGTCATTCTGTGATTCTGAATGTTTAGTTCAGATAGTTATAGCCCAGTTAGAGCCACCAAAGAAGGGAAAATGTGGATGCAGTTCCCACCTGTCCCCTGCCCCAGGGAAGTAGGGCCGTGCCACGCTGCTTCGTAAGCTCATTACCAGTCCCGCTAATTTTATTTCTGATTATTTATGTTTTTCCATGAGCGGCCATTAAATGTTCATTTGTCAAAGGCTTAACACATTCCATTACACCACAAAATTTATATTTGTAGCAAAACGATGTCTCAGAGTGATTCAGAATTAAATTAATGTGACACGGGCTATTTATCAATATGGCAGCTTGGCTGCTCAGGAACAAGGGATGATTTAGTGGTGTGTATGTGTGCAAACCTATGGGCTCGGCCCTGGTATTTCTCTCGTTCTGCAGAGGAACTGATAAAATAATCCTCCAAAGTACCTCAGCATATGGTTTAGATCATCAAAGAGAAAAATACTTGTAAAAGCACAAAGAAGGAAACCAATAAACATGTACATCTTACCGGTTAACTCCCTTTGTAGGAAATGTAAACCATGAAAGATGGTGGAGTTTGAGTCAAATGCTGTCACTTGTGTATTTTTTTAATTACAGTAACTCACTGGCTTAAATTATAGCGTGTCCTTTCAAACAATGGTAGTGCGGGAGGGGGACAGAAGCTGGTGCAGATCAGTAGCACTGATTTACACCAGCAAAAGACTGAACCCATTTTACCTGTTGCCCCTCTGAACCTGCCTGAGTTTGTCACTGTTCCAGGCCTCGGAGGGCTGTTTTTACTAAAAGAATATGTTCATGATAGAGTGCTAAGTATTGCACTCTTTCATTTTTAAATAAGCGTGGCTTCCTTGCAGGGAAGATCTAATATTTCTTTTTAGAGAGGAGCGAGGCTAAATCAACACGTGTTTTGGCGATTCATGTCAGCACCTACCACAAATTTTATCAATTTTGCATATTTTAAACAGCTCCTCCCCTGCTCAGCAAAGCCCTGGTTGCCCCATCCCTGGAGGGGTTCAAGGCCAGGTTGGATGAGGCTTTGGTCAATCTAATGCAGTGGGAGGTGTCCCTGCCCATGGTAGGGGTGGAACTGGATGGGCTTTAAGGTCCCTTCCAACCCAAACAATTCTGTGATTCTATGATTCTATGAAAATATTAATTTATTTGGGATTTGCCTCACCATATACCAGAGTTTATGCAGTGATATGGTACTCAGACTAACCATATTGAGATTGTTTTTTAAAAATACATCCACTTTTTCTATGTGACATTTAGACAGCAACCTATTTTCAAGCATGCAATTAAGTAAAAATAAAATTCCCCTTGCAATTTATTGCTGATACTAGTGTTAAAATAAAGCAGTCAGAGTCTGAAGTGAAGCACGCCCAGACATCTGAGGCACTACTATCAGAGCACCTGAGTTATTAAGTTCCTAAATTTTTCGAAATTAATTGGATGTTTTTTGAACTCTTACCAAATATAAGGTGTAGGATAACGCTGACGGTAGCAGATTAATTCAGGAAAGGACATGTCTCTATTCCAGCGGAGTTCTCTTTATTTTCCCATCTCTTTTAAGTCATGAGGAAATTAATCTCACTTTTTGAATTCATAGGATCATAGAATCATTAAATTTGGAAAAGATCTCTGAGATCATCCAGCCCAACACCACCGTGCCCACTAAACCATGTCCCAAAGTGCCACAGCTAGACATTCTTTGAATACCTCCAGGGATGGAGACTTCACCCTTGCCTGGGCAGCCTTGTCAAATGCTTCACCACTCTTTTAGTAAAGAATTTTTTTCTAATATCCCATTTAAACCTCCCCTGGAGCAACTTGAGGCCATTTCGTCTTGTCCTATTGCCTGTCACTTGGGAGAAGAGACCAGCACCCACATCGCTACAACTAGCTTTTAGGTAGTCGTAGAGAGCAATGAAGTCTCCCCTCAGCCTCCTCTTCTGCAAGGTAAACCATCCCAGTTCCCTCAGCTGCTCTTCATAAGACTTGTTCTCCAGACCTTTCACCAGTTTCAGTGCCCTCCTCTGGGCATGCTCCAGCAATTGGAAGGTCTGCTCTGATATTGTGTTTCAAGTGCTTTCAAGATCTACTATTTTGAGAGTACCTAGCATTCTTTGTGAGTAAATCAGCCATTTCCCAACAGATCTTGCTGTATTCTTTTATATTTTATTGCGTCAAAGTTTGCAGTTCTAGCAGTACAGGAGTTATTTATGGCTTCCCTGAACATCCTCCAGTTCCTAGAAGACATTGTCTGTCACCTGCAGTAACTTCAGGGAAATTTATGAAACACATCGATAGCTCCATTTGTGATGATGTCACTCTCTTTAGAGGGAATGACTCCTCCACTTATTGTCAATATTTCAAATTGAAAGTACCAAACTTAACCTTAAATGGATTCCACTTGGGTTTCTTTCTCATCGGTCACATAGATAGGCTCTATCATTTTGTTACCGCACACTCTCAGTCTTCTGAAATAACAGAACCGGTTTTCCTCTGGGACCTTTCTGCACAGCTTACCCTGAGCTCAGCCAAGAAACCCCTCCTGTGCCCCCTCCATTGCACCCCAAAGCCCAGCATGGACCCAGGACATTAGCCCAGACCTCACATGGACCCCACAACGCATCTTGTGCCTGCTCCTTTTGTCTCACTGCATCTGGTAAATAAACACACTCTTTTTAGATCACTCTCGTCTTTTATTTTTAATATGAAACCAGCTGATCTCTGGAGGAGTTGGGGAATTCTTGGGCAATGAAAGGAAATATAACCAAAAAAGATTTTTAGCAGGAACTTCTGTATTTTCCATCAAATCTACTGAAAAGCACACAGCTGTCCTAGGGCAGCTTTCATTTAACCGGAATAATACTTACCAAAAGACCCCAAGTTGAGGCATATAAACATCTTGGAGTCTAGAAGCACAGTTTCTGCATTTACTGATTTGACACCAGAATGAGCAGCTGGAAATCCTCCTGACCCTGGAGTTTCACCTACAATTAGAGAAAATCAGAAACTGTGTTAACCATCTGCTGTTTCTTTATTTGAAGACGATCAAACACTTGGAAAAAAAAATGCTCCTTTGTGAAGTGTTGTCGGGGGAACAAGTGCATGACGTGGGTCCATATTTATCTAGGAAACCAAATAAACCACTCATCTCACAAAGGGTATTAAATGGAAACTCCCCAGGACACAGATCATGTGTGAAGTCAGCCACAAGACCTGTTTTGGCACATTCATGGCCTCAGCGTGTTTCTGTTGTGTTTTTCTTCGCCCCACACCTGATGTGACTAATGTGCTTCCAGTGCACTGAAGGCGTTCGCTCTCCAGCCAGGCCACCACGTCAATGCGTGCGCCTTGAAGTCTTTAAATCCTCAGTCCCTCTTCATGTTTTTACTTTTGATTCATGCAATAACCTTATGACAGTTCCTTGTAACCTGTCTTTCTGAACCAAACTCAGGCTCTCCAGTGCCGTTCAGTGACTGCCGGGGCTTAACACACAGAGCTGAAGATCACGGTGCTGGAAGGAACACCCACTGGAAGACAAGGGGCAACGTGTATTTTTGCACCCAAACATCATATTCTTCATAAATTCTTTCTTTTTATTAATTGAAGATATTTATTCATTCTTTGGGGAGCTGGCTCTCCCTTCCCTCAGGACCATGCCCAGTGTTTTTGTCTCTCCTCCCAGCTGCCCTTCCCTGCCTGATGCCTCAGACAAACCCAGCTCCAAATGATGCGGTTATGCAGCCTTCACATTTTCATTTTGCTGTGGGGAAAGCCCGTGTGATGGTGTCTGAGGTCAGTCTGGCTCATGCTTTCCATTAGATGAGGGTTTTGGGCTGGTGTTTCTGTAATTTCAGCTCCCTCCTTCTGCCAACGAGCTGAGTTCCTTCCCTGGGGTCAAGGATGGAGGGTGGTTGCTCTGCCCTCAGATTTGGAAAGGGACTGATTTCCTGCAATCAGGAGCTTTTAACGATGTGTCTGAAAACGCCGCAGGCATCACGTACTTGCACACCCAACCACAAGCCAGGAGGTCTTGTCATGTGGGCTGGTGATTTGCTGCTGTGCTGTGGGAAGTAAGGGCAAGGGATCATCTCTCCAGCCATATGAAAATGTTTCGGGGGGGGGGGTGGGTGGAATCTGTCTATCTACCAGCTTCTCATAGAATCATAGAATCACCAGGTTGGAAAAGACCCATCGGATCATCGAGTCCAACCATTCCTATCAAACACTAAACCATGCCCCTCTGCTCCTCAAGCTGTCTTCATGGGGCACCACAACTGCTCAAAGAAGGATCCTGCAGGCGAGGCACGTCCCTCCCTGGTCGTACAGGCAATCACGAGAGCAGAGGAGATGCTGGACTAGAAGATGCCGTGGGCAAGTGGCCAAGAGGCACCCCGTGGTACCCCAGCTGCGTCCACACCACGTGGAGGTGAGGCTGGGTGTGTGTCTGGCCAAGCCAGAGGAACACAGATGAAGCCTCTTTCCAATACATAATAAAAAGAGAGTGAAGCCAGCTGGAATATCCTGTACATTAAGTGTGATGACTAACTATAGCAGATGTTGGTGCATTTGTTAAAGTTTCCACCAGAGAAGGAGGGACTGGAATATGAGCATTTGAAAATCAAAGGTAGGCCATGAGTTAGGAAGGAGAAACAAGAGATGAAAGGGATCAGAGCTCTGGGGAGGGACTGTGGCTGCTGGATTGGGAAGGAGGATGAAGGAGGAAATTGTGGTCTAGGGTTAGGGGCCAGGGGAAGTTTGAAAGGCCCAGGCAGGGGGTGCGCGTAGGGGTCCTTCTTCAGGAGGGAAAGGCTGTGGAGTCTTCTGCAGAAAAAGGTTGAATGGCTCTGTTCCCAAGGGTGAAAGAGATGGAAAATCACATGCACAGCGTTGGGCAGACGCAGAAACCAGCACTGGGGGACCGTGCACACATCTCCCACCCCGAGCCACCACCAGAGGACTTTATGAGGTCCCTTACCCCAGCTTAATGCCATCTATGTGCTTGAAACCAAGAACCTTTCTGCCTAGACATCTCCTTTGCCTCCTGTGGAAATAATAGGTCTTCCCCCTTCCTCTTGGTGTGAATCATAGAATCATAGAATCACCATGTTGGAAGAGACCCACCGGATCATCGAGTCCAACCATTCCCATCAAACACTAACCCATGTCCCTCAGCACCTCGTCCACTCGTCCCTTAAACCCCTCCAGGGAAAGGGACTCAACCACTACACCCAGGTTTGAGCCCCAAAGTCACTTTATCTTATATACAGAAGAGAGGGTAAATGTATTCAATTAGTGTTATCAATTGTATAGCTAATTGATGGACTTCCTTGTCAATACTGTTTTCTGAGGAACGTTTATCCAGTAAGCCAATCTGGTGTTTAAAAAATGTGACGTGAGCATTCTTGACAGATTTCTTTTACAAAGGGAAAGTGGACTGGAGGGTAGCTCAAAAAAAAGTCAAATGTATTTTAAAAAAGGGTTGGAAAACATTTTTTTTGTGGCTTAAAAGAGACATGCATTACATTGTTTTGTTTTATCTGTTTTGTTTTTTCCCCTAGACTGTCAAGATTAGGTTGAAATGTTTGGTTTACAGAAAAAAATATATATTACAGAATACACAGCTTCCAGTCAGTGAAAGAACGCATACAAAGGAAATCAGAGTTTTATGGAAAGGTTGGAAAACTCTTTATATCTTCAAATTCTGTAAACAACTTGGTGCGTTTTTCAAAAATGCAAACCAAAGAGCATAACCATCATTTGACTTTCACCTTCTCTCTCACTAGTCAAATAATTTCCAACATAGGTCTGTTGGCCAATATTTCAACAAAACTTCAAAGACAAATCTTATCCCCTGGAAAAAGGCTGACACAAATGGAGTAGGAAGCACCCAAACCCAATTTATTACTACAGCCTCACACCTATCCAAATTGATTTTTCTTCTTTTAATGTTAAAATAATTATAACATGATTTATCAGCTGATGTATGAAGCTATTTCCTTCAGTATTTGGGAGCTGCCTGCTGTGGGTCTGATGTAAGAGTTTCTCAGATTTAGTCAGCCAAACTTTCCTCTCCACACAAGGCAACACAACTCAAAGTTTAAATTCCTTACACACAAAACTCCCTTCCATTATTTAAAGGGGGCTCCAGGAAAGCTGGGGAGGGGTCCTTGATCAGGGAGTGCAGGGACAGGGTGAGAAGGAATGGCTTCAAGCTGAAAGAGGGGAGATTGAGATGAGATCTTAGGCAGAAATGGTTTCCTGTGAGGGTGGGGAGGCCCTGGCCCAGGTTGCCCAGAGCAGGGGTGGCTGCCCCATCACTGGAGGGGTTCAAGGCCAGGTTGGATGGGGCTTGGAGCCCCTGATCCAGTGGGAGGTGTCCCTGCCCATGGCTGGAAGGTTGGAATTGGATGGGCTTTAAGGTTCCTTCTGACCCAAACCTTTCCAAAATTCTGATTCCATGAAAATTATAAATGGTAATGACCAGAGAATACACGTAACTGAGCTAAGTCTTCCTGAGAAAAATACCTTATTGTGTTATTCCACACAAAATAGTAATTTGTGTTATGTGATACTGCTGGTGCTTAAATATGAGTAGTGTCAGCAATACAAAAAACCCCGAAAGTCTCAATTGAATTCTTTATTTTTCCCCACTGAAATTAGGTAGTGCCAGCAGCTCAATTTAGTGACTTAGTTTTTTTTCACTGCTGTCAAAGTTAAAAAGGCAAAGCAGGTGATCAGCTCTGGTTAAGACAAGTTCTTCTATTAGCCCAGTTGACTATTCTAATAAAAGGATTTTCACTGTGAATCTAGTGCAATATCGCCTTAGCCTTTCCTTGGCAAAGGTGATGAGCACCAGGGGGGAAAAAGGCACCGAGAATCAGCTTGGAAAAATGGAAATTCTGGAAGAAAGATTAAAATAAATAAAATATCACTGTCTTGGCTAGCAGCAACTGGGGGAGAATGAAACAAATATTGGAATGACATAAATCCTGAGGAATTACAGAGTTATAAGGAAAGGCTGAAAGTGAAGGAGGTAAAATTTTGGCTGCCTAGCCACAAAAGTTTCCTGAGGCAGATATCCATTAGCAAAGTGGTCTTAGGAGGAAATGGTAAAGGATATATAATGCATGACGTTTATAACTAGACTAAACAAAAAACTACACGGTCCTTCCTTCACAGACAAGTGCCCCAAAATCCACTCCTACATCGCATGTGATCCATGCACTGTGTGAATAGCCACGTCCTGCAGGAGGCTGTGGCTTTTTTTCTCAAAACAGCGCCCAGCCACACCTGGGCTTCGAATGATGCTGAACTCCAACTGGAATCACTTGAGCTAGACCTTCAGTCACAACCAGCCCTGAACCAAAATATCCCCTGGATCGGTTCCTTGGTAGCAGGACAGGCTTGGGCAAGAGGTAAAAACCTGCTGATAATGGAGCAAGAGTGGTTCCACCTTCCTTGGCACTTCCGTGCCAAAGGTCTTTGATGATGCGTTGGGATGAGCTTGGGCTTAGGCCATGCTGGAAAACCCTAAAAGTCTTGGGATCTGCTGTCAGGCTGGCCTTTCACAACAGCAAACGTGACTTCCAGCCTGCCTTTACACTTCTGTATTTAGCCACCTTCTTCCTCTCTTTTCCTTTTGGTTCTGCTTGGTTTAAGGTCTCATTACACCCCACTGCCACCAGACCTGAGCATGCTCACCGGTACCACATCTCTTATCTGACCTTCCTTTCTCCAGTTCCTAGTGGGGTGAGTGGGTGTGTTTGCTGGTGTGACACCATTTGCTCTGTGATGGTGAAGATGAGACCTTTCCACTGAAGCAGAATGTTAGACATCTCCTTACTTTGGATTTAGCCTCGCTTTTTCCATTCTTCAGGGCCAGAAGAAGTATTAATCCAAGTTGACCAATAGGGCTGCGATGTGCTCCTCATTGAAGACTGTAGGTGGTGTGATGATGAGATTGGCTGGAAGATGTTTCTCCAAAGACAAGCCTGGCTTTCAATCCTACATCCCTGATGCTGGTGACCTTCTTCCACAAGCCCACTCCCTGCAACAGCTTTTACTGTATCTCAAAGGCTAAAGTTTCTTTTTGTCCAGACTTTGGAAGTAACTCCTCATTTTATCCAGCTTCTTGGAGGGTTTTTTTTTTTGACATCAGAAACCAGAGACAACACTTTCTGTGGAGGATTAGGCTCTTTGGAGCTAGTTTTCTCTACAGTTTTTCTGGCCTGCCTTAAGAAAACCTGGCAAAATGCTGAAGGACAAGATGTACATTGCTGCCATTTGAGAGTGGGATGCAAGAGTGCGCCCAGCAGAAATTGCTCATATGAGACCGTATCTGAATGCCAGGACATTTTCATCTTCCCAGACGTACAATGTCAATGACCGAAACGGAAACAGAGGGAAGCAGAGGCATGCAAAGCACCTAATCAGTCAACTGCAGCTTTGTTTCATTTCTGCTTTGTCCATGAGTTTTCCACGACAGATAGAGAACCTCTGTCACTCCAATAACCAAAAGAGATAAGCACGCGTATCTCCATTTACCTCATGGAACAGAAAGCTGGCCTTCCAGAATTGCTTCTCTTCATGGATAAGGTGTGATTTTGGCTTCCAAAATCGTCTATGCACACAAAGCAGA
Source organism: Phaenicophaeus curvirostris (assembly GCF_032191515.1). Classification (NCBI taxonomy): domain Eukaryota; kingdom Metazoa; phylum Chordata; class Aves; order Cuculiformes; family Cuculidae; genus Phaenicophaeus; species Phaenicophaeus curvirostris. The sequence goes on along the minus strand of NC_091396.1, from coordinate 69,269,285 downwards.
GGAGAAATCACCCCTCTGTGGCACTGCCAGTTCAGTGGGCAGCAAGAAAAGCCTCACATAGCTACCACACGTGTCTCCTGAAGACGAGGAGTGACAGCGAGGCTCGTCTGCCTATTGTCTTGCAGTTGCTCAGGATTTTTTTCCCAGCTAGGAAAGAATTGCATTTAGTATGGTGACTCCTCCATATCCCAAGGGGCAGCAGTGGGAGAAATGTTCTCATTCCTTGAATACTATTGTACTGAGGTTCCTGCTGCAGCATGTACGCATAAGCTGGTGGGACATCTCTCCGTGATGCTGGCAATTACACCCCATTCAAGAATGGATGAGAAAAGATCTGTGCTACTCATCTCCACGGGAGTACTGTTAAATAAGAGCTAAATACAGACCCAGGCTAACTGGCATCTGGAGGAAACTCCGATGATAGCTTTCAGACATCAGATGCGTTCCACATTCTCTCTGTGTGATGGAGTCCTCAGACAGCATCTCTTAAAACTGATGGGGTATTATTCAGTTGAATCCAGTTTCCATGCTCAAAAAAGCTCCCCGTGAACTGACTGTTACAAATCCAGCAAGTGTTTGTGTAGAGAAAAGGTGCTCGTATTAAGGTAGGAGATGTCTCAATTAAAATGCCAATGAAATTCTCAAGCTCTCTTTAGTCAGCCCTGCAAGCCAGAACAGGTGAGTTTGTTTTGCCTCTTGTTCCTGCTCCAAAATGTCCATTTTTGGGGACCTTTTGCCACCAGTATAGCAGTGGTCACCAGTCCTGGGGCAGGTAGTACAAAATGAAACCCCATTGCTGGGCTCCCATAAAAGCCAGTGTACTGGAGACCTTGGTGTGGGCACCAAGTCCCAGTCCTTCCAGGATGGAAACTCCTTGGAAGAAAAACATATCCTTCAATGGACACTACCTGAGAAGAATTTAATCTGAGACCGTGGTTTTCTCATAAATGTGACAACCAGATGATCCTAAAATATATGGCTCTCTGACAGTTTTTGATGGCCTCTCAGAGCCAAGTGGCTACCAGCCTAAAGGTAAATATTAGGATATGAGTTAATACCTGTCCCAGGCAGAAGCTTCTGCTGTCAGGGTTGCCAGGTGATTTGTTTAATGGGTAACCGTTCTCTTTCTCAAGGCTTTTGTTTAGCATGACAAATAATTGTAAAAATTTAATGCCAGTATTTGTCATAGACAAGTCAAAGTAAACTGTTATCATCTCCGTTGTTAGTGTTGGGCACTGGAACAGGCTTTCCAGGGAGGGGGTTGAGTCACCTTCCCTGGAGGGGTTTAAGAAATGGGTGGACGAGTTGCTAAGGGACATGGTTTAGTGTTTGATGGGAATGGTTGGACTCGATGATCTGGTGGGTCTTTTCCAACCTGATGATTCTATGATTCTAAGGCATGAAACCAAAAGGCTGTCCGGCTCATCTGGGGAATCCAGGGCACAATAAGTCCTACAGATCAAATCCTCCAAAACTGCATTCTTAACATCAAGTTTTCCATCCACATCTACTACTTAACCTTGTCTACATGGCTGATGCTGCTCTTGTGCTCCAGAATAGGGAGAGGGCAGTACCCGGTGTGGTGGCACTGGCCAGAGTGCAGAGGGACAGGGCATTGAGTTGTTATAGAATCATAGAACTACAGAATGTCCTGAGGTGGAAGGGACCCACAAAGGTCATTGTGTCCAACTCCTGTCCCTGCACGGAACAACCCAAACATTCACATCACGTGTCTGAGGGCGTTGTCCAAATGCTTCTGGAATATGGTCAGGGCTGGCACTGTGACTTCTTCCCTGGGGAGCTGTTCCAGTGCTCCACCACCCTCTGGGTGAAGAACCTTTTGCTTTGGGGGTTTTGGTTTTTGGTTTTGGGTAGGTTTGGGTTTTTTTCTGGCTTCCGGTGCTTGGAGAAGAGCAGCTGAAAAGCTGTCTGGCAGAGAAGGACCTGGGAAGGTTGGTTGACAGCAGCTGAACGTGAGCCAACAGTGGCCCAGATGTCCAAGGAGGCCAACAGCATCCTGGCCGGTATCAGAAACAACGTGGCCAGCAGGAGTAGAGAAGGGATTGTGCCCCTGGACTCAGCACTGGTGAGGCTGCACCTCGAATCCTGAGTTCAGTTTTGGGCCCCTCACTTCAAGAAGGACATTGAGGGGCTGGAGTGCATCCAGAGAAGGGAACTGGGGAAGGGGCTGGAGAACAAGGGTTATGAGAGGTGGCTGAGGATGTGGGCCTATTTAGCCTGGAGAAAAGGAGGCTGAGGGGAGACCTCATCACTGTTCTTAACTCCCTGGAAGGAGGTTGCCGCAAGGTGGGTGTTGGTCTCTTCTCCCAAGTGACAAGTGATAAGACGAGAGGAAATGGTCTCAAGCTGCGCCACAGCAGGGTCAGATTGGGCATTAGGAAAAATTTCTTCACTGAAAGGGTTCTCAGGCCCTGGCAGAGGCTGCCCAGGGAGGTGGTGGAGTCCTCATCCCTGGGGATGTTTAAAAGATGGGGAGATGAGGTGCTCAGAGATCTGGTTTAGTATTGGACAGGTACAGTTGGACTTGATCTTCAAGGTCTTTTCCAACCAAATGATTCTATGGTTCTGTGAAAGCATTCTTTCCCTCCCTGGTTCCCCCTCTCCTCATAAGAATAGATTCAGCAAGGACTAAGGAAGGAAGCAGCTCCCAGCTGACTTCCAGGGATGCAAAATGTGACAGGAACTGAGGTGCTGATGGCAGAGAGGTCTTAGATTTGGCACTGGGTGTCCTGGCAAACAACATAAACTCATTGCATTGACTATCTGAATAACTGTAGCACGAACAGGAAAGAAGGACTAACATACTGAATCCCTTTGTTATCCTTGCTTTCCTATGGGAAACACAGGAGAATAGCTCTAATGTTTCCTAATCCTCAGCTAATTCCTGTGTCAACTGTGAGATGGGGTAAGGTTGAGGGGTTTTTTTTTCCCACCATCCTCTGGATTGGGACATGGAAGGGTAGAGCTTAACAGGAGCGTTTTAAAAGGCTCTAAGCCCAGGATTTATGCTGCAATAGCAATAAAACCCATTGGGGTATATGCTATAGGGACAGCTAATACACAGCTCGGGCGGTGAGAGGCATTAAGGCCATTGCTGTGTGGATTAATGTCCCCATAAAACACGTCCCGTTGTGCGACATTGTTGTGAGGAGAATGAAGCAATAACTCTGAGATGCGCCGGACGAGTGCCCGCCCGAGCTCTGTGCTTGCAGATAGATCCCCAACCCGGGGCTGGAGGCTCGCGGGGCTAATAAAAAACATTTGTTATAAAGCTGACCCTCTTTCCATGCCTGCCACGCTGCCAGCATTGCCAACTCCCTGGTCCCCATCCGAGGCTGCGTGCGTGGCTAGCTCCAGGCAATCCTTCGGAAGCCAGGGATGTTCTGCCCAGGCGATGGCAAACAACAGGTTTGGCAGGGCTGAGGGTGTAAATAAAAGAGCCTGACTCAGACAGGGCTGCCGAGCGGCCGCCACAGAGAGCCTTGAAAACTGGAAAGTATTATATCATTTATTAATAGGCATTTCTGCTACACTCCCCACCAGAGTGTGCATGTCCCTGATGACAGAAGTGCTTACTGGTGCTAATGAGGCGGAACGGAGAGGAAAAAATGGCCCTGTGGGTCGGGGACTGGCTGGGGAGCCGGGAGATGTGAGCTCAGCTCCTGGCTCTGCCGCCAGCCCTCACCAGGCTGTGAGCCCCCGCCGGTGCCCCGCATCCCTCCCTGCCAGCTGGGGTAGATGAGGCTGCTCTGTCTTCACTTCTGGGTTTCAGGCAGGTAACGACTCCATAATTAACGAGAGGGAATGATAACTGGGGATTTGCCCACTAGCTATGTTTTCTTCCCCCTCACTTCTCCTGCAAGCATTTCCAGGGCCAACATCCCCTCTCTCTCCTACCTTGTGCTTTGCACCATCACAGAAAGCGTCTTTCTGTAAAGGTGCAAATGCAAAATGCAAAGGGGAAATACATGAACAGGGTTTGCAACAAGTCATACACCAACATTCCTCCATCCAGGGCTAAAGAAACCCTCTCAGTGCTCCCAGCTAACGCATTTCAATGGCTCATGCAGGGAAGGATGCACCCCAGGGGTTTGCCTTTGCCTTCTGGGTATCATTTGACAGATGAGATGCTGAAATATCCCCTAAAATACCCATCACCACTTCAAGGCTGCAGACCTGAATTGTGCCTAAGGTATGTCTGAGGCGCATCAAAAAACACCGATTCACGCATCCGGAAAGCCATGATGTTTTTCAAATGGGATTACAGTGCTTACAGGGTATTTGTGGGTGCTCTTTTAAGGCCTAATACCAAGGCAACTTTAGCGTCAACAGAAAGCCCCTCTGCTGACACCGGTGGCCACTAGCGGGCTGGGATGAATCACAGAATCATAGGATCATAGAGTCACCAGGTTGGAAGAGACCCACCGGATCATCGAGTCCAACCATTCCCATCAATCACTAACCCATGTCCCTCAGCACCTCATCCACTCGTCCCTTAAACCCCTCCAGGGAAGGTGACTCAACCCCCTCCCTGGGCAGCCTCTGCCAGGGACCAATCACCCTTTCTATGATTTTTTTTTTCCTAATGTCCAGCCTGACCCTCCCCTGGTGGAGCTTGAGGCCATTCCCTCTCGTCCTGTCCCTTGGGAGAAGACCCCAGCTCCCTGCTCTCCACAACCTCCTTTTAGGGAGTTGTAGAGAGCAATGAGGTCTCCCGTCATCCTCTTTTTATGAGGTACAGCATGTTGTTTGGAAAAGCAGTTGGCTGAGCTGTCTTTATCTTACAGGTGCGGCTTGAATAAGCTCAAGGAGCGCAGGGATGCACGATGCCTCACTGAGGGATGCTCCGGGGCAACCACTCGGGTCCAGCCCAGGGCTCCGACTGACCTTTCCTCTCAGTCTCTCTCCACTGAAGCAAACTGGCAGAGAATGCCGAGTGTTTCGGGTCGTGATGGAAGGTGAGGTGGAATTTTCCCATGGCCAAAATACATGTGCAGTGCCCTGGGGGAAGGTTGCAAGTGGTACTTAGCTGGTGAAGGCTCCTAAAGAACCAAAACACAGCTGCTTTGCGTTGACTCACTTTGGTCTCGGCACCAGAACCACGGGACAATAAAATATACTGATAGCAGCATCCCAATGCTTAAAAAGGGCCTGCAGGAAAGCTGGGGAGAGGCTCTTGATCAGGGAGTGCAGGGAGAGGATGAGGGGGAATGTTTTTAAGCTGAGAGAGGGGAGATTGAGATGAGATCTTAGGGAGAAATGTTTTGCTGTGAGGGTGGGGAGTCCCTGGCCCAGGTTGCCCAGAGCAGGGGTGTCTGCCCCATCCCTGGAGGGGTTCAAGGCCAGGTTGGATGGGGCTTGGAGCCCCTGATCCAGTGGGAGGTGTCCCTGCCCATGGCAGGGGTGGGACTGGATGGGCTTTGAGGTCCCTTCCAACTCAACCCATTCTACAATTCTATGACAGGAGGTCAGGGCTTGTGTTAAAACCGCTGGAGACATCCAGAAGCCAGGCTGCCACAGGCATGCATGAAACTCATGTGCTACACGCTGGAAAAGGCAAATAATGAGCAGGCTGCAGTGAATTTTTACACCTTTCATTTTCTCCTTTTCCTCAGAGTGGCAATGTATGCTCAGCACATCTTGTGAGCAAAAAGCAGCTGAAGTAGAGCAAAAATAAACTGGATAGTTGAAACAGGAGAAGAGAGCATAGCGACAGCACAGCTTTGAGTAAAATCTCATTCCTTACTGGTAGTAAATAAAAATAGTTTTGTGTTTCTTTTTTTTATTTTTCTTGGTGACTCACAGCACAGACATTGCATGGAAAGGGCACTCAAATCAACAGCCAGGGGAAGAAAAAGTACAGAAATGGAAAAAAGACCATCACAGTGCATTTTTCCCATTCCCCTTTCATCTCTTACACCTGTGTTTGACTTCAGCCAGCCTTACATAAATCCTTTAAACATCTGTCTAAGTCTCTTATGAAATAAGCTGCAATGGTTTCAGCCAGGCTAACACTTCATTTTGCGGGATAGCTGCGTCTTTAAACCCAAACAGGTTTGCAGAGTTCGCCAAGCAAGGCAGGCAGCAGGCTTCCCTTTCAACCTCGCTCATTCAAAATGTTAAAACCTGTTTGCGCCAGAACTTCTTCTGCGGGCACCACCTTATGAAAGGCTCTATTTATAGCTGTGAACCTAAGACAGAGGCAACGAGAGTTTGCTTGAGTGTAGTGGCTGTACTTACCAAATCATGCTCTGCAGAAGACTGTTTTGCAGTCCTGGCAGGGAACAAGGGCCATAGGGTGGGAGTTTGGGATGGTCTTGAAAAGGTGTGATTGTGCCTAAGGGCCAGAGCGTTAGAGCAGAACCTCAGATCCTCTGAATGGCAGAGGGTGGGATGGATGTAGCCCTTGCCTATGTGAGGTCAAAGCACCTGGTTGTTACCAGGGTCATGAGTAATACAAGGCAAGGTTGTGCTGTTGCTCCTCCTCTACCATGTTTTGTTGGTGATTATTTCAGAGGTGGTATCTGAAAATCTCTTTGCAGTCACAAGCTCATCTACCTGGACAAATTAATTACACCTGCAAAGACAATCCCTTTCTTCCCACCTCCCCTGCAGTCTGCTGAGTCTCTGCCAAGGAAGACAAGAAGTAATAGGGTGGTTTGAGTCTGGGTTTTTTGTTATGACTGGTCTTTCGGGCTCTTTGTACTCTGGCATGGAGGTAGCTATGGAACCTGTCTGGCCCTTGCCAGGTCCATGCCAGAGTCTGAGGGTGTCACAGTCTATAGTGGGACTGATTTTATGTCAAAACACTTCAAAATCTGCAACTGAGAAAGTTAAGTCCTTGGCTTGTGGGTGCTGGTGCTGCCTACATGCATGGGACCGTATGGTCCATGGGATCATAGGCAGCGACAGCTTTTGGATGCACCCAGTCCCACAATGAGCATCCTGGATGGGGATGACACTTACTTTGGGATCTCGGTAAGCAGCCTGCCTCCTCAACGTGCCGATCCTGATGCTTCGCACAACCACAGAAAGGCCCTCAGAAAGCTCAGATCTCCTCTCAGCGAAGAGAACAAAAGCCAGTGGTTGCAAAGCTGGGGTCTCCAGTTCTTCTTGATTTACTGCTGCATCTAGAAGAAAACTTAAGCTTTCTCTTTTTGGGGGGAAATCTATTTCTCCCTTGACACAAGTCAGAAGTATCAAAAGAGATTTGTTTCAACACATCTGATAAAAATCTTCCTTGGTTTGTGATCAAGGCAGTTCAACTTCTCCACTGAGTTTTATCTCAGCTTGTGAATTTAGTCTGCCTGCTTGCCTATGAATTAGTTTTTCTGCAAAAGTATCTGCTGTTCATCAATATTTATTGGATGTTGTCATGTGGTTTTGTTGACCTCTTTGCTTTGTTGTATGCATTCACAGGAACAATTCTTCAAAATCTTAGGATGTTTCTCTTCCCCTGAGCCAAAATGCTTTCTTGACCCACAATCCTAACATGTGAGTGCCTCACACACGTTAACTATCTCGTAACAACTCCATACAATTTAAGGAGTCTTATACTAGAAAGTGGAAATCAGGAAGAATTCAAATTGCTTGCTTCATGTCATGGAGGAAAAGCTTCCAGACAGCCACTGAAGGTCAACAAATTGCTGTATTCAAAGGACATTCAGCAAACAAGGAGAGCTCCAACAGGAGCCACTGATGGAAAAACATACTTTTCAGCACGTGTTGAAGTAGTAAGCCCTAGCTCTTCCCACCACGACTGACTGGCAGATGCCCTGTTCTTCTGGGCACTGCTGTGTGAGATTGCCCCTCTGAGCAAAAAAAAGAACCAATAACAATAGCTATTGTGTTTCAAATTCATGTCTGGGTGCTTCAGCCTACTTGATAGTTCACAGAATAACTGAATGGTTTGTGTTGGAAGGGATTTTAAAGCCCATCCAGTCCCACCCCTGCCATGGGGACATCTCCCACTGGATCAGGGGCTCCAAGCCCCATCCAACCTGGCCTTGAACCCCTCCAGGGACGGGGCAGCCACCCCTGCTCTGGGCAACCTGGGCCAGGGTCTCACAACCCTCACAGGAAAACATTTTTTTCTAAGATCTCATCTCAGTCTCCTCTCTTTCAACTTTACACCCCCCCTCCTTGTCCAATCTCTGCAATCCCAGACAAAAAGCCCCTCCCCAGCTTTCCTGTAGCCCCTCAGTAAGTGCTGAAAGGTTGCTCTAAGGTCTCCCCAGAGCCTTCTCCAGGCTGAACAACCCCAACTCTCTCAGTCTGTCCTCGTATGGGAGGTGCTCCAGCCCTCGGATCATCTTTGTGGCCTCCTCCTCACACCAACAGATCCATGCCCTTCTTGTGCTAGGGAATAAAAAGATTTCTGTGCAGGAAAAGCTCAGATTTGTAATGAATTATTTTATTCTTGAATTAGCTGGGACCGCTGGCATGTGCCATGAAATTTCACATGATAGAAACCTGCAGTGCCACCAAGTGTAAACTCTGCTTCTGCATTCTATTGACCAGCTTGGTTTAACACCTCTATGCCGGCTGGGTGTGTGAAAAAACCAAACTTCCAGTCAATAACGGGAAAACCCCTTGTATAGAATGTGAAGAATCACTTTCACAGTCAAAATGCTCTGTCCTCATGAGGTCACACCATGGGGAAAGCAAAGACCCTCTCTATACCACCTTCTGCTAGGTTGTGGGAGAGGGCTGGAGCATTTTGTGACAACCACCTAAGCTTTGCTGGGGATCATAGAATCATAGAATAACCAGGTTGGAAGAGACCCACCGGATCATCGAGTCCAACCATTCCTATCAAACATTAAACCATGCCCCTTAGCATCCCTTAGGATGATGCCGGACAAGAGAACCCTCTGGAAAATCTCCATGAATGAACATCCTATACCTTGATTTAAAAATCTGTTTCTCTTCTCAGCCCATCAATACCACAAAGTGAGTTTTCAGCCCATCTGTTTAGCCATTAGGCATTGCTGTTGATTCAAAGGGCCCTGCCAAAAACCTGAACCAAGTGCCACAGTACAGACAGACCGTCTGTGTGTCCCACCACCGTTTCCTTCTGTCCTGCTACTCTTTTGATTTATTTACTTTGCAGTTTCAGCCCTGCGGGTCATGAAGGTGCAGCCTGCGTTGTAGGTTAGAATCACTCATAGAATCACAGAGCCACTATGCTGGAAAAGAGCATTGAGATCATCAAGTCCAACCATACCTGTCCACTACTAAATTATAGAATCAGAGAATCACCAGGTTGGAAAAGACCCACCGGATCATCGAGTCCAACCATTCCTATCAATCACTAACCCATGTCCCTCAGCACCTCGTCCACCCGTCCTTTAAACCACCCCAGGGAAGGTGGCTCAACCCCCTCCCTGGGCAGCCTGTTCCAGTTCCCAATGACCCTTTCTGTGAAAATTTTTTCCTAATGTCCAGCCTGAACCTCCCCTGGTGGAGCTTGAGGCCATTCCCTCTCATCCTGTTCCCCTAAGCCCTTCATCTACTGGTTTTTTAAACACCTCCAGGGATGGGGACCATCATCACCACCAGGCATGAGTCCTCACAGTGGTGTACAGCTAGAGAAGACCAAAGCCATTCATCTCTCTGTGTGCTCGGGTGCCTGCCTGTGAGCACAGCACACTATTTGCTGTCCTCTTTCACGGTGGGGAGCACCATCGGCTGCAGGAATGGGTGGGACAGCGTAGTGTTGACTCTAAGGGCAGATGGCAGGGATGGTGCTGCAGTGGAGGAGCTTTTATTTAGATGGCAGGTCTTAAATGCTGTGTATGCCCCAAAATTCCACTTGCATAGAACTTTTTGGTATTTGCTTCTAAGGCGCTTTGATGTCTGAGGATGTTCAAGGCTCCCTGCAGCTGAAATATAGTTAAAGGGACCGCTTCCCAGGTGTGAGACTGGTGCTGCATCGAGCTGTGCAGATGCAGAAGCTGAGAAAGCACACGCCGCTTGGCGTCCCCACTTTGATTTGGATCTTGTTGAAGTTAGTTGGAGCATGATGTCCCTTAGACATCGCCTATGTACCGGGTTGCCTTCAACGTATCTTGCTGCACAAATGAATGAACCATAGTGCTCTTGTACAGAATCATAGACTGGTTTGGGTTGGAAGGGACCCTAAGGATCATGCAGTTCCACTCCCCCCTACCATGGCCAGGGACACCTCTCACTAGACCAGGCTGCTCAAAGCCTTTGCAACATACGTGTTTTCAGGGAGGAAAGGGAATGGAGCATCTCCTGAGGGAGAACCTCCAGATTGCCCAAAGATGTTCCCTAAATGGGTTCAGCTGACCGCTCAATATGCTCTTCTCAGCGTGACCCCTCCCCCTGGGAAAAGCTTTTGCTCTGTTGTGAGGATACCTGTTTAGGTGCAAACAGTTAATTACAAAGTGGCAGTAGCTTATATCCACAGATCTTGGGGTTTGGAGCATGAAGAGCACATCATTCCCTTTACACTGATCTTTTCCATCTGCTCTTTACTGCCTGCAAGGTATTTCCATGTGAAAAGTAGCTCAAGCCTGCCGTTTCCAAGCCTCATCCAAAAATTATGTCAAGCATGTATATTTTATCATTAAGGGCACTAATACTTTGCACATACACAAAATTTGTCTTCTGATTATCCCCAGCTTGTATTACAATGCATTTTGCAGGCACTTAGCCAAACATTTTACCTTTAGCCAGATATAAGACCTGCTGTTTTGGAGACATTGAAGGCTGGTCCAAAGCCCATTAGATTAAGGGAAGTCTTTATGCTGGTTTAGCAGAATTTGGATCAGTCCCTAAAGGCATCACAGATGATCTGAATTATCTGAAGTGATCCTAGGCAGTTGCAAGTAGGCAGAGATTGGTTTGCAACTGCCAAGGTATCTGAAGAAGTTGGACCACATTTTTTCAAGTCATCTGATGAGAATTAGCTCGACTTAATCAAATCACAAGGCAGTTGGAAATTCAATCTAGACTAGACAGAATAGATTTACGGACTAGATGGAAAGCTAAATATGCTAGGAAGAAACCAAACAAGCGAACAAAATAAAAGAAAGAAGTTTCATTAGCTGGAAAATGCAGCTAAACAAATTCTGACCAGAAAGTAGGTGTGCATTTTTTCCATCTGTCTAGAATGAAATGCTTTCAGCTATGTGGAGTCTTTAAATGAAACTGGATATCTTTCCAAAGGAGATGCTTTACACTTCCACGCTGACCTTACTGGCTTTACAACCTCTGCTTTGTAAAATCTAATTTGGTTAGCCACAGTGATTCCTTCTTGGCTTGAAATGATGAACTTCAAGAAGTATGAAGACAATGAGTCCAATTTTAGAAATAGGTGAAACTCCTATTTCTAATAGACCGAAGCTTTCCTGGTAGTGAACAAGTGCATATAGAAGACAGTGAATATACATGGCCCATAAATTGAGCCAATTCTTCAGGTGAATGATTGAACAGTCTCACTCCAGCTACAGTTCATAAAAGCCTGCATCCAATTAATATCTCTGTTAGAAATTTAGTTCAGCTAATGAGCAAGTGATGGGCTAGATGACTTCATCCTATATGTATCATCCTAACTCAGTAGAGTTTTCTTTTCATCCAAAGAACTGGAATTACTCCTTTGTCTTTAAATCTGCAAGTCAATATGCATCCTGCCTGCTCTGAATTTGATGTTTGTGCCACCAGACAGCTGGAAAATGGTGACTTGCCTGGTATTCCTGCCTTTTTTTATATGGAATCTTGAAACCCCAGAAGTGTTACAACAAGGTCATCTCTACCCTGAAGCAATATTTTAATGGTATCAGGTTTTAATTCCTTCACCTTCTCACCTTCCTCAACCCTAAAAAGTAGACCTAAATTTCCTGTGTAATTTGTGGCAAATTGATTTATACTACCCAACCGCATCTCTGCTATACCAGTTAAACTCCTCCACTTCTTGCCAAGCTAAATACTATAGCTTTCCCACGTTTAGTGGTAAACTCCTACAATTAGCACAGAGGCATGTGGCATTTGACTGCTGGTAGACACTTTGCTTGTTGTCTCACTCTGGTGAAGCCCTATGTCTACTTGAAGGTGCCTCTCGCTTATTATTCTTTATTGTTCTGGCCGCTGGAAATTCAATACTTTCCCACAAATCCTTCCCATCTACATCCTCCCAAACCTTAGAGCCACCTACAGTGTTTGTGGTCTGAAATAAATACTCAGAAGTTTTCCCAGGCAATCGGTGGTTTCTTCTCTTCACTCCAGTTGTATTCCCTCAAAATGGAGGCTGAGCAAACGCCGGTGAGCAGGAATGTATGAGCAATCCAGTGGGACAGATCATAGGTCGCACTGGTCCAATGTCCTGTCTCTGGAAGAGATCAAAACCTAAACAAGCCTGAGGAAGAGTATGAGATTTATGAAAATTTCCCTGAGAACCTATTCAGCTCCCAAATATCTGAAGAGCAAGGACTTTCTATGTCAGACGCTACTGCCTGTCATTCCTTTCAGTGGCTTTCTGCTCTGTGGACATGCCTGTGATCACCCAGTACCTTCTCCACAATCCACCCTCTGGTCTTGAGGCAGAGACCTACACTCGAAGTTGGTGATGGTGAATGGTGAGAAAGCTCTTCACTATTGCACTATTCATTTACAGCTTGGCCAAAACTCACGCCCTCTCCATCAATCTTCCTTTCTACAACAAATTCCCAAGTGTCTAACAAAGTTAAATCACATCCATTCTTCACCACCAGGCATTGACATGTGGTGGCATCCCCCATGCATTTTAGAGGAAGCTTCCTTCCTTCTCCCCTCTCTTCCCATCACTTGCAATAACGAGCCCTACAGCCATTGCCACATATTCACTCTGCCCCTGCGTGCTGTTTGCAGGATGTCTGACCCCCCTTTTTACGTGAGGGCTAAGACACTTATCTCTTCCCTTGCCTTCTGACCATCTGGCTGCATCCAGCAGCAGAAGTGCCACGCACTCACTCCCTCTCCCACCAACTCAACCTAAGCCCCTACCATCTGGAGATGATCTGTTTGTCTATTTAGACTCCAAGCTCTCCAGGGCAGGAACTGTCTCTAATTGCGTATTTGTACCGTACCTACAGCTGCGTTGGACTGAATAGACCCGCTGTCATCTTCTCTTGGAAACCAAGTTCCTCCTGGGAGTGTCCAGCACTGAAAAGTAAGACCACTTGCAAATCCAAGTTGCTAGAAGCACATGCCAGAGCTCCTTGGTTGCACTTATATTAGACCACAGAAAATTCTTCCAGTGACTGCAATAATCATCCAGCCTTATTTTTACTGCCGAGCTGACGAGAGGGACTTAAAAGCAGTGAAACCATCGCCCAGCACAGTGGAGCTCACATCTGGCTGAGGCTCCAAACCTGCCCATATAATACTGGGGAAATACCTGAGGACCCCACATCTTCCTGTGCTTTGTCTGGTGACCTCCAGCCAATGCCACCCAGGAGCCAGGTGGAGAGGGAAGGAGTTTCCAAGCCAGATTTAGCAGGCTGAGTTTTGTCCTCGGGCCAGGATAGCCTCATGTGTATATACCTATTGTTTATAAAGCTAGCATATAACCTGCCACCCTACACCAGAATGATGAAGACCTTAGGCAATTTTCTTCAGAAAAAGGCAAAAAATAATTGATTCCCCCATCCCGCTAATTAACAGCTTTAATGGAAAAAAAAAATCCTGTAATTGCATTAAGACATCTTCTCTGAGCTGCAGTCTTTTCATACCACTCCTTGTTTATAACACGTTTTTCAAGCTCTGTGTGTTCATTGAAACAGGGCAGATGGTAGAAAATGAGGCATTATCATAAAAATAGTTTTACAAAAAAAAAAAAAGAAGAAAGAAAAAAGTCTTCATCAAGTTTCTAGTTAAATCCAGGAGAGAGCATGAATGTATTACCATGGAAAGTCTCCTACAAATGGTTAAATGTATCCTGATTCAATAATACAATAAAATAAGAAAAAGTGTATCTATATATTTTCCCATTTGGTTAACTCCGGAACACCATTTCTGCTTGTTTTGGCTGATTTTTATTCCTGCCTTTGAGTGTAAAGGAATGGTAAGGATGTTTATGAATGAGGTCCCGCTCACATTACAGACTCAGCTATGCACGCGGGCTGTTTTGTGCCGAGGGCCTGGGATGAGGTCATTCCAAAACCACCTAGTTTGCCCAGTGTGCTAACTCAAAAAAGATTGAAACGGACAGATTTGCAGTTACTGCGATGCAAACATGCACACGGTAGTTCCCCCGCGTGCCAGCGTCCGCCAAACTTCAGCCTAGAAGACTGGTGGAAAGAAAGGAAAGAAACCACTAACTCTTTCCACTCTAAAAGGTTGTTTATAAAAACGAGCTGATCAGCTCGGGAATGAGATGAGATAATGTTTATACACATAAACAGAGAAGATCATGCAACTATCTTAACATACCGAGCAAAGATAACCACTCAGCTGAAAAGAAAAGGTTAGAATAACAGGAAACCGTTCGTTTACTACCAGTGGCTCAGGTATTTTAAAGAGCTTCCAGAACATTTGCTTTTGTGTACCTAAGAGAAAAAAGTCGCTGATGAGGGGGGGGAAGGCCTGATGGGTAACATGAAAGTGACTTTCCTTGCTGAAAGAGGAAAGGCAGAAGAACGGTTTTGTGACAAGAGGATATAAAATACCCTGCAATTCGTCAGCGAGGAGAATCCAACTCCACTGGAGTGATCCGGCATTCCTGGGGATTATGAAAAGGATTACGGCGAGTTGTTAGCAGGGCAAGGAAGCTACTGAAAGATGGGCTTTCCTACTGCCTTGAAATAAATGGGACAATTAAGGCTTTGGGAAAGTTAATGAGTCTTTCTTCTTGAATTTTCAGAGCAGTTGGCCAGCCTGTGTGGAGGAAAAGCCATTTATTCAAGGAGGAAAGAAAAATAGGCAGTGAAAATAAAAATGTTTGCATTCCCTAAGAAGACACTCCAAGTCCTGTGAGGGAGAAATCAATTATCCACAAGGCCATCCTGCTGTCGGGTAGAAAAATCTAAGGCATTTTCTAGCCTGGGCTGCCCTCTGCTCCGCAGCGCTTAGCTGATCTCTCTGTCAGATGGGTCTCATCACGGCGGCATTCGGTGCCTCCAAGCCTTTCATGTGTTTAATCTCACAACCCACCTGTGAAAGGAGGAATTACAGTGAAGGAATTGAGGAAAAGGCCCAGACTTTTAAATGGATTTATCTGCCCGATTACCTGGCTCAGGGTTGGACTGGAAATCCCCAGGAGAGAGGGGTGTCGCACCTGGGTCTGCGAAGCCTTTGCGTTCGTGCGGTTCTCAGTAGCGATGCCCATTTGGACCTTGGACAAGGAAGAGCTGAGCATTCCCGTGAATGGGACATTGTTTATTCCTTGACTATTATCAAGAAGTATTTTGAGCCAGGAAGAAAAAAGAAAATAATCAGATTCTTAATGCAGGTCTCGAAGACCTTCCTCCCGAGGCTGAGCGGGGTTTTGTTTATCTCCAGGGAAACAATTTATAAATAACCTGCAAGGGCCATGAAGAATTATTGCTCCTTTCTGAGTCACAAGTTTGCTGCCTCCCCGCGCACCACGCTACTCACCCACCTCAGGCCTCTTGGGGATGCTCTGATCTTGATAGAGTCCAGCTAAGAGGGTCAGCACAGAAGATGTGAAAACAACCTATTTTCTTTCTTATTAAGAACAACATGGCATCTTTTTCCAGGTGAAGCTTCCTGTCTTGTTCCTCCTTGCTTTTCCTCATGCCTCTCTTCCCACTGGCCGCCGGCTTGGGCTTGGCAGGTCATGATGCATCCCAGTGCTCTGGGCAACTGGCTGAATCCTAGAATCACCAGGTTGGAAAAGACCGATCGGATCATTGAGTCCAACTATCCTTATCAATCACTAAACCATGTCCCTGAGCACTTCATCCACCCGTCCCTTAAACCCCTCCAGGGAAGGGGACTCAACCCCCTCCCTGGGCAGCCTCTGCCAGGGACCAATGACCCTTTATGTGAAAAATTTTTTTCCTAATGTCCAGCCTGACCCTCCCCTGGTGGAGCTTGAGGCCATTCCCCCTCATCCTGTCCTCTGTCCCTTGGGAGAAGAGCCCAGCTCCCTCCTCTCCACAACCTCCTCTCAGGTAGTTGTAGAGTTGAGTTGCTGAGTTTGGGCACAGTCCCCACCAGGGCCCGCAAAGACACAGCTTAGGCTGGGCTGGGCTGCTAATGTTGGAATCTGTGAGTGCAAGAGATGCTGCTGCTCCAGCTCTGTGGTCCCACATACCACATGCTGCAGGGGATGGGTCGGGGACATGTAGGAGTCAGGAGACCAGAGTACTCATATGGTGACATTTCCCAGAGTATTTGTCCATCCTCCATGGATGAGTCTCTGTTTGAGACATGTAAACACTCACCGAGCATGACAAGCTCTGGCTTCATCAGGGGTTTATCAACCCTGTGAGTGCCCAAGTTCACACTGTATCTCTGCAGATCTCTGAACCCCTGGCAGGAGGTGGAACAACTAACCACATCTCCTGTATTCTCTTCTTTTGTAGGCTGATCGTGGTAAAAGGGAAGACATGGATCTGTTAGAGTGAATCCAGAGGAGGCCACAAAGATGATCCGAAGGCTGGAGCACCTCCCATATGAGGACAGGCTGGGAGAGTTTGGGTTGTTTAGCCTGGAGAAGAGAAGCCTTAGAGCAGCTTCCAGCACTGAAAGGGGCTCCAGGAAAGCTGGGGAGGGGCTCTGGATGAGGGAGGGCAGGGACAGGATGAGGGGGAACAGTTTTCATCTGAAAGAGAGGAGATTGAGATGAGATCTTAGGAAGAACTGTTTTCCTGTGAGGGTGGGGCCCATGTTGCCCAGAGCAGTGGTGGCTGCTCCATCCCTGGAGGTGTTCAAGACCAGGTTGGATGGGGCTTTCAGCAATTTCATCCACTGGGAGGTGTCCCTGCACATGGCAGGGGGGCTTTAAGGTCCCATCCAACCCGAACCATTCCATGATTCTGGGATTCCGTGAAAGATACAAAGAGAAAAGGAGACATGACAAATTACAGAGAGCTATTGACATCGTACATGGACATGCTTGGGTGTCAATTTGTATGTTGGTTTTTTTTCCAATATAAAACATTGTTCATTCATCACAGAGTCCCTGCATCACTTTTTCTCTGTCACAGCCTCACCCAGGAAACCTATTTCACTCTTAATGAATTGCAAGGCAAGATCACAGATTTCTCTAGATCCTAATTTATAAGACAGTTTTCCCTGTGAAGGGCTGCCGTAGGCGTTGCATTTTGATTTTTTGCCATGGATTTTCTATCGGCTTCCGGTAAACCATAAACCCCACTCAGCTCCCTCAATCTGAAAAATGACATGACAAAGTGCAATCAATGTCTTATAAATCCACACTGGTATTGAGGAAGTTCCCTTCCCATGTGCTGTTTCTAATTAAACAGCTATCTCTCGGCTGGTTGCACAGCTAGGTATCCAGGCAACTTATTTAAAACTTGCTGAAGTCAATGGAAAGAGTCTGCTGTCCCTGCAACACCACTGGCTTCAAAATGAGCTCAAGCTCTTCGTTAGGAACCAACAGGCTTCTCTCTGGCACGGCAGCTCCTTGCATGTGCACGGGGCAGGGACTAATGAGGAAAAACATCAAGAAAGAATAGGACAAGTGGTAATGGTTTTAAACTAAAAGAAGGTTACATTCAGGCTAGATATAATGGAGAAATTGTTTACAATGAGGCAGTGAAACCCTGACACAGTTTTCCCAGAAAGGTGGTGGATGCCCTGTCCCTGGAAACTTTCAGAGTCGGATTGGATGGGTCTCTGAGCAACCTTGAGTTGAAGATATTCCTGCTCACTGCAGGGGAGCTGGACTGGAAGGGCTTGAAGAGTCCTTTCCAACCCAATCCATCCCGTGACTCTATGATTTTAAAGTTGCACCGGGCTAGAAGAGTAAATGCAACTGAATCCAAGTGGTTGGTGATGCTGGTTGGACGGGTCCCATCTTGTCCCATTGTGAGCAGAGCGGTTCAGCGGCGCAGTCAGGCGCATTGACGTGCACAGCCTCCATCGCTCCCCGAGACAAGCTGTGCGGAGAGGTGGAGTCTGAGACAATCGGCACCCGCCTGCCAGCTGAAGTACAAAGCCTAATTGAAGAAAGCTGTTCTTTCATCCACACAAAGTATAAACAGCCAGTGCGATGGTGACAAACTTTCCAGCAGCTTTGTAGCTGCTACTCCAAGTGCTCGCATCCATCGGTGCTGAAAGTAGAAAAAAGAAGGCAAAGTCCTTATTTTGCAAAACTCCTCCGGCTGATTCCAGAATGGCTTTGGAGTTCATGCCCAAAATCTAGACATCTGTGATGCTCCTTAATCATGTACCAGATATTTCTTGTTTGCGTCCGAACTGTGGAAATATTATTCTTTGTTTTAAAAGCTTTTACATAAGCTCTTCATTTCCCACCCTTATTGGATAAGAGGTTTGTTTTTTTTTTCCTCCAAAACTTCTGCTGCTTTCTCCTCTTTACTAATGGCTCCACAGACACTGGCTGTGCCTTGGCCAAAGCGATTCTCTGTCTCAGACTGTCCCCTCAACAGGAAGAAGTGACGTGGTTTAGTAGGCAGAGCGGTGCTGGGCTGACAGTTGGGCTGGATGATCTTAGAGATCTTTTCCAACCTTAATGACTCGATGATTCTAA
Source organism: Phaenicophaeus curvirostris (assembly GCF_032191515.1). Lineage (NCBI taxonomy): Eukaryota > Metazoa > Chordata > Aves > Cuculiformes > Cuculidae > Phaenicophaeus > Phaenicophaeus curvirostris. The sequence goes on along the minus strand of NC_091396.1, from coordinate 69,250,561 downwards.
GTTCCTCAACTGCCCCAAGCTCTCACAAGGGGACAGGGATACCATTTTCCAATTCAATGGACGTGATCCAGTGAGGATCTGCTTTGCCACCGGGATGCAGGAACCACACCGAAGGGCTTTGTGGGACACACGATGATCTAAGACCCTATTTTCGGTTTTGGTGAGTGCTGGGAGGAGTGGCAGAAGGTTACCCTTTTCCCATCACCTTCCTGCCAGAGATACGCATGGCCCCGACGCTGTACGCCGTTGGCCCCCTGTCAAAACCAGGATGGCTGATGAGCTACGAACAACCTCACAGTTAGATAATAGATGAAAGAGCCTCAAGATAAATTAGGTGCCTCCAGAAAACCGGCTAAATATGTTTAAAACAGGAGATCCAACACCATTAATTCTCATCAAGCAGCTTTAAAAAAGGCAACCCGGCACTTGACTTATGCTTAGAAAACCTTATCTTTCCTTTTAACAGGCGTTTTATAGTGTATTTTGAGAAGATGACAAACAATAGGGTTATTTTGAAGTCATGCCAAACACTACATTCACTGGAGGAGGAGAACAATGTTACCTCCTATCTGTCAGCTGACCCTGCAGCCATTAAGCCATTTCACCAACAAACAATATTAATAAAAAAAGGGAAAGTGCTGTTCTTGAGTTCTTTACAACCAGGGCCGGGGAAATGTCTTTGAATGAGATATTTGTCCCTTCAGGAAAGATCACTCTGTCAAAAGTGAAACCCTCTGCAGGAAAGCATCAGTTTAATTGCTTTGGTTTGGCTTCCCAGCAATTTTCAGTTTCAAATGATGCCATATAAATTTCATATAAATTGAAATAAAATGGATAACCTCTGAGATACCGTTCAGATGATGGGGAGTTTTGGTAGTTTAAAACTTCTGGAGCAGGGACCGTATTTTTGCTTTGTGCCTGTTCAAATCCTCTGACGTGCTACTGTAAGACAAATAAGTTTGCAGCAAATAGCAACAACAAATACATAACATCTTTTCACCAGTAGGAATCTTCCCCAAATTGGACCCAGCCACAAGCAGAGGCAAAGATTTAAGGAGGACAGATGGGAACAGCTATTTCACCCAAATGCCTTTGTCGGCAGAAGGATCACTTGCTCACAAAGCATCCAGACAGCAGGACCAGTAGGTGTGATATTATTAACCATTCTGCATCATCCCGTGCATCAAATATCAACAAATCAATTTCAATGTTTTCAAGAAGCAAATTCCTTTCTCCCTCTCATAATTGGAATAAGCTTGTTCTCATCTGATGCCTTGCACCTGCCTGTTTAGGGTTGCACACACCAAAATGGCAAAGAACGTGGTCCTCAAATCAAAGGAGCCGTTTGCAAGGGTGAAACTAGAGGCATCTGTGCCAGTGGAGCTAGGAGCTAATAACAGTCACCACATAAAACAGCAGACCGAATTGCACTTTCAATGCAAATATGAGTAATAACGATGCTATTTCCAGCGTTATTGGCACATGTCACCGTGGGTGCTTGGATCGTGAACGCAAACACGTGGTGAACGCGGGACAAAACCAGCTTCTTCTGGCCCTGATCCACCCAGCTGCCTTTGCTCCACGCTGAGCCCTGTTACACTCCCCACAGCTCCGGGCAGGTGTAGTGCTCGGCTGGGGAGAGCTCGGAGCAAACCTGGGGCCTTTGCAACCCGATCTGCCGTGGGCAAAAGCCGCTTTCATCTGCCGCGTGTTTAGGCAAGTTTATGACTTGCGGCTGACACAAAAAAAAATCCAACGTAAGAAAATAATTGGATGTTAATTTCCTCCAGCTTTCCCTTAATTAAGCACGATGCAAGAAAATAATACAGTGACAAGAGAGAAGAGTTAAAGGTGCACTTTGCTTAGATATTTGCAGTGTTTTCTTTGCTGAGAAAAGGCTCTTGCTGTGGCAGGGAGGTCTCAGCTGGTGGGCTGTATCTGGGATTGCAAGGATAGAGAAGGGAGAATGGTTTTAAGCTGAAAGAGGGGAGATTTGGATTAGATGTTAGGAAGAAATTTGTTACTGTGAGGCCCTGGTGCAGGTTGCCCAGAGCAGGGGTGGCTGCCCCATCCCTGGAGGGGTTCAAGGCCAGGTTGGATGGGGCTTGGAGCCCCTGATCCAGTGGGAGGTGTCCCTGCCCAGGGCAGGGGTGGGACTGGATGGGTTTGAGGTCCCTTCCAACCCAACCCATTCCATGGTTCTATGATTTGATTCCATAATGCTTGCAGCATGGCCCTGAAAACAGAGCTCATGGGCTGAGGTGGCAGCACGAGGGTGCACCCTGGGTACCCCAAAAAAAAAATAAAAATCTGAGATTGCAGCCCTCCAGACTCTGAGGGAGAGATTTGCTGGGGATCTGTCTTTGCCCCCAGGGGTACCATTTGAGCTGAAGTTACCCAGTCTCCACCCTGCCTTGGCAGCCTTGAGTGCCCTCCTTGGGAGAACCCCCCCCCGACAGAGGCTCCTGTGCTGCTCCCGCTTGGGCTGAGAGCGGATTACTTAATTAACGATCCAAGAGTGTCAGGTGAAAGCCTATCTATCTGGAGTGAATGTCCCCGGGTTCCTAGGTGTGTACACATGTGGTATCATTTTTCCATTATTTGGAACATACAGTACTAAATTAATAACAGTCCCTACAAAGCCCTGGGGCTCTCTATGGAAGAATTTTTATCTCCTTACGAAAGGCTCACCATTTCTCATAGGAGAGATGCACTTGACTCCTGACCTCTTTTCAAAGGCACCTGTGTGAGCTTTTAAAATCCACTACCACCAATTATCCACTTTCAACCTGAAGTGTTTAAACCTCGGACCACATTAACTGAGCTTAGCACATAACCATGTCATTGCAGACTTCCTGATGTGAGGAGATGCCTTGACACGGCTGAAAGGGAGTTTAGGGATGAGGCATGAGATTATCAGCTTCTCCTCCTGACAGCTTCAAACAAAGGAGCCTTTTAGCCACCTGGTTTGTGTCTCCCACACCTGCATTAAGATTGGGAGACAAACCTTTGTACTGCTGCCTTGATCCTATTATTTGCATTTACCTGTCCACAGTTACCCTGCATCGCTTAATAGCCTTCAGAGAGACCAAAGGGAAGAAGATGCACATCTACTATTTCTCTTTCAGGTTTAATGCCTTTTCTTTTCTTTTTTCTTTTTTTTTTTTCTTTTCTCTCCGAGGCTGCAAGACTTTTAGGACACTATGGCATTTATTTAAACCCTGAGGAGATTTATTTGGCACAGGGGATGGAGGAAGAGAGACTGTGAGAAGTCTGAAGATATAGATGAGGGATGAAAAGGGAGAGGAGGCCATTTTAAGGGCTTCTAGCTGGGCTGCAGAGAGTAAAACCCGGTACCCGCTCCCAGCACCAGACAGATGTTTGGCTGTAGGACTCTTATACTCTCTGCTTACTCTGACACTGAGACTGCATCCGCCCCCTGGTCCATGTGAAGAGACACTGGCAGCTCTTCCCTTTGCTGCCTCCAAGTCCAGAGAGCAAGGGATGGCTGTGTTTGAAGTGCTTGACCTGGCCCCCAGGCACCTGCTCCCCTTCTCAGACCCTGTGCTGGGGTGCAGCCTCACTCCTCCCCAAGAAATAGCACCGCTTTGTTCTACCCACGGGCTCAAATGCCCCAAGAAGTCAGCTCCAAGGCCAGATTTAGCCTGCATGCAGAGTTCAGGATGTGCCCCCCTTCCATCTCTCTCAATTAGCTTTGTCTTCTCCGTCCCAGAGCTGAAGGAATGTCTAGATTTTAAATTAAATTCATATTCTCTTTCCCATGCTTGCAGAATTAGCCAAAAGGACAAACATTATTAACCTCTGGGATCCAGCCCTAGCTGACAAAGTGTCCATGCAAGAGGAGATTTCAGATGTAACCTGTCTATATACGTTGCTGCATTTCAGCCCCAGCCAGCTCCTTGACTCATCAACGTAACTGAGTAAGGTAGAAATATTAGAATTGCATTCATATTTCAGGCCTGCTTTGAATCACTAGGGTTGTGGAAAGCTCTGGATAGGTCCAAAAAAAAAAAAAAGTAGTAAAAAAAGGAGGGAAGGAAAGAGTGTTCTGGTTCTAGTTCTTCATATTTTCTTTTCCCCTCTGAAAAGTGAAACCCTCCAGCTGCCCAGCATTGCACAATGGCCCAAATGCTGTGAGTTCCAGCCCTAATCCCATCCTGCTCTGCACGCCAACCCCAGCAGAGCTCGGCAACCTGCCCTGCTGCCACCACGCTCCCCCAAGCCCTTCCCTACGCAAAGCTCAACTGCTCCCGGGGCCGGCAGGTAGAGGCTTGTCCCCACCACCAGATCACATCTACAGCCTGTGAAGGCTGTCCATCAGCTGCCAGAAACACAGGAGAGGGACAAAGAGCAGAGTCAGCTGCCTTGACCACCCTGTTTGGGCTGTTGCAGGAAGGAAAGTTGGTGTAAATCTAGATGTCAGTCCTGTGTGGCACATGCTTTCCGTTATGGTCAAAGGAGCGCTCCCAGGGATCCATCAGCATGCCAGGTGGGATGAAACCAAGCATCTTCCCTGGTTAACAAATGATGAATAAACTCCTTGTTCTCCTGTTGTCCCCACAGAAGTGACACTTCATGGGTGCTCTCTGCTCACCTTGAAGGATCCCTTCGATCGTGGCTGCAGGTGCCAGGAAAAGCCACTGAGATCCAGTTCTGGTTTTGTTATTATTGATATCACTGTTACCAAACAGTTGAAAAGTCTAAGATCTGCAACGTCAGCATTGCCTACACCAAACTCCATAGAGGAAAGCTTCACCAGGGCTGGCAAGGGACCAATGGGAACAAGCGAGCATCGTGCATTTTACCCACGTACCAGGCAATGAACTTGATGAATTGGCCAAGAAGAGCCTTAATAAGGGGGGCTGGTCCATAGCAAATAGCGCTGCACCAAGTGCCATCCCCTGGTGAAAAGCAAAGGCTTGACCAAAAGCCAATAGAGCCTGAGGGAAAGGATGGGCTGTGGTTAAAGACATGCACTGAGCTTTCCAAGAGGGATGGATTTAGTTCCTCATCTTGGCTTAGTTTTCCCATGATCATGACGTCAAAAGAATCACTTCATCTTTTGCCACCTCAGCTTCCAATCTGTTAAAGCGTATTTATAGTAATTTTTTTTCCTCGTTTCTCCTGCCCTTTGTCTTTTCTGTTCTGATTACAAAGAGTTCAGAGCAAGATTGTCTCTTACTTCACAAGGTCCATCAGAAGAGGGCTCTGACCTAAGTTCCTGCTGCTGGAACACGAATGTTATCTGTACGGTAACGCAGTGCCTGCCATGTGTATGACACTGGTAGGGAAATGCACATTACTATCTGTGGAAAATATTGATTTGAATGAAAATGTTGAGTGGCTTGTTTGGGAAAGGAGAACCCTGAGCGTGGTTTCCATTTTTTCCCAGAAAAATCTCTGAAGGAAGTTTACAAACCCCAGAATTCTTGTGAAATCAAAAAGCGTTCAACAGTAAGTGCTACAAAGTAAAACAAAAGACAATTTTGTCTGTCCCACGGGCGGATTTCCTTCCTCTGCACAATTCATTGGAAACCCTTTTCTGTCACCCAGCCTTGGTCAGGGCTCTCATTCCAGAGGAATCACTTCTGCACTTGTGTGTCAAGAAAAAAAATCTGTTTCCAATAGGCGGTAAAAGGTCTGCTCATCGTACTCCCGTTTCGTAAAAAGCACTCCCAGCTCCTCGAGGCGGCACACTGGCAGTGTCTCACAGGGCGTTTTGCATTCATCTGACCATCTGCAGAGCTCTGCTGGGTCCGGGAGGCTCAGAGTTGGCCCAAGACTGGCTTATGGAAAAAGTCTGTGTTTCAATGTGATGCTTTGCCCCTCTTGACTCAGCCAGCCTTGGCTCTACCTGCAGCTTCTCCCTTTCCTGCTGCTGCAGGCAGCTGCTGGGCATGAAGGTGGATGAATCAAGTTGCTTCCACTTTGCTTTGCCTCTCCTTGGAGCTTCCAGCCAGAGCAGCCAGCAGGTCCTCAGCAAGGGCTAAAGCTGCCCATGTACATTTTTTTTTTCTTCCTGTGTGTTTTAAACTGAATTTCAAACCAAAACCTGCAGTGTGCAGATTAATAACTTGGTACCCATGGGAGCAAAAACAGTTTAGGGAGCATCAGACCTGTCTTAAATTTAGTTACAGGAAAGGATTCCACCTTTCTCCAAGCAGAAGAGGTAGTTTTGTGCAGAAAATAATGTTTGTAGGTTTTCCCCCATCACAGACAGAACTTACAGTCTTACCTGCAAACCATGTTACCCCTGAGTCAAGGAGCAGACCAAGGACTTGTTCTGGAGATGTTGTCCTGTTGTCACCAAGAGGCAGCCCTTTAGGGGTGATGGGGGAGGTGCAGAACACCCTCTCCTCCTGTTTCCTGCCCTGTTGTCCCCAGGTTGTGCTGTCTGCACCATCACCTTTTCCTCACCATAACACCAGGTGGTCTGTCCACCATGCAAGGCCCCATTTGCAAGTATTCAGGGGGTCGTTAGTCACCCAGAGTCATAGAGTTCCTCAAGTGGAACTGAAGGCTGGGCAAGAAGCATGGATTTGTTCCATCTCTCCATCCTCAGGAAGCCAGAGCGTCACCAGAGGAGGTCAGGGCGGATTCCCAGAAGTGTGACCCATCCTCTCAGCAATGTGAGTATAATTCAGAGCATGCCATGGGCTTGCCGACACCTCTGGAGTTTGCTGTCATGACTTCACGAAGTGTTGCACTCCCCCAGGAAGAGCAACCCAAAGAGGAGGAGTCCGATGGTGCCTCTGCTGCCCTCAGACAGCGGGGGCTCATGATTGTGTAATGTTTACATGACCACAGAGCTCACCATGGCTACATAGACCTCGGGAACAACAGCTCTAGCCCGTGTGCTTAGAGGAGAGCAGACCTCTTCTTCTGGAGCCAGAGGAGCCTGTGCTTGCCTGGGTAATTAGCTGAGTGCTGCCTGTGCCACAGGGAGAGCCTGCAAAGCCCTGCACACCCTTGTGTTGGCATTCTCCATCTCAGAGCCACAATACACTTCCAAAAAGGCCATTTGCGCAACTGGGATTTCTGCAACCACAGAATAGTTTGGGTTGGAAGGGACCTTAAAGATCATCTAGTCCCAACCCCACTGTGATGGACAGGGACATGTTCCACAATGCATTAATATTATTCCCATTGGAAATGTGGAAATGCAGCTATGTATGAATACAGTAGCGTAATGAAATAGCTAGAAGAAGGTATTGAACCTGCCAAGTAAATAGCAAGAGCAGGTTTCCTGATTGCTCAAGCAGACCAAGCTCTACATCCCACCATGTCTGGGCAGCTGCTGGGCTCTTGTGCCTGGCAAGCTCTGATTCTCCAGTCAAGAGAGGGCTGTGCCAACGCTCCCCAGCTGGAACATCACTGGTGTTTGTGCAGACAAAGTCCTGACTGATTTTATTGCAATGGAGATTACGGATTTGACACAGACCAGCTTCTGTTGGCAAACATGGGGATGGAGTGTGTTGACCAGTTGGAGGTTGTTTCTTTTGGTTGTTTGTCATTGTTTTTTATGGAGATTTTTTCCTAAAGTGTTTGCTGCTACCTTTTTGATTTAGATGAGTAAATGTCATGATGAACAAAACCAAAGTCTTTCCCAAACCATGTCTTCTGGGAAAGAAATGGGTTGGCCTTTGAGACCATCCCTAGGGAGCACTATCATAGAATCATAGGATCATCGAATAACCAGGTTGGAAGAGACCCACCGGATCATTGAGTCCAACCATTCCTATCAGACACTAAACCATGTCCCTCAGCACCTCATCCACCCGTCACTTAAACCCCTCCAGGGAAGGTGACTCAACCCCCTCCCTGGGCAGCCTCTGCCAGTGCCCAATGACCCTGCCATTCAGAGGCTCTTTTTTCTGGTTTCCCCAGTCTCAAAACCCCACAGAATCTTTCTCCATGTCATGGGGCCTCTTTCTTTTATCATGTTGGGGGAGTATTTTTTATCTGAAAGCTCTCCAGCCTTTTCAGACTATCCCAGCCCCTCAGACCTGAAAGACCAGTGGTCTTCCTGGTGGATCATGCTGCAGGCATCCATGACAACCTTCCCCTTCAGTCCCTTGGGACCTATGACCTCACAGATGGGCAGGGACACCTTCCACTGGATCAGGTTGCTCAAGGTCCCACACAACCTGGCCTTGAACACCTCCAGGGATGGGGCAGCCACATCTTCCCTGGGAAACCTGGGCCACAACAGTCATGGAGATCCCATAGATACCCTTCAAGTTAGACTCTTTCCTTGGCATTCAAGGCAGGAAAACAAGGAGGGAAAACACAAAAGAAAAAAAAACCAAGAAGCCACAGGGACCGTGCACCACCCACGTGGAGAGCTCCAGATGTTCCCTTCACCAGCACAGCAGCCACCAGTCTATTAGACACTCATTAGCAAGTGTAGACACTGGCAGCAGCAAATCTGGGGACATCCAGTCTGCAAAACGGCCCTACTTTTCCCTCCTAAGCCCCTTCTTTGAAGATCCCTTGGCCTCCTGCTGACACACATCTTGTGGAGATGCCTCTAGTGAGAAGTTCCTCAGCACCACCCAGTGCAGCGAGGGTATAGCCTTTGAGAATGGATGGTATCCAAATGTTTGGCAGAAATTCCAACTTTCCTTACTTTTAGGCATATCTGTGGCTTTTTGATACTGTAAACAACTGACATAGGCATGGAAGAATAGTGTATCTGAAACAGTTTATACAAAAGAATTCCATCTGTCAGTCTGTTTACAGTTCACATGTGAAAAGGCAAAAATCTTTAAAGGGAAAACCCTGAGGGAAAAACATTTATATATATATACACATATATATATACACGTGTATGTATATATATATATATTTATATATCTCTATCTATCTATCTATATATCTCCCATATATATATGGGATAAGTAACAAATAATTGTTGAACAGTATCAGTGTAGACTTTTTTTTTCCTCTTGAAAAGCAGTCTTTTTTTTTTTTTTCCCTAGTGTAAATTAAATTTTCCCAGTTTGCTTTCTAACTTATTCGAAACAGCACAAAGAAAGCAGATTGGAATTAACAGGGTGATTTGGTTGGGGTTTTTTTTAATTTTGTTTTGTTTTTTTTCTCTACAAGACACTTCCCAGTTTTAAAGTTGTCCTAAAGCTTCTTGAAACTGTGCATTAGATCATGGTGTTGTAGTGAAGGAGAAATACTGCTGTTACACCCTTGAGAATAACCTTGATAACACAGTCCAGCCGCTGTGTTATCTAGAAGGGGATTTTAGAAATTGTTGTGTGAGCTTTAACTTCTGCTTGGACAACCACCAAGGAAAGCCAGCGATGATCCAGGTTTTGTGTCTTTTCCCAGGGGAAGGAAAAATCCTGTATAATTATCCACCTCACTCTTACAAATGCCAAAGGGCAGAATCTTAGAGGCAAGTGCAGTAAAGACCTGATTTTGTAGTGTTTGTGCTGAGCTGAAACAAATCTGGGTAAGATACATGCTCGTACATAGTTGTCCCACAGGAGATTTTTAGCCCTTTAGCCCTTCCCCATCCAGGGAGGGGGCAGCCACAACTTCTCTGGGCAACCAGAGAAGTTCCAGGGCTTCACCTTCATTGTGAAGAATTTCCTCCTTATGCCTAGTCTAAATCTGCCCCTTTCCAATTTATAGACATTGCCCCTAGTCCTATCACTACATGGCTTTATAAAAAGTCCCTCCCCACATGTTGAAGACCAGGACTGTGGATACATCCCTGGGGAGGATGGTTTAGACATGGTTCAGAGATCAGACGTGGATTTTCCACCTCTGGAGCATGAATGTTTGGTGGTCCCCTGGATCACATGCCAAGTGGGACCCCAAGCAAATTGTGGAGGCTGTGAGAAGAGGGTCATCTTCTTGCAGAGACACCGTCAAAGGCAGACAGGATCAGCCCCATTCCGCAAGCATTGTATTGATCCAAGGATGAGCAAGTGTCTCACCTCAAGCTGCCCTTGCCCTCCTGGCCCTGCTCGTTTGGCTGCTGCTGAAGCACCAAGGAAATTCAGACAACAGCACATCTTAGGTCCTATTTTAATGGCTATGATTGTCTTCTTCTGTTTGGTTTTAGGAGTCTCAGGATGAAGGAAGATGGTTAACAGCACAAATATTTACATGTGGCAACCGTTTATTTTAATTGCATGGGCTGAAATCAAGGTTTTCTGTTGCCTACACAGCAACTGGAAGAGGTTGGGGGTGTTTTTATCGGCATACCAGAGCCCAGCCAGCCTTGGGAGGTGAAGGAACAACGTTGCCCACAAGCTTGACCAAACATGTGCTCCTCATATTCCTCCACCATGAAACAGCTCTTTTTTTGTTGTGTCTTGGCAGAGTTATGAGCCTGCAGTCCTAGTACGATAACATCTCATTTCTGTTCAACTTCATGGGGCCAGATTCTTCCCATATGTTTCACATGGAGCAGCAACAAGTGTGTAATGCACCTGTGCCCACTCTTCTGTCTGGGTTACCAGCTCCCAGAGACCCTCTCTCTGCTTTATATTTACACAGTGCATAGCAGAAGGCAGTCCCAAAGAGCAGGAGAAATAATAAATGTAGTGAGCTTTCCAGTGGAAGGTTGTTGCCTGCATGTTGTAGCAGTAGGGAGCAGTCTGTTTGGGTCTGGTGTTGGCTGAAACATTTCCCAAGAGATCTGCCCAAACTGAAAACTCCGAGCAGAAAAAAGGTCACCTTTTTGGAATGTCTTGTTTTCCAGATCAATTCCTATCTCCTTACCCAAAGCTGTGTGCAACAAAACCAGTTCGGTTGCTAAGACACAATGAAAAATTGAAGAAAAGATGCCGATTGTTTAGCATCAAAATAGAGGAGAAAAAAAGAAGCAGAAACAAATGTTTTTAGAGAACTGTTGATAATAATAGTATTCTCTCTGGGACCAAGATCACCAAGGGTGGTAATGTGTATTTACAGTCTTAAACTGATCTTTTCTGGAGAGGTGAGAAAGAGTTTTGCACCAGGGACAGGTTTCCTGGCTAGGATGCTAGAACAAGCTTAGCTTAATATAGAGTGAGGAGAAATCTAGTCTTAGATAACACTGTGCTGTTAGATGTGGACCCTAAATAACCTCTCTGTTAAGAGGCAGATGTGCTGCCATCCCCAAGGAGGACTTGCATGTCTGGACATTTGCTGGGTCAAATGGGTGCCTTGTACTCAAAAGATCTTTCCTTCATCAGTACATGGCATTCTCTCAAGCCACCCTGGCTTCAGCTGAGAGCAGCCAAGAGTCTCGCAGCTCATTAGAGTAGCAGTTCTATTTGTCTTTTTAATCTATTTGGTGTGTGGAACCTTAATTCCATTTGTTTTGCCATGCAATGCCTGTTTGAGAGTGTCTTCTGTGCAACTATCTCTATTTTGTTTAGGATGGGATTGGCAGCTGTGATTTATGGGTCATTTATTTTTGTTTTCCTCTTCCTGCTACCTTTTATGTTCTTTCTATCTTAGCTGCATTGCTTTTCTTACTTTACTAGTGCAGACTGGAAGGAGGTAGTTGGGTCCTACGCAGGCCTGTGGAGCTCGAGGCAGTGCAAGAGGTGATCATAGACAAGGTGATTTCTCTCTCTACCCACTGCTTTTGACACCAAAGCAAATCACCACAAAGCTCTTCTCAGCAAGGAAATCTGGAAGAAGCTTCTGGATCATCATCATGGCTAGTCTTGGGTCATCACCAATTCTATGATTTTGTCATTTCTTCGTGCCAGGTGTTTCCCTTGTTTCACTCAGCCTGTGGTTGGTTTTCTTGGATATTGACTTCAGCTTCATTTGACCTTCATGTCTCCACTAATATATATTCCAGGCCAGATGTCAGATCCTGTGGAGATAGGGACCCACAGCCCTAAGTGCACCATTGCCTGCCTATCTGAATTTGGCTCTCAGAGCACGGGGCACTGCATGAGGAAAACATCCCCTTGACTTGTCCTGCAGAGGCAGCAAATGCTTGGATATATAATGCATTCAGTCTGTGTTCCACACATCTCTCTAGGAGTTCTTTCCCCTCCAACAGGAGCATCGGCCTGTCAAAGACCTCACAGCACCTGTATTTTGGGGAAAAGCAGCCAAGGAGATGCTAGTGGTGTTGCCTCAATAAGTATTGCAGGTCAAGAGAGAGGATTGCTCCACCAACATGTATATCCAGGTATGGATAGTCAGACAGGCTTTGAGGTCAACCTGTGTGGTTTTCGGGGGGTTTATGACTGTCTGGGACTAACAGAGAGCTTTGAAACCTGATTTATCATGAAGCAGAACCAATGGATAGAGTTCAGTGTTTGGCTACTGAGACACCCAGATTTCCCAAATGAAGTAGAGGACAAAGTGCCAAGGGCAAAAGAAGGCACAGAACCCCTCATCTTGGCCATGCTGGGATGTCACCCCATCTGTCAGTTAAAGCTATGGAGCAGATGAGGTGAAGTAGATATATAGGAGTTGTTTCTTCTTCTTGTGAATTAGAAATCTATTACTTCACAGTACGGAGCAGCCTTCATTAAAGGTGGATAAAAATGCAGGCAAATCCAAATTGCCTTGTTTGCCAGCATCCTGGTGTGGATTCATCCCATAAAGCTGCAGGTATTAAAGTGGGAGATAGGAGTCAGGAGTGTGGGATCCCTCATGCATCAAGACTGACCACTTAGTCGGTGGGCCATTCGGGTCTTAAATGGTCAACTGTGCTGTGTTGGTTAGGATGGGAAAAAATTAATATGACCAATTTGGCTGTGCTGGTGCATCACTCACCTTTCCATCGTTGAAGACATGAGCCACCTGGGCAGTGGCCTTTACACTAGTGGTCCTCATGGTTTTTCAGCAGCGATACCATTTCTGCTTTCCATTCCAGGTCTTCCATCCCCCTTCTGGTTGCAAGCCAGGTGACAGCAGCTGAAGGTCCATGAGTCTCCCAACCCCATCTGCGGACAAACCTTGGGAAGTTCTTGGATATGCGACAGGCTGTACAACGAGGTGGCCCTACAAGGTTGGAGAGCATGGAGGGCAAGGGCAAAGTGGGAGTGCCAAGGATGTGCAGCATGCAAGCAGGAACTCAAGAGCCTTCCAATTTCCCTGAATCGTCAGCATCCCCTCCCTTCTTGTTGCGGAGTAGCTTTGCCATCCTGGCTTGGGATGGCTGGACACACGCACTCCTTAGTGATCTCGACAAACACAGCCAGCTGGGGTACATTACATCAGCGCTGGGTGGGGTGGCCCAGCCAAAAAGGCCTCCAGACAGCGCAGGATGTGAACCGCTCTGCCGCCGCGCTCCAGTCAGGGCTCTGCATCCAGAGATCGCACACAGACAGCCCTCACGCTGAAATCCCCCCTCCCTCCCTTTTTTTTCTTTTAACCTCTTGTTTCTAAAGTGGTTTCTAAAATAAGCCAAAGCAAGCAGCAGCTGCAAAAGCCGTTTGCTGTCAGAATTGGCCCCTGTGCAGACGGCCTAGATACTGCAGGCGCTTGTTTTGCATTTTAAGCCTAAACATTCCTCCCCACCTCCTGGCTTTTGCTGTTCAACTCTTAGTTTTTAATAGTCCTTGTCATGATGGAAAGTGCCAGACTCCAGCTGTTCTTCCCAAACCTCTGGGAGAGGCCTGGTTACATCTAGTTCTCATAAATCTTGAATCCAGTTCTAGCAAGTCTTTAAGCCTGACCACTACGCTGCCCGGGCAGCCCGTGATTGAAAACAGGAGCAGAGGAAGAGAAGAGGATAGGAGGGAAATAGAGAAAAGTCTCTGCATACTTGTAGGCTGTTTCAGGAAAAGTTTCCAAGAGGCACGGTGTGTAAGTCACGCTGAGATGGGGTCAGGGTGTTCCATACAGTCCTTGTCCCACCTTACAAACAGCTCGTACCATCAGAGAGAGAAGTGGTGGAGAGGGATTGCTTGGGAAAACAAAGAGGGTTTCACCTGACCTGTGCAGGAAAGGGCTGGGAAGATGTCCTTGTGTCAGGAACTTTGAGGACCTGCGTAACCAAGATATGAAGATCCTGGATCCCTCAAGGCTGTGACAAATCGGTGTGAGCTCAGCAAGTCTGATCTATGTCTGTTGGGGATTTGGCCTTCATGGTTACAGAATAGAAAAAGCAAAAAAGGAAAGAAAGGAAAAGCAGAAACACACATTGCTTTAGGAGATGCGTATACATTAATGCAACTACATGTCTGTCCCAGTGCTTGGTAAGGAGGGAGGAAGTGTTGAACCTCTGCAGAGCAGAGCATCTCTTGAGTGGCCACAAAGGCTGGGAAGAGATCTGAAATACTAGGGATTTAATGGTCCAATGGGATAAAATTAAATATATTCCCATACAGATGAGAATGCCATGCTCCAGCCCAGAAATCACAGCTGGACCTTGGCCACAAGGTGCCTGGGTGTATCCTGGGGAGGATTGTTGCCTGAGCCAGTCAGAGGCTTCGGCTCATGTGAGCACATGGGAAATGATGGATGGAACCTTCCACAGACAATGGCTTTTAGTTATCAATGTCAACCTCTGGCCTTTCCAACAACAGCACTAGGGACACCAGGGTCACCTTGAGTGCCAAAGACCTTCTGTCCTTTGCAGGTGAAAGAAGTCTTCAAAAGTTTGGTCCTATTTCCACCAGCAAAATTTCCACAGGAGACTGAGAAAATCCATTTTCCCCTCCTGGAAAGATACAACGCAGGAATGACGTTCTTGTGGGTTACCAACAGCAGAAGTCTCCACTTCAATTTGAAGAAGGGGTTTATTAAATTTGTGGGTGGGATTATGTTTTACAATCACTATGTGGCACTCTGGGAAGCTACTCCCAGACTCTTGCAGTCTTTACTACAGCCATGACAAAAGGCAAGACATGACAAAAACGTTACTGTGTCCTACCCTCCCCACGACTTGGAAGAGGAAACAGGAGCTCTATTTTAATTAATTTGGAATGAGATAGGAAATATCAAATGACCACTCTAGCAAATACAATGTCCAGGGCAGCACTACATTTGCTTTCATACAGGTGGAGAGATTGAAATCTTGACCATCATCATCATCATCACCACTCATGCAAACTTTTCTTGTTTGTGCCCATGTGGGAGGATTTGGAAACCACCACAGGGAGAACCATGAGAAAAAAAGGGTATAATAAGCTGAACATCCCCCCAGAACGTGCCCCTCAAGCTTCACAGCTACTAGACAGAAATCTCTTCCAGAAAATAACAGTGAAATTAGCCAGTAGCATTGAAACAGGCACGTGTTTGGAGCATGGAAACCAATAACTCGGGGGAAATGTGGAAGTCAAGGGCCATGTGATGGATGGATGGGCTACGGCTTTTTAAGTATACGCATTCCAAGGGAACATAAACTTTTGTTTCTCCAAGTGCAGCTTAACCTCATCTGACTCTAGGGGCATCTTTTCAGAGACTATCGGATAAGGCCTATCAGAATCACAAGTTTCTATGGGTAAGCCATGCACTTAAGCGGCTACATATTTAAATACTCAGATGAGCCTCCTTCCTGGATTTCCCAACATCTGTGCTTCCTCGCCTTGGAAGCCATCCCCCTCTTGGATCTGGACACTCAGGCTCTGCGGAAATGAGTGGGAGCAGCTAAGGACAAAATTTTGTGCTGTAAAGCAGAGCTCTCTGGAGCGATACGAGTGCCACAGGCGGCGGGTGCTCCACAAGAGCTGCGAGCAGCTGGAGTTGCATCATTGCTGTTGCTGAGTTAGTGGGGACATTCTTCCACAAAGCACGGTGAAAATGGCAGGAGGGATGGTGGAAGCACATAGGATGAGACACGATGCTCTTCTTCTTTTCTTCCTTTTGACTACAGCCTGTCCTGGCACCACCTTGCCCCCAGATGTCTTGTGGGAGAGCAGGGTAGCCAGGCTCATGCCAACGTAGACTGAGCAGCAAGGACTGTTTTGCTGCGTCTCATTTATTACCAACGACATATTTCCAGTGCTGTTATAAAGCTTATCTCCTCCTGTCATTTCCCAATATCAAATCGCAGTAAGAAAACAGATTTCCCTTTGCTTAACACAGGTAGTATTACACTAGGGAGTGTTAATGGCTTAAGCAAAGATTTTTCCACCTACAGGCGAGTGACTGATAGTTTATACATCTGCTGCACAAAACCAATACTTAAATCCCAGTTTTAATGGGTCATATCACCTGTGGTTTCAAAATAACTCTGAATTTTTCCCTGAAGTAAGATGCAAAATGATGAAAATTAGTACTTGGAAGTGAGACAGATTTTCTTCAGTTCAACAAACAATTGGGAGCCCATCACTTTTTCAAGTTAAATTGTCTTGAGTGATTTTGTCGTAGGTCAGGAGGAGGTCAGACAAGTTAGGCTTGGTCTTTTTCCTGCGTTGTCGTCTCTCAGCAGGAGGAGGAAGTGTACCTCAGCAAGTGTCATAAACACCAATTTCCCCAAATTTCATAATCATTTAGATCTAATTACAAGACGCACATGGTTTTTGACTTTCCCCAGGAAGGCTTTGGGGAGCATCCATCACTAAGCCAAATAAAAATGAGTTTGGGTTGATTTTGCTGCTGGGTGGGTTTGCATTTTTAATCCAGGAAATTCAGTTTAATTCCAGAAACTTGTTTTAACAGGCTGTGTTAAAAACTCCAGGTCAATTCGCTCACTGCAGCATTGTAGAGGCGGGGAGGGGAATGACTCACGCACTTTGCTTCGCTGTGTCTATCAGAAAAAGAGACACCAATATACTCAGTTTGGGACACAGAGTGGCCACTTGTGCTGCTGCCTCCATCTCTGCCTCCTACAATAGAAGCTCCCAAATCTAAAAGGCTGAGAGAAACCTCACAGGGGCTAAATTTGTGTTCTCAGTTCATTTTAAGAAGGATGTCATAAAGCAAAGAAGCCTGTTTGCTCTGAAGGTCAGCAAAAGCAGTGTGAGTGTTGGTGGCATTTTTAGCAGCAGGAGACTCCTTATGACCTTGCCTGAGCTGCTTATGGCTTTCAGGGGTGACTAAGTTCAGATCACTTACTTTAAAGTTTCATTTTAAGTGCTGACTAGCGGTATTTGTCTCTCTTCTCTCCACATTCCAGAGCTGCAGCACTATGCTGGTGGCATCTCTCCCTCTGAAGGCCACGGTGAGGCACTCAACCTGATGCATCTCCATGGTCCCCCTGTGCACTTCAGCCTACGGGGACACCTGACTGCTTGCAGCCCTCAAGCAAGTGCTGATATCTAAGACTTTTCTCACTAGTAAATAGGAATTTGCCTTAATGGAGCGGCACAGGACAGGAACACCTAACCATGATTTAATTCATCTCTGGATAGCCCTTCAGAGGGAGCTAAGCCACTGCAGAGAGGAAACATTGGTAATATGGATGCTGCAGTTCTCCTTATCTCAGCTTTCTGTCCCTGCTCATCATTAAATTATCCCACAGCCCTTTACAGACAGTGCTGCTATATCCACAGCTCTATTAATAAACCTTCTGCAGCAGTAAATCCCTGTGCCTGACTGCAGACTGTCAGTACCTCTTCTGATTTATTCTCCATTTACCCACCATTTGCTTCATGGATAAAATGAAGGAGCCGCTTGTTTCACTCCCTTCGTGACCCCTCCGTGATAGCGGTGACCGCCTCCAAGAGAAGGTGCTGAGGCCCCCCCCTGGTTTGCAGATGGAACTATTTGCCAAAAAGAATAAAAAAATTCCTCCTATGGAGATGCCGAAGTGCAGGATACCAAGAGCTGGGGCCATCAGCCACTGTCAGTGGGTTACTCCAGCAGGTCCCCATGAAAATATCCATCTCCTCTCACTCCAATAAAGCAGTCACAGCTTTTTGCCCCATCCCATGCTGTAGCTATCGTCCTCCCAGCCATCAAATCCATGGGTCTGACACCGTTTTGGCTCACAGACCCACTCTGGAGGCGGTTGCCCTGCTCAGTGACACTCCCACGCTGGGGAAGTGCCGTGAGAGCACTCAGGGCTGGAGACACCGGAGTAGGCGAGGGTCCACAGCTGATGGATTAACCCCACAAGCTGGGTTCTAGGAAGTGGGACCATCGTGTCAAGGATAGTGGGCTCACAAGTGCCACAACAGCCAAGTGCTCTGCAGCACATGCTGGAAGAGCAGCCACTGAGCATGAGAAGCTGGAGTCAACATCTCGCTCCCCACCAATACCCATGGGACCAGACCTATGTAGCAGCTTAGGATGGTGGAAGCAGCTTATCCCTGGTGCTCTGCAGTTCACAAATCAACTTTTCCACAAATAGGGCCACCATCACCATAAATGTGGGCAGGACTTCTTCAAGCATGGCCAGCACTGCCATGAAGATGGTCAACAGTGCTACAGGCATGGCAAGCAGATGCCACGATAACCCCTGGCCCCGGGCATCTGCAGCTGGTGCTTCAGAGCAATGCTGGAAGGTGGCAGAGATGGTTATTAATGGACTGTGGAAAGCTAAAGAGAATCACAGAATCATAGAATCATAGAATCATAGAATCATAGAATCACAAAATAATTTGTGTATGAAGTGACCTCAAAGCCCATCCAGTTCCACCCCTGCTGCCATGGGCAGGGACACCTCCCACTGGATCAGCTTGCTCAGAACCCCATCCAACCTGGCCTTGAACCCCTCCAGGGATGGGGCAGCCACGACACCTATTTCAATGTCTCCCCACCTTCATCGTGAAGAATTTCTTCCTAACGTCTAATTTAAATCTTTCCCCTTCCATTTTAAAGCCCCAACCACCAGCCACGCATCCCGGGCAGCTGGACAAGCAGGAGGCTGCTGACGTGCTTGAGGGTCCCGTCCTTGCTAAGGCAGGATGGCCCCACTTTCCTCAGTTCACAGCTGACTTGTTCAGTGATGGGGGAAAGTTTAATAGACTGTCTTGGCCCGGACAACACTTAAATTAATTTTCTGGACTCCAGAGGGATTGTGGTTGGCCTGTATCAGCCTCAAACACACTTTGATTCATTTTATTTCCTCAGCTCCAAAGGGATCCTTTTTCGGCCTGTTTTGGCCCTAAGCTCTCTTTGATTCACTTTTTTCCTAGACTCCCAAGGGCGTGTGGTTGGCCTGTTTTGGCCCTGTTTTCCCGTCACTTTTCCGCGCTGGTATGTAATGCATCTGCATGCTTTAGATTTCTTCACTGCTTACGCGGTCACTGTAGGCCAAGTTTGGATGTATTTTGCAATATTTTGGGAAAGATAAATGCACTTGGACTGTCTAAACTCATTCACCTTGCTAAGATTTTTCTTCAGTCATTCTCCCCCTTGTCTTTCCCACCATTACAGCAGGACAAGAAGCAGTTCAGACACAGCATGGCCAGCCCCATCCTGGAGAGGGGACATTCACTGTGGGTTTTGCAAAGGAGAGCACGCCAAGAGAGGAAGGAAAAGACTCAAAGAGCGGGAAGATGGAGAAGATCTACCACCCACGTGGCTACTGTCCCTATCAAAGGGATCTGAACAGGCTGCACCGCTGGGCTGAGACCAATGGGATGAGGTTTAACAAGGCCAAATGCCGGGTCCTGCACTTGGGGCACAACAACCCTGAGCAGCTCCAGACTAGGAGAAGTCTGGCTGGAAAGCTGCCTGGAGGAGAGGGACCTGGGGGTGTTGGTTGACAGCGACTGAACGTGAGCCAGCAGTGGCCCAGGTGGCCAAGAAGGCCAATGGCATCTTGGCTTGGATCAGAAACGACGTGGCCAGCAGGGCCAGGGAGGTTCTTCTCCCTCTGGACTCGGCACTGGTGAGACCGCTCCTCGAATCCTGTGTTCAGTTCTGGGCCCCTCACCACAAGAAGGATGTTGAGGCTCTGGAGCGAGTCCAGAGAAGAGCAACAAAGCTGGTGAAGGGGCTGGAGAACAGGCCTTATGAGGAACGGCTGAGAGAGCTGGGGGTGTTTAGCCTGGAGAAGAGGAGGCTGAGGGGAGACCTCATTGCTCTCTACAACTACCTGAAAGGAGGTTGTGGAGAGGAGGGAGCTGGGCTCTTCTCCCAAGGGACAGGGGACAGGACGAGAGGGAATGGCCTCAAGCTCCACCAGGGGAGGATTAGGCTGGACATTAGGAAAAAAATTTTTACGGAAAGGGTCATTGGTCCCTGGCAGAGGCTGCCCAGGGAGGGGGTTGAGTCCCCTTCCCTGGAGGGGTTTAAGGGGCGGGTGGACGAGGTGCTGAGGGACATGGGTTAGTGATTGATGGGAATGGTTGGACTTGATGATTCTGGGGGTCTTTTCCAACCTGGTGTCTCTATGATTCTATGATTCTATGAAAGGTGATTTCATGCTCTGGCACACTGTGAGATACTTCACCTTGTCACTGAGCCTGCCAGCCGTCCCCGCCCCCGCACTAGGTGGGAAGCTGATATGCACATGGCCTCAACTTTGTGGAGAAGCTGTGCAAATAAACCTCCTCAATGCTATCATAAAAGAAAAGGGATTTGATTGGTGGTGCCACCTAACCGTACTGCAACAAGCTCAATGGTGACTTCCCAGTGCAGAACAAGCCAAAGAGGTGATGTCTATCGCTACACTCATACCCCTCTTGTCTCTTCTTGAACACCCCTTGGACTTTTACAGCCATCTCAGGGTTGGTATTTGCTCGCACTGAGCTTGTACAGTTTCCCTGATGGTGGCAGAACATACTGCCAGCACAAAGGGCTCTGAGCACTGGGAGAAAAAACAGCTGGGGGTCTGGCTGCCCTGTTAGAAGTCCATCGCTTCCTTGGAGAGCCTGTGATGATGACATTTATGACTCTACAGTAGCGCTTTGCTTTTTTCTTCTGAAATTTCAAAGGAATTTGTCCTCCACCAAGGAGGAGTCAGGCAGAGTCCCAGTCCAGAGCGGCATCCTCCAGAATGCATATAAGAATAAAACCTCACTTTTGGTATCCAGGATATTGCACCAGAGCTGCAACAGCAAATCTATTTGGAAAACAAGTCCTGTGATGAATGGCTGAGAGGACTGGGATTGTTTAGCCTGGAGAAGAAACTGAAGGGAGATCTCAATGCCTTCTGCCACTCCCTGAAAGGGGGTTGTAGTGAGATGGGTGTTGGTCTCTTCTCCAAGTAACAAGTGATAGGGCGGGAGGAAATAGCCTCAAGTTGTGCCAGGGGAGGTTTAGATTGGATATCAGAAAAAATATTCTTTATCAAAACAGTGGTGAAGCCCTGGCAGAGGCTGCTCGGAGCAGTGGTGGGGTCTCCGTCCCTGGAGAGGTTCAAAAAACATGTAGACATGGCACTTCAGGACATGATTTAGTCAGCTTGGTGGTGCTGGGCTGATGGCTGGACTGGATGATCTTAGAGGTCTTTTCCAACCTTATGTTTCTACAATTTTATGGATTTATCTCTTTTATAACTTACAAATATCACGACAGTGCAAACTCATTTTGTAGCCAAATAGAACCACGTTTCTTTCCATATAGACTGTCTGGAGATAAATATTTCAGCATAGAATTTATTGTTTACAGAGCTTCCACATTTACTGCACAACTTCCTTTTATCAAGATCTAGTTTCAGAGTTGAAGCAAGAAAGAAATTCAATAAATTCAAGAACCTGTTAATAGTGTGAGGAGAAGGCAGCTCTTCACTGAGTGAGCATGTTTAATTGTCTAATTGTCCCAGGAAATTTAAAGCAGAATGTGTTTCTGACAGCTTCGTTGATGTGACTTTTTTTCCCCTTGCCAGAAATTGAAGCATAACTGAGACACAGTGTTGAACTTCAAGTGTTTCCCTGAGACTTGAGCAGAGAACTTGATGAAGCATGTAATATGGCATAATCTCCCAATTATTCACACATTTAGATAACTATAATCACACCACTCCTATCGCAGCAAGAAGGTTATTCTAGGCAGATATTGGCAGGGGCTAATGGACAGCATATTGCAAGGGCAAGGAGGGCTTGGAAGGAAACATTAATCAGAATTTGGTAGCAAAGTCATCAATCATAGCTTAACAAAGCTGTCACTCACTGCTGCAGTCCCAGGACCTCTATCAACTTAGAGTTCAACTCAACAGTCTCTGAGAACAGAATGTATCCAAGAAGAAATGCATTGCTTTAGTGTGACTGTCCCCAGGACACCCAGCCTTTCGCAGCATGGTTTCTCCAGCAAGTAAATCCATCACCACGTTTTGTTGTAATTGGGACATGTATTTTTCAAATAGCATCACTTTTTGCTGTTACTATTTGATGCTTTCTTGCGCCGGGTTTGAGAAATGCAACCACATTCTGCTATCGGAAATTCATAGAATGTCCTGAGTTGGAAGGGACCCATAACAATCATTGAGTCCAACTCCTGTCCCTGCACAGGACACCCTAACATTCACACCGTGTGTCTGAGGGCTTTGTCCAAATGCTTCTGGATTATTGTCAGGCTTGGTGACGCGACTGCTTCCCTGTGGAGCTGCTCCAGTGCCCCACGATCCTCTGGGTGAAGAATATTTTCCTAATATCCAACCTTAATCATTCCAGTCTGGAGCTTTTCTAGCTGCCTGCTGAGGCACCCATAGCGAATTGTGATCAGTAAAGAGAGAAGAAATGTAGAACAGGGACACAGCAAGCAGATGAGAGGTTGTGTTTATTCCCATTTAGTGAGCACTCATTAGACCTCAGCCAGGATGCAGTGTCTAGAGTTGGGTCCACAGTACAAGTGAAATGCTGAATTTGACAGACGGCCACCAGGATGGGCTGGAGCAATGTCCTAGGGAGGGGTGAGGTCTTGTTTAACTGGAGAAGAGAAAGTTTATAAGGAGACTTGATACCAGACAGGAATGTGGAGAGGGAAAACCTGGAGGTTTTCTACATGCAACTGGAAAATCCCTGAGCAAACTGATCTGACTTCGGTCCCAATCCCATTTAAGCTACAGACCTGTTGAGTCCATCCCATCCTGAACAGTTCTACAATTCCGTGGCTGAATGAAAAATGTATAAAATATACATTTACATACAAGGCTGCTGCAAAGAGAAAGAAACATCTGGTTGTCTGTGCTTTTAGAATACGGGAAATGACGACTGAATTTTGGGACAAGTACACCCAACAACCTTGTCCAAGAACTGGTTGGAAGGACGCACCACACCCCATGTTCACCTGCTCTAGAGCATGTGAAAATGCTGTTGCCTCTGTCCAGGTAGCTTTCTCAGTTTCTTCAGACAAGTCTCCCACTCTGTCCTAAAGCCAGTCAGCAGAAGTCCTGACATTGCTCCTGGACAAGAGTAGTTCTCCTGAGAGGGAATGCTTCTTTTACATCCTTTGACAAAAAGATTTTGTGCACATATCTTCTTACCCAACCAGGTGCTCTTCTGCTTTTAGAACCTGTATTCTGCACTGTTTTACTTAGGTGAACTCTCTATTTTGTCACATGCTATATTCTGCACCCATCATGTGCTCAATTCTGGTTGGAAGATGGTACCTCCGTCAACGTACTCCTCACAAAGATATGGGTGTTTGCTTTCATTCTCCAGTGCTGACTTGAATCTGCATCTCTTCAGTGTACAAAAAGGCAAGAGGTGAGAGGTCTCTGACTGTCTGAGGAATCTCTGCAAATGAGTTCCTGAACACTCAAACTTTCTGTGTCCTCCTTGCATCCTCCTGTGCTATGACACCGTTTTTTGACTGCAGTAGAACACATGGAAACCTTGATCCACACAACATATTATGCTGAAAAACTTCATGCTTTGGGTGCATAAAGTTTTCCACATAAACAGGTGGGAACCTGGCATGTCCAATGTGATTTGAGGCCAGTGCGTGGTGTTTTTTAACACTGTGTGGAAAACTTTGGGTGCTGACTGTCTTGTGAGAGGTCAGGTGAGTCATTATTTTCCTTGGCTCTCCTTTGTCCAGGGTGTCCCTAAGAGGTTTGGACCTCCTGAGACACTTACCTCCCCCTCATTGCTCTGGCAGAGCAGCAAGTGACCAAAACTCCTTCCTGATGCTGCTGTGCAAAGGTAACAAGGGACAGTTCCTGAGGGGATGAGGGTCTCCTTTGTATGCACTCACAGAAGCAGAAAATTTTGCTGTCATGGTTGGTTTGCTCTGTTGTTAAATTGCCAAGAGAGGGTGTCACCTATTTCTTAGAAACTGGGGCCCTCGGTGATACCTGAGTCACTCTAAGAGAGAAAGCTATGAGCATAGTGGGTCTGTATCTGCCCTGGCTTGGCTGAAGGGTGGCTTTGTAGGAGTGCGACATCGTTGCTGACATGTGATGTGAAGGAAAAAAAACCAGGGGGTTCACTTATCCTGAGTACAGGATAAGTGAACTGTAGGTGTGGTGCATTCTGCCTGTTGTGGTCTGAGCTAAATTAGAGTCAGTTTTGTGACTAACTCAGTTGCTGTAAGTAACTTCATTCTCTGAAAGCTAACCGCATGTTTTTGAGACAGTGTTCTTCTCCCAGAGTGATAACACAGGGCATTAGCACTTAACCAAGGCCATCCTTGAGCTGGTGGAAAAGGAGCTGGTCCTGCGAGGAGGGGTGAATAGGGCAGGTGACCCTAAACTGATCAGCAGAGGATTCCATCCCATATATGTCATACTTGGTCTAAATTGGGAGCTCGTGAGGGTCTCAACCTCTCTTCTGCGATGGCTGACGTCCAGTGAGAACCTCATCTGTCTGTTTGTTCCTGATCCTGGATCCACGTGTTCTTGAATTCAGTTCCTGAGCCCAGCCCCAGACTCTTTCCTTCGTGTCTGCTCTGCAGCATTTGTGGTGACGTACGGTCATCGAGGGGTGGGGTGGCAATTTCATGTATTTGTATATATTTTATTACTTTATCATCATCATCATCATCCTTTCATTAAAGCTGCAGTTTTAGTTTCCAACCCGCAATTTTTTTTCTTTTCATTTCCCTTTCCCTGCAGCATGTGTGGGGAGGGTGGATTTGGGAGCTTAACTGCATGGTTTTAGCTGCTGAAATTTAGCCTAGCCATGTGGGGCTAAACCACCAGGTGAACCTACACAAGAGACTCATTCATCTTCCCTTTGCATTTCATGAAATGGCAGACATCCATGGATGTCTCTGGCATCAACTGGTGTTCAGTCTTTCCAAAGTGTTGTTCATTTAGTCACACAAAAGCCTTGAAAAAGAAAAACTGGATAGGAGAAGCAGGTAGTTTAGCACATAATCTGCAACTGTGCAAACAGAGGGAACAACTGCAAGCCGAGCGAAGTCACCAGTGCACGCGTCCTATCATGACATGCAATTAGGAACAAGGTCTGTAAGCCAGGCAGGTCCCCTGGGCTCTCTCCAGCACCGCAGGGCTTTTTAGGCTCTGAGTCCAGGAAAGATGGGGATGCTTGGAGATGCTCCAGAGAGGAGCAAAAGGGTATGGGACACCTACAGGGAAAGGTGGAAGGATCTTGGGTCATTTATGAGTCCAGGTGTCTAAATCTCTCACTTGGGCTGCATGGAGTGGTTCAGTCATGGCCCAAACCTGGTCTCCGGTGCAGTTGGACAGGTGCTGATAGGATGTTTGTTGGACACGGAGCTGCCCTGGGTTGTGTGGAGCCAAGAGGCACTCGGCATGCCTGGAGAGAGGCGTGGTGAAGGCTTTCCAGCTTGTGGGACCAGCTTGAGTGGCCAGTGGCATCCAAGGGAGGGACCTGGGGATGATCCCATTTGGTCTCTTTGAACCTCCACAGGCCAAAGGGCCAGAGGCTGTTGACAGCCAGGTCAGACAGGGACAGTTTCTACCCTGAGCCAGAGCTCCTCCTTACACCTTCTTGAATGGAAATGAGAGGTTTTGACTGTTCTCCCACCACACCCACAAGGGGAAGGGAGGGGACAGGGTGGGGAATCGTTATTTCAGTCATTAGCTGATGTGGAATTTACCAAGGAAGACTGAGCTCAAAATCCCATGGCTTGCTTGTTGTAGAAGTAGCCAGTGTGAGGAAAATGGTACGTACTCCAGGACTATGACAGAGAGGGGAAAATCCTCTGCTTTGGTGCTTCTGCCAGGATGAGCTCCTGTGGCCCATACACACGCTGCATTCTCACATCCACAACACCTCCAACTTCCATGGATTTTCTGGGGTTTTGTTTTCATCAGCTGCAGGCCATGGGCAGAGTCTCTCACTACAGCTGATGGGCTCAAACCAGCTCCCTTAGGAAAAGCAACCAGACCTGGGCAGGAGGCTGCATCACAGGCTCAGCTGTGCAAAAGAAAGCAGCTTGCCAAGACATTTGGGGATGACCCACTCCACTGCCACAAACAAACAGAACCTTTCGCTTAATTTCTATGCTTGGAAACCATGTTCACCTCTACTAGTTCTTAGAACTTACTTGAGGTCAAAAACTTCTATCCCAAGCTTTTTTATCTCTTGCATGGTTTAGTGATTGATGGGAATGGTTGGACTCGATGATCCGGTAGGTCTCTTCCAACCTGGTGATTCTGTGATTCTATGATTCTATGATAAGTGGTGGCCCTGGAAAGCTGTTTTGCTCATCTAGTGGCAGACTATGAACAAGTTCCATCCAACCAATGGCAAGAGCCACCAATGCTCACTGTTCCTGCTTGTAGATATATCCCAGAGTAGTCATGTGAGTGGTTCCCACATTTATTGCCCCAGAGCTCATGACAGGGTGCAACATTACATGCAACCTGGACTATTTAAACAGAAAGGGTCCCATCAGCATCACGACTTAATGTTGCATTTCCCATCCTCTGGAATGTGCTGCGGGGAGACCAGAAGCTTGTTTTTAGGATGCATTCATATCCATCAGAGCAGGCAGAGAGGGGAAACTGATTTGAGGGAACTTAGAAAGAACCAAATCAAGCTATGCTTCTGGGCCCCTCACCACAAGAAGGATGTTGAGGCTCTGGAGCGAGTCCAGAGAAGAGCAACAAAGCTGGTGAGGGGGCTGGAGAACAGGCCTTATGAGGAACGGCTGAGAGAGCTGGGGCTGTTTAGCCTGGAGAAGAGGAGGCTGAGGGGAGACCTCATTGCTCTCTCCAACTCCCTGAAAGGAGGTTGTGGAGAGGAGGGAGCTGGGCTCTTCTCCCAAGGGACAGGGGACAGGACGAGAGGGAATGGCCTCAAGCTCCGCCAGGGGAGGTTCAGGCTGGACATTAGGAAAAAATTCTTCACAGAAAGGGTCATTGGTCCCTGGCAGAGGCTGCCCAGGGAGGGGGTTGAGTCCCCTTCCCTGGAGGGGTTTAAGGGACGGGTGGACGAGGTGCTGAGGGACATGGGTTAGTGATTGATGGGGATGGTTGGACTCGATGATCTGGTGGGTCTCTTCCAGCCTGGTCATTCTATGATTCTATGGTTCTATTCAGGGTTCTGCTACGCGTGTGCTTGTTGACCCTGAGCACATCTTCTGATCCCTGCCTCTTCCCTCGCCCCTTACCCTGCCGTGGATCTTTTTGGAGAAGCCTTTCTCCTCTCGAGTGTTTGTATGGTGACTCGCAGAACTGGATGATGATTTTAGCTCAGGGCTTTCGGTTCCACGATAGAGCCTGTAGTAATCAAATGCGGGAGGCCACGTGACAGAAACCAAACATGGGGCTAAAAAAGAGAGATGCCTGTTCAAGGAGAGGAAGGAGAAGCCTTCTGATTTTCTTCTCATAATCAAGTTGGTCCTGGGTTTGCTTTGTGGCAGAGGAAAGGCAGAGGATGGTCACCCGTTAGCAGAAGTTGCTTTACAGGTTCACGTAACGAGGGGAGTACACGCTGCTTTGTGTGTGTCTGGGTTTAACAAGCAAATAAGTCCAAGATTTCTTTAAAGATACCAATCCCGAGTACACCACAGCTGGGAAGCACACATGAGCAATAGTTTTCACATGCTTACAAATAAAAGATCCTTGCAAAACAGATGCTGAGGTCTGTGGGGCTGGCACAGGCTTGCTGCTGGCAGGGAGTTAACTCACAGCAAACTGAAAGGTTCAGAGATGGAAGAGTATCTATAGACTGTTAATAAACACAGCTGAGGGCCAGCAACCTGCTTTATACCCTACCCGAGCTGCGCTGCCGGAGTCGTTCCTTGCAGGGTTTCTACAACAGAGAAGGCAGATATGCAGTTCTTCTGCAGCCCACGCTCTAGAGAAATAATTAAACAGTTTTTCTTAACCTCTTGAACTTCTCATTTATTATTGCCATCCATTATGTCTACCTTCTCAAATAGCAGGATCCTGAAAGCCAGCTCCAGGGGTCAAGGGTTTATTGTTTAATGGAGATAGAACATTCTGTAAATTGCACAAAGTCACAATGTTTAGAAGAGAAGCTTCTGGTGTACTGAATCTTTTCAATTTAACAAACAGTGAGCTTAGACATATGTTCTTCCTCCATAGCAGGAAATTTGGGATAAGTGCAGTACTGGCATGGACATGTTACCAAATCCTTCCTGTAAACCAAATGACATCTGCATTCAAATAAAAACATTCCTTGCACCAAATACCAGGAAATACTAAAAGTATCACTATTCTTCTAAGGTCATGCTAAAATGAAGTTTTTGGCTTTTAGAACACAAAGTAAGTTTGTACAGGGCCAAGACGTTTTGTTCGACACACATTTGCTGTTACAAATCCCAAGAGATGTCCTTTTGGGTCAAATATGTGCATGTGTCTGTAGAATTTTGCAAGCATTTAATCTTCTTCATATGAAAAAAGAATAAATATTTTAGGAGCGTGGACTTACATTAACAAATATTGCTGTTGCCTTTGTTTTTACTAGTGCTCTGCTTTTCAAAGGCAGAAAAAGGATTTGCTTAAAACAAAGCAAACATCCTCAAAATGCAGCATGCCAAAATAATCAAGGGAATAAATACCTGGGATTTACAAAATATGAATATTCTTCAGTAAATAAACTGAAGCAAGAGCAGGCAGGGGGAGAATGCTGCTGTAGTGATAGGGAAGGAGTGCTGAGTGTAAACACTTTCGTCTCGTAGATGGCAAATCAAGAACATTAAAGAAAATAAATGTATGCAGAGCAGATTCTTCCTTCTCAGGTTACTTTCAGGGGATTTTACTGCTGATAGTTAACGCCACATAAAACCTTTCGAATATTGTGCCAGCAGATGAAAAACTACAATGACAGAAACAGCTTCCCGTGGATAATTAGCATAAATATCTGCTTAAAACAGAGTAATTTGTTCACTGTACAGGATGTACTTCAGCAGTTTTATGAGCTAAAAAACGCAGGGAATATTTTGAATGACTTACATTTGAAATAGAGCAGGCAGATACCAGGATCTTTTCAGCGGCTGCCACCCAAAAATGTCTGCAAGGAGTGAATGAAAATTGGTTCCCACCGAGCTTGGGGCCAAATGTCCCTGGGAGGCTTCGCCCAGACACTTCCCTGCAGTTTCCCTCTTGAAGGAACATTTTCATTTACTGGGAGGACTGGATAATCCAGACAATGAAAAGGAAGGCAAGAATGAGAGAAAAAAATGAAACTGTGTTGCCAGACATGGCATATCTACCCTTCCCAGCTCCTGCTAAGGCAAAGGGGTTGGGAGCAGCAAAACAACTGAATGGGAACAACCTGAAGAGAAGGTGGTTGATGATGCTATAGATTTAATGCAATCCATGCCCTGGAAAAGAGCCTGAAAAGGACCTGATGAAATTGTGGGTTGAAGACAATCCAGCCTTGCAGCCCACAGGAGGAGAGTAAAGCTGAAAACACACAGATATTCAGGTTTTAATGGAGACTCCAACCCACTAAGAAGGTTGCTTATTTCAGTCAGATTCCCCATCTGGCCTTGGATATGTTTCTGATGCTCCCAGGTCCAGCCGTACACCCTGTGAGAGATATTTCTGTCCTGGAGTGCTCCAGGCAGGTTCATAAGCAATTCAAAAGCATTTAAAGAGAGCTGAAGCAATCAGAAATTCATATGCCTTGGTCTTCTACAGCATGTATTGAGTTGCATTGGACCCAAATGCTGCTGGGCTCACCAGGACCTTTATTTCTTACTAATAGCTTTACACATCTGGGCTGTAATCCCAGTGGTCTCCATCCTGGACCCTACAATAAGACCTGAGTGGAATGAACAGCATGGACAGAAATGGAAAAAAATAAATTCTGTTCTCAAGATTATTTTTTTCTTCTATATTTAATGAAATTCTTTTTGTTGTTGTTACAATCCAAACAGTGGAAAGGGAAACTAGAAAGAGACTCTCTTACCTACCAGAAACGCCTAATGCAGGCAGTATGACGACTTCATGCTGCTATGTGAGCCAAAAATGCCTATTGCTCTTTTGAGGACAACTCATAAGGTTGCAGGTAGGCACCTTTGGGATATGACCAAAATACAGCAAGGCAGGGAACTTCCAAGAAGGGATCTGAGCTCAGCAACGGCTGCTTACCTGGTTGCCCTTGGTGCCCCATTGTACGCAGGCACCTCGAGGCTCCCAGCGCCTTACTGGTTTTGCTCTATTTGTTATCCCAAAGGTCTCCCGCTGGCTTGCACACAGCAAAACGTGCTGCTGCCAGGCTGGGCTGGTCCCACACCGCTGCCCACGCGCTTTGACCTCAGTGGAAGAGCTCAGCTGGCAGCAACTTGCAGGGGAAACCCCCCCATGCAAGCTGCAATCTTGAGGGACCGCCAGAGGCAGTCATCTCCCTGCTGAGTTAAACCCCAGCACTGGGTTGCAGTTTTCCTTCCAAGTGAGAGCTTGAAGCTGCTATTCAGACCTTATATTTAGAAAAATGTGGGAAAAGAACTAGATCCATTTCAGGGTTTGTATTTTTGTTGGCAGGATATCTGGTATCATTATGGAGAACAAACCCAGGGTTTTTCTTTTTTCCTTTTTTTTTTTTTTTTATAAAATATGCATTTTCTTGCCAGAAACGTATGGAAGAAGTGGGATCTGATGGGGGGAATTTGTGGGCAAGAAGCCTGAGGGAACAGCAAAATGATTTCATTGTCACATCCTTCATGTGCACAGATGTGTGGGTCCCTGAGCTGGGAGGACTCCAGAGGTCTCCACCTCCATCATCCTGCCCCATGGCAGAACCATCTTATAGAATCATAGAATCACCAGGTTGGAAAAGGCTCACTGGATCATGGAGTCCAACCAACTTGACCTGGTGCTGGAGGTAGCACATCTCACCAGTTACTCCCATCCTGACTTCATTACCATCCCTGTTAGAAAGTTCCTTGAGTTTGCTGCAAGATTCATCCAGGATTAATTTTTCTGCCAATGATGGATGTAGGGGACAGATTATTTTCTCCCTTTGCTGCCATGTACAACCCCAAGCAACTAAATAACATGAAAGAGAGCTCCTGAAGGGTTTGCAGGGAAGCCAGGTTTGCCTGGTCGCTTTGAACACCGGCACAGGACAGCGAGGCATGGTTCGTTTTGAAGGCTGATTTTTGCAGGAATCTGGTTTTTAATACATTTGCAGGGGACCTGGGCATGTCACCCAGTATCACATTTAAGGACAAACTGCTAGCAGGTGATTTAACATAAATACTCTGGCAAATGCTCTTGCCTGTCAGTATTTAAAAGCCTGCAAAGATCTGCTCTGCCAGAAGTTGTGGCGAGGCTCTTGCAGTTGGGCAATGGATGGCAGGGAGGGAAATCCACAATGATCATGAGAAAATGACACCCATGATTTTCCATTCTTCAAGAGTTAGCAAAACCACCACCAAAACGTTGGATCATGGGCTTAAAAAGCAGACAGAGAACCTTTGGGAAAAGCCATCTGGCCTCTGGCAACAGGGACTCGTCATGTGTTGCCCACTCAGCGGTCAAGTTAGGAACTTGTCCTGCTGTCACTCAGTCCTCAGAAGGTCAACGACTGGATTTGCTTATCGTCCAGAGGCACTTTACTACGGTTAATTGGCATCCCTGCTGACAGGGTGGATTGATGGCCTCCCATCAGTCTTTTGTGGTGAGCCCAGGAAGGATACAAAGCTTGCCCTCACCCTCGTCTACCCGTCTTTTACAGTGTTTCCCATGGAAATATGAGACACAGGGAAGGACTCGGTCATGGGGAATGGAAGAATGTAAAGTCCCTAAAATCAAGAGAGCCTACAGTGAGCGGAGAGTAGTGTTGGACTTGCCTGTTCATGTGTCCATCCCTGGAGGACGCTGTGCTGCCTGTAGATGGGACAGGTTGCTTTTTCTTGGCCCGGTAATGCTGTGACAGGGCCAGGCAGCATCAGGACTATCTAAATATTCCCTTTAGATAGTGCTTTCCTTACTTCAAGGCGCTCAAGTGCCTCCATGTAGCACTTCCCTGTGGAGCTCAGATGAGTTAAGGTGGCCTCTAAAGCTATCGAGACGATGGCTTCAGGCTTGGTGCCTTTCTCCTGCAGCTTGGAGAGAGAGATATTAGGACCAGAAAACAATGTCTCCAAGCCTGACTTTCCCACTTGCACCCCCTGTCATGCTGGAGGACAGGCTCCTCTGGACACTTTGCTTCTCCAGAGAGAGCCTTTTTCTGCTGGTTATCACTGAAAAGGACCAGATGTTACCTTCTAGCTCCCTATTGGCTCTAATCTCCTTTCTTCTTTGATCCCAACCCAGCTTAAAAGAAGCCCCATATTTAGTTCCTCTTGGGTGGTCGTCAGGGAAGGCTCAACTATTTGTAACCTCTTTTTGCCTCCTCAAGGCTCATGTGGCTCCTTTGACGGTTGGATTTGATGATCTTAGAGGTCTTTTCCAGCCTTAATGACTAGATGATTCTATGATTCCATGCCTGATGGCACATTCCTGCCTCCTTGCGTGGTAGGAGGAAAACAAACCATGACCCCTTTCAGGGCTGGGAGTGAGTTTCTGTGGTGGGGGTTTGGTTAGAGCCTTTCTCTACTGTGACTCCATTGGTGTAGGCAGTTCTAACAGCCTGAAGCATTCTTCTTTGCCCTCAAAGAGCCAAATTTCTCATTTCTGCCTGAATCTCTGCCTTGTTTTTACAAACGTCTTCTCTTTCGCGTTCTCAAAACCACTTGTTTGTTGGATATGGCTGGTGGGACTGTAACTTGTACAGACCAGAAGGGACTCATGGAAAAACCCCACATGCGTTCACCTCCTGTGTGCTCATCCTTGCTTGCACGGCCACCGCTTTGTGCATGAACCCTGATGGCCTAAGCTCATAGCACACACATGGTGTTACTGACCAAGATCCACCATCTGCGTCGGCAATTGCTGTAAAGCCAAAGCCAAAGTCTTGCTTTAAGCAAACAGAAATGTTCGGGACATACCAGACTTCACGTTGGAAATCAGAGCCACATCCTTCAAAACTCTGGCCCTTTGTTCAGACGCCCTTTGGAGACCTCCCGCAAATACCTCACTTGGACTTCCAGATGCTAGAAATTAATTTTATTTTTTAATTCTGTGCCACAAATCCTTAATTTTGGAATGCGCACATTTCCTCTGCGGTCCCTGGCTCATAGAGACTACAAATACATGTGACATTGCAACAGACATTGATAACAAGAGTTTGAGGCTAAACCAACAGGGATTTTCAAAGCCTTCTCTAGATAATTTATCCTAGCCTGGCAAGTAGCCACAAACTCAATGGTGGGGAAGGAGGCTGCTTTTGATTTAGCTGATGTTTAGGTGCGAATGAGAAGGAGAGATATGTGATTAATCATTGGAAGCAGGGAGATGGTATTATTTTGATTCATACTTGACAAGTTTTCTAGGAATGCTGAACCCGAGTAGAAATGCATGGCGGACCCAGCTGTTCAAACAGTGTGATTAATTAAACAGATTCCATGTGAAAAACAATACTGGCTCTTGCTCTCAAATTGCAAATAATTTTCGATATATTGGGGAAGGGCCAGCCGAGTTTTATTAATTGCTTAGGAGGTGATGAATCAGGGTTGTCTACAGAGACCCACACCAGCGCACATTCCTGAGAACGTACACGATGATGGACTAGTTTCATGGCTGCTCGGAACGGCAAGGGTTGCTTTCCCGGAGATGCTGCCAGTTGCACACAAGGCAGAGGAGAAATCCCAGCCTACACATTCTCTGATGAGCGCTCTCCTCCCAGCTCTGCGCTGAGACACTTGCAAAATCGCCATGCGCGCAGACAGAGCTGTCGCTCGGGTTTCGACCAGCGCTAATAATAAAACCTCCTCTCCTCGCATACGTGCATAGCTCATTCACCTGCCAAACCACGGCTCTCTCAAAATATCAGCAAGCTGAGAGTGGACCTTACAGCGTATGATTTGCCCAAGACCACACAGGAAGCCTGTGGCCAAGCTGGAAAAGGAGCCCAAGGCTCCTGGCTCCGGGTTTGGGGCTCAGCTGTGGCCTCGGGGCAGTACTGGGACCCTTCCCCATGCACTTCTGGGCCAGCATAGGCAGCAGGACACGGCTTTGACAAAAGCACCTTGCTTGCACGTATTAAAACCCATCCCAGTGTTGGGATGGCCTTGCAGCAGGTGCTCAGCAGGGCTTGCGCACCCCCAGGCGAGTGTGCGGGGGACTAAGCCCCATGAAAAGGCCTGGCAAAATCTTCCCCGGCAGTGGAGGCTTTTGATTTATGCTTTCTCCGCCAGCTTGTCTGTTTTCCTCATGTTGCTGACAAGGAGAGGGATATTTGATATGTCCTGAGGGGCAGATGTTGAGCACCGCAGAGCAGCTCTTGCAGGAGGCAAGGCTGCTTCTCAGGTGTAAACCGTCTGATGGTCATAAAATGACTTACAGGGGGTGGGAGGGAAAGGAATAGATTAATCTGCCTCGTGTTCACAGATGTGGAAAAATACCCTTGAAACAGCTCAACTGGATGTTTTTCACCACAGCTGCCAACAGAGGGAGAGTGACAGCCCAGCAGCAAGTGCGCAGATACCTTTTGACTTGACCAAATCCCGCAGGGCACCTCACAATACCAGGCAGTGACCCCGTGCTAACCCATTTCAAATGTAACGTTTGAAATACCTTGCAAATACACATCTGAGCCAAGATTTCCACCCAGAGCCTGGTGGGGAGGCTCTGAATGCTTATTGCAAGCACCTGCCTGGTCTTTAGAAGCGTTGATCTCCTACTGAGGTCAACAAGAGGAATTAGAGAGGCTGGTGGTTTCCGCTCTTTCTGTAAAACCATGATCATGATCCCAAAATTTGCTACCCAGGGAGCCCTGCTCTGACCTCTCATGTTTGATCCCAGCGGGAGAAGTCATGTGCATTGAGATGTGTCCCAGACACCTCACATTGGTGGAGCCCATGTGCCTCCAACCAGCAGCACATCAACATGCTGGCTCCAGGAAAATATTGCTTTGTCCACCTTTTTCAGCCTTTACAGGCTGCTGTTTCTCCAGAAGAGCTGAGTGATAGTTAAAGAATGCATGCCCTCTTTCACCTCTCTCTGAAAGGAATGGAAGTCTCTACAGATGCATTTATCTTGCTGGCTCAACTGAAGTTAATGTGAATATTCCCCTTCTTCTCCCCATGGACCACGTATTTCCCGCAGGAGATCTGTAAGGCCTTTTACTAATTTCACAGACATCTCAGCAATTCTCCCTCATCAACCTGAGCCTCTTAGAACTGGAGAATGCGATCTCTCCTCTGTCTCTGGGTGATGTGACGCCCTGTGCTCATGCTCGTGCTGCTCCAAACAACACATTTTCTGAGCACACTGTGTTTGTCTGAAAATACACCAGGAGGGCTGCCCAATTTGGAAATGACTTGAATTACAAAAAAAGCACAGCTGTCTTTAACAGCTCTCGAAGCTCATGCAACTAGTCTGCAATTTATTGACTAGGATTAGATGCTTATTGTCTATGACACTTTAAATACCATTACATTGAAGTTTATACAAGAAAGTCCAAGTTTTCAAACTGGAATCTTAGCAATAACAGCTGGACCATTTGTTTATGTGATAGACAGAAAAGAACGACTTCTGTAATCTGTGTATTTGGCTTCAGGTTTTTCTATGACATGGGGAGACAGAAACCTACCCCAACCATAACTGAGGATTGTTAGAGCCGAACACCACTGGTTAATTTGTCCCTCATGTTAAGGCTGCTGCCAATGCTGGGGTTGAATCCTTCCCTCGTCCCCTCACACCTGACGGAGCAGCACTTGAAACCCTCTAGCCCACCTCCGACGGTCAGGGCTAAGTCTCCCGTCTCTCTCCCCCAGGCTGCTCACATTCCGCATTTTGTTTCTAGCATGAAAGACTTTGTTTTAAATCATAATAGTAACCAGGCTGTAATCACATTATAGCACACATGGAGAACTCGCAAAAAGTCATGTGCTTTGGATTTGACATTCTGATTTATGGTTGTGCACTCCAGTTACACAGCTGCAATCTCATTTTCGACAAAGATGTTTTCTGTTTTTCTATTACTTTGCTTCACCCTGTCTTTATGTCGAAGAAAATGAAAGCCACCAGGTGAAGCCAGCACAAGAGGACAAATGTTTGCATGTTCTGGATCAAAACCGTGATCAAATATTTTATGCTCTACTTTCATAAACAGCTTGCCACGGACACATATGGAAGGGGTGTAAATCCTTCATATCGAGCCATTTGAAGTTCAAAAAAATTCCAGACTTTTATTTATTCAGAAACTAGATCAGCCTATGAAATTCACATCCCAGCCACTTGATCATGGTGACTTCACCAAAGAGAGAAGAGGCTTGCAGAATTACTCCTTAGATATTTGGATAGGCTCTCTGTGCTCTGTTGAGCAAACTCTGCTCCGGAGCAAAGCCCAGTGGAGATGGCAAAGTCTTCCTCTTCTCTCTTAAGAGCAGACTGCAGTCATTAGTGTTTTCCTCTGTCAGTAACCCGTTCGTTTTACATTCCGATGAAGAGTAACAGCATTCCTGCTTAATTAAAAAAGTGAGCAATTTTGCAGTAAATTGCATTAATGTTGGAAAGGGGCCAGAGCTTATGTTTTACATGAACCTCTCTTGTCTTTAGTGGAGTAAGGAAAAGAGAATGTCATCAACATTCTTTTCACAATTTAAACACTGATGATCTGTCTTTAGGGCTGGTGCTGGCTGCGCTTTACATAAAGCACGAAACCACCACTACGACCCTTACCAGGGGTAAACTATGCATTGCAGACTCATAAACCTTAAAGTGCAACATAAAATTCTACTAAGAGAATCATTTTCAGTATGGCTTAGGAAGGACCTAGGTGGAAATTGTATTTATAGTAGTTCTAGAGCATTTGTTAAGGAGCTGAAAACATATGTGAATAGAGCCAGTGTGGATCAGAGCCTGACCATGAGTCCTCTCAGCAGCAAGGCTTTGAATGTAGACTCTTCAGGGCAAGTAGCCCCTTTGTCTCAATAATGAGTTATTTTACCTCCTTTACAAATTCTGTACATTCCAAATGAGGGAGTTTTCCATCTTCAGGACAGTGTTACTCCAAGTTAACAACCCAATGTAAAGGTAGACCTGGAACTCATCTGAGCAGAGCACCCAAATGGAATGTTGGAAATGCTCTGTGGACACGGCTGGGCACCTCAGTGGGAATGGTCACAGCTCCCTGTGCCATGGAGGAAAATTCCAGAAATGCTGTGTGCATCAAGGAGACCAGTAGAAAAAAATCACCATGTTTTTCCTAGATCAGAGGATCCCAACCCACAAGGACTCACTTTAACCACAGACCTGGAGCTACTTCTGCAGGGACATGTATTGCTGGGAACTAGGAGGAGACACTGTCCTGTGCCACAGTCTAAGAGAGTCCTGGATGACAATTTCTATTGCTCACAGGTTACTATCAGCAGCAGTAACTTGTCTCTAGGACAAATGAGGCGATTCACTGTTTAACCTACTGGGTAGCAAGAAAATTACTCCATAAAAAAACTTGCAGTTTTCAGGTAAAAATGCAGAGTGGAAACCTCCCCT
Source organism: Phaenicophaeus curvirostris (assembly GCF_032191515.1). Taxonomy (NCBI): domain Eukaryota; kingdom Metazoa; phylum Chordata; class Aves; order Cuculiformes; family Cuculidae; genus Phaenicophaeus; species Phaenicophaeus curvirostris. The sequence goes on along the minus strand of NC_091396.1, from coordinate 69,212,832 downwards.
CTGTTCCACAGAACTTTGATGAAAAAAATGCAAAATTCAAGATAGGAGAGTAATTTGTTTTTCACTTTTGGCTGAGTCCTGATATTCCAGCTATAGTACTAATTTTAACACCAGGTCTATTAAATATCTCTCCTATACTGTACCTGAAATGGGGAGTTATACACTAACGTGCAAGATTCGCTGCCCCTGAGCCAAGAAGAGCAAGAGACCACCAGGACTTATTGCCTCAAGCTGTGCCAGGACTCTGCATGGCACTTACTGCTCCCACAGTCACCCTCCATTTCTATCCCTAGCAGAGCCAGTCAAAATATCTTTGAACAAGAGGTTTCCCACTGCTATTCTTTCAGAAACCAAGCAGGAACTTGTTCCAATGTCAATGGCAGGTTTTGATCAGGAGAAAGTCAAAACATTGCATTTTGATATCATAGTTTTGATTTGTGACATTTTGACTTTCATATCATAATACAATCCTGTTCTATTAGAGTGGATTATGTAGTTCTACATAATCAGTTATACTTAAAAGTTTATACAATGTAAAAGTCAAAACAAATTACCTTCTGCGGCACAGTCTAAAAAAACATCCCAACACACCCTCTTTCAGCATTTTTATCCTGGAGGCAATCGTGACTATTAGTTTTTTATTGTAAACAGGAGTAATTTTTCATTTTATAAAACACTGGAAACCCTGCCAGAATGAAAATTCCTGCTCCTGGTCAGTGTAAAGTATTTGCCCGGTCCTTGGTATTCCAGGATCATCTTCAAAAACTCATTAACTGATAGAAATAAGGAAGGAGTGTCCTCACAGCACTCACAGTCACCTGCTTATCTGCCCTGGAGACACTTGATCAACTTAAGATATCATAGAATCATAGAACGGTTTTTGGGTTGGAAGGGACCTTAAAGATCATCCAGTTCCAACCCCACCTGCCATATGTTCTCTTCTAATTTGGTTATCAGTGACATGGGTGTCTTCACCTGAGCAATTCATCCCTGGATTTTCTTTAGATTGAATAGAAAAAAAAAGATCATATTTCACATGATTTTCATGACCAATGTAGGCATCTCCTTTAGGCTGAGGAAGACAGTACCTGGACATCTTACTCATGGCCATCCGATATGGACTATATCCCATATTTATCAGACTCTGCTACCTACAGAGCCACGTCAAGTGGGTAGTTCACATGTAGACCTTGATGTACCATCAGGTGGACTCTGCCCCTGGTGCCTTCAGTCATTCATGACTTATTTTTTCTCTGTGATAGATCTGATTAGTGCCTTTGGGAAACTTCTCACCATGGATGAGGCCACGAGCAACCTGATCCAGTAGGAGGTGTCCCTGCCCGTGACATGGCAGGGTGGAACTGGATGGGCTTTAAAGTCCCTTGCAACCCAAAGCATTCTGTGATTCTGGGATTCCATGATGTGCCCCTAGGAACTGGTCTAACTTGAAGTCTTTCAGAGTAACAGCCACACAGCTGCAGATCAACCAGAAAGGATAAATTTGGAAGCAATTTCAAAACAATTCCCCCTCCACATTTTGGTTGATTTTTTTTTTTTTTGTGATAAACCTTTATTTTGAGAAATTCTATTCATATATTTTGCAGTAAAACTCAGAGCACTACTTAAGATTAAAGTCATCTGTGTTTGCTGTAGTGGCATGTAAAGATATATCTTTATATCTTTACTGGAAAGGCCTCCTTTCTATAGCAAAGCCCCGAGAAAAAAATTCTGCCATCACTGAAATTCTACCAATTTTCCACGAACTATGTAAACAAAATCATGAACTGAAGTGGCGTTTGTAATTCTTCATTTCACAGACAGCTGTTCAAGACATGCACTTGCTAAAGACAGGATTCCAAGCACATGATGATTAAAAAAAAAATCCAACCAAAACTTCCGTGTATTTTTCAACGGGAAAAATGTTTGTGGAAAAATGGCTAAAAATAATTGCCAGGAAAATGGGCCCATCCAGCCCTTGCAAAGTGGAAACATTTCGGGTATTTTCCACAAAACCATCTTCCCAGTTCCTTTGCCAAAGGGTCGTTGCAGGTGCAGAGTGATTTGCCCGGGAAGAGGTGACTCATAATTCCCTCAGAAACGAGGAGATCCAGCTCCTTGCCCTGCAGGTGGGTGGGATGTGAGGCCAGATGGTGGCACACGAGCCCATGAGCTCTTGCCAGCCAACTCTGCTCATCACTTTCCACATAAGGATGGCTCCAGCCTGCCTGGGGAAGCCTGAGATTTACCACACATTTAGAGAGTGCCAAGGCTTTCCCTAAGCATCTTTACCTGCTCCAGTATTGTTTTAATAGGACTTTCCATTTAGGTGGTGCAAACCCTTGGAGAAAAGATGCATCTACGGTTATCTGAGCTGCGGTTGGCCAGGTAGGGAGCCAGAGATGATATTGCACAACTAGGATAAACATTTCTTTCTGAGGCTCCACAGAGGCTGTCTGCCATGGACAAAGGGATTGCAGAGCTGCTAAATTCCATACCTTTCAAAAAGACCCTGGAAGAGAGATTATGTTTTCACATTGTTTCCCAAATTACTTTAAATGTCAACTTTAAAGGCTTCTAAGGGTTTTATTTCAAACGGAAGTATTAACTGGAACTGCCAGGGGCAGTTAGCTTGAGAAAAGCAATACTGTACATCTTAAGCAGGGTAAAAATTTTTATGACTCAAATTCTTCATTTATTATACACAGATGCTGGAAGAAGGCTGATGTCCCTGGTGCCCAGCAGTCAAACAGACCTGACCATGTTCTTCTGCAGACAAATGGTGCCTGATCAGAGATCTCTTAACATAAAATGACATTACCCTCCTCATCCCTTCTATGCAGAGTGCCAGGAAGCATTTACTAGGCTGAGTCTGATTTGTAGGACTGGTGAAACCTATCAAATTCCTGCCATATGTTAGGCTGAAGGTGCAGCATGACAGGACACAAAGCTTTCTGTTGCCATGCACAAGTGTTGGGTCTGGCTGACACATCGCTAGGGGGTGACCATTCCCTCTAGTGATGGTCACGTTGCCCCACCTGGTTCTCCTCAGAGCCAACTGTCTGCACATGCACTCACTTCCATCGTGTCTGAAAAGCAGAAGTCTGATAAGGATTCGGCGAAACCTGTGATGAGAATACAGCTCCCTGTGCCCACATCAGCTCATCCTTCCACTGCTTGGACTCACAGATAGCGTATTTGTCCCATTTACTGGCAATTAATGGTTTACAGAGCAGATGCCAAGTAGCTGCGTAGGGTGTGCTGATGGTGAGAAAATGAGTGTGTGCTCACAGAAAGAGCCCTGACACCGCAGCAAGCAGTAGGAGATGATCCTCTACATCAATCACTAAACCAGCCAATGTGAAATCCATGTCTTGTTCCTCACCTGCGCAATGACCCATCACCCAGCCTTTTGCAAGTCTGTCCTCCAGAGCCCTGCATTATCTCCCAAGCTCTGAGCTTCTGCAGGGTCCATCTCTCATCACATGTGGTACCAACTGCAGCAGAAATGAAACCCTCAGCCTTAGCAGAAAAAAGGAGGAGGTAGGGAGAAATATAACACTTCCATTTCTCCATTGTGCAGTCCTGAGGAAGAATCTTTGCCCCTATAAAGGAGGCAAAATGGACAAGAGAAATTGAAGCCAACTCCTGGGAAGGAGGAAGACCGCGTTTATGGGGCTAGTCCTTCTCCTCATGTTATAGAATCATAGAATAACCAGGTTGGAAATGACCCACCAGATCATTGAGTCCAACCATTCCTATTAAACACTAACCCATGTCCCTCAGCACCTCATTCACCTGTGCCTTAAACATCTCCAGGGAAGGTGACTCAACCCCCTCCCTGGGCAGCCTCTGCCAGGGACCAATGACCCTTTCCATGAAAAATTTTTCCCTAATGTCCAGCCTAATCCTCCCCTGGTGGAACTTGAGGCCATTCCCTCTCGTCCTGTCCCCTGTCCCTTGGGAGAAGAGCCCAGCTCCCTCCTCTCCACAACCTCCTTTCAGGGAGTTGCAGAGAGCAACGAGGTCTCCCCTCAGCCTCCTCTTCTCCAGGCTAAACACCCCCAGCTCTCTCAGCCGTTCCTCATAAGGCCTGTTCTCCAGCCCCTTCACCAGCTTCATTCTCTTCTCTGGACTCACTCCAGAGCCTCAACATCCTTCTTGTGGGGAGGGGCCCAGAACTGACCCCAGGATTCGAGGAGCGGTCTCACCAGATGTCGCGTCATCAAAAATAGCATCCCATACCTGAATATTGTCAGAGCTTTGTTTCACTTACAGTTGATACAGTGACAATCAGTGAACAAAGCCTGACACATAATGCAGCTGATGTCTTGATGCAACAAGTACAGCAAGAATTACCCAATTTAAGAGCAAACAACCATAGCTGATCTATGGACAGAAAGCAATGTTGTAAGGAATCGATGGTGTGATACTACAGATGCCGCTTCCTTCCTGCCAAAGGGAAGGGGGAAAACATCACAGCCGAGCTCTCCAGACAGAAGTTCAAAAAGCCTCAAAAATGGCAGTGTGGCACAGGAGGAGATCTGGAGAGATCAAGCATGATTCCAGAGAGTTTGGCCATGCATTAGAATAAAACGTGCCAGGTGAAAATGGCACTTGGAAGTGGCCCATGAAATATCCTGTAGCAGAAGTCCCAACTGCAATTGCCTATTTAAGCTGAGAGATAATTTCCACTTGACCACAGACCTGCTGATGCTCTTATGACAGAGGCAGTGAGCAAAGCCCACCTGAGAAACATCTTGGTGTTCTGATAACTGGGCTGGGTCCTGTCACCAAAGCTTTAGGGAAAGGCAAAAAAAACCCTAACCATATCCAGGAGTGAGATTGCACAAGGAGCAGGAGAGGAGCTGTGGTGAGGAAATAATGCTCATGCCCTTTAAAAGCCAGGAAGTTCCAAAGCATGTGATTAATTTAATGAGCTGTAAATGCTGTATGACAAACATCAGCTCTTCTTCTAGCCCCTCTTGGAAATTCCAGACAGTCTGACACCCAACACGTCATCTCACAAACTTTCATTTCTAATTCCAGGATTGTGCCCACCGGTGAGGCAGAAGCAGCTCTGGGCTCTTCATGCTCTGCCTTAGTCTGATGAGGGTTCCAGAGTCCCTTGTCTCTAAGGGATTGTAGGGATTGGATGAGGGGGAATGATTTTAAGCTGAAAGAAGGGAGACTGGGAGGAGGTATTAGGAAGAAATTTTCTTACTGTGAGGGTGGTGAGGCACTGGCCCAGGTTGCCCAGAGAATTCCTGGATGCCCCGTGCCTGGAGATGTTCACAGCCAGGCTGGATGAGGCTTTAAGCCACCTGATCCAGTGAGAGCTGTTCCTGCCTCTTTGGGGTGGGGGTAGAAATGAATGATCTTACATGTCCTTTCTGACCCAGATCATTCTATGATTCTGTGACTCTGTGATTTCCAAACCCTTCAAACACTTCAGAGAGTGGTTCTAGTCTGCATTTGACCTTGCATTTGTGTGGCCAGGTATCTGCCACTCCACAGAATTACTTTGCCTACCTCTTTGGCAGTGCTCAGAATTAACAGCATCACCCAGCATCACATTACCTGCTTTTTTCGCTAATGCTGTATGTTCTTCAGGTGTTACATCCCATGGCCAGCCCCCCAGAAACAAAGAGAATTGGTTTTTTAAGCTGTTGCTCCACTGAAGGCACAAGGGGTTGCCAATGTAACCCTGTAGCCAGATCTCTTTTTTATTCAAACCTAATATTAAATTGCTTAGGGTAAGATTTGGACCATTAGTCCCCCTTGTTCAAGAAGTCAGTTATCTTATTGAATATCTATGATTATATATTGCACTAGGGCAACATGATCTGGCCTTACCAAAGCCACACGGGATTCTCTCCACCTCCCATGCTCCTTCTCCCCCCTTGCATCAAACTCTGCTCTCAGACCATAAAACTGAGGTCAGCTAATGGGCATGAAGTAGCCAGGAGCATCCTGCCCTTCTTACCTCACTTGTGTGAATATAGGCACTAGATTTTCTTTCTCCAGTCCCAGGACAGTGGCCCCCAGTTGACAGATTCATTATCCTTCCTTGCTACTGGAGCTGTAGTTTCATGTGCCGGTGCTTTTAATACCTTCAGTATTACTTGTTCACTTAAACACCAGTTATTACTGGGTTCAACACGGGGGTAAGCAGTCAAAATTCTTCAGTCTGCATTATACAGGTCACAGCAGATGATCTAATGATCCCTTTGGCCTTAAGGACTGCAAATGTTAAAAACATTACCTGGCATGTCCTTTAAAGAGCTCAGTATTTCTGGCACTGTCCCCTTTCTCACTGTGATCTTATCAGCCCTCACAAGCTGAAGGCAGAGGAAATCTGTTGGTTATTTAACATGAACAGAGGACATCAAGAAATGCTCTGGGGAGTGTTGTGGATGATTCATATGTAGAAAACCTTCCTCCTCAAGTAGCGCCAGGGAAGGTTCAGATTGGATATTAGGAAAAAATTCTTTATTGAAAGAGTGGTGAAGCATTGGAAGAGGCTGCCCAGGGAGGTGGTAGGGTCAACATCCTTGGACATTCTTGAACATGTAGACATGGGACTTTGGGACATGGTTTAGTAGGCATTGTCATGTTGGCCTGATAGTTGGACTCAATGTTCTTAGATATCTTTTCCAACTTTAATGACTCTATGTTTCCATGTCTATGCAGAATGTGGGAGAGGAGAAGCATGATGCAAAGACACCAGGAGCCAAGCTGGAAATAAACAAAAGGAGGTATTTCCCCCCACAACAGGTAACAGAGCAGTGCAAATCTTTGCCAAGGGAATTACAGGTGTGGAAAGTTTACCTGGTATCCCAGGGAGACTGGAAAACTGCCTGGAGGAGCAAGCATGAGATGGTTAAATAGATGGGTCACATCAGGCTAAGGAAATTCTCCAACCTGGAGATAGTGTGAGTTTTGAGAGAAACACCTTTTTCCTTTTGGAGACAGGACCAGGACTGCATGGACCCTATTCAGAAGACTGCTTGAAATATTGCCTTGTAGCTGAGTTGGAAACCCAAGACTTCTACAACTGTATTTACCACTGAAGATCCTACACCCATGTCCAGATGAGGGTTTGTTCATCAACCAACACATAAACATGCAAGGATTCTTCTGAAAGTGTTGGACTTACCCTCCAACAGGCAGAGAATCAGCCCATTGATAACTTCATTGTTAACACCAGTTGTGGAGAGTCAGAAAAATAGGAGGCATTTTCCACAGAGAAAGTAAATAAACAGTTTTTATAGGTATATTTTTATGCTGCCAAGTTTAAATTGGAGGAGAAGGAGGGCAGAAAACAGTATTGTTTTCATCAAAAGAGATCTTTCCCAGTGTTTGATGTTCAAGAGAGCACATTTCAATTTAAATGAATTTTGGAAATAGCTTTTCATTTAAGGAAAGAGAAAAGAAAAAAAATTAATAAAAATAGTTTTAACTGTTTTTATTTTCACTAGCTCTACTGATCTAATTCCAGGGTGGATAATTGTATTCTGACTGATTATTGTAGGACTGGAGTTCCAGTCGGGTAGAACATTCTTTTTATTGGAACGCATTATGTGATGCTGGTTTCGATTAAGGATGCAACCCTGAGAAGGCTGCACTGCACTCTCCACTCTTCTTGCCTTGCTCTGCAAGAGTGGCATTTTCTAAGATCCGCTGTCTGAGAGACACACAGGAGACTGTTTTGGTGATGTTTTTAAAACTGATAAAAGATCCTGAAAGAAAAAAATAAAATCTATAGAATCATAGAATCACCAGGTTGGAAAAGACCCATCGGATCATTGAGTCCAACCATTCCTATCAAACACTAAACCGTGTCCCTCAGCACCTTGTCCACCCGTCCCTTAAACCCCTCCAGGGAAGGTGACTCAACCCCCTCCCTGGGCAGCCTCTGCCAGTGACCAATGACCCTTTCCATGAAAAATTTTTCCCTAATGTCCAGCCTGAACCTCCCCTGGTGGAGCTTGAGGCCATTCCCTCTCGTCCTGTCCCCTGTCCCTTGGGAGAAGAGCCCAGCTCCCTCCTCTCCACAACCTCCTTTCAGGTAGTTGTAGAGAGCAATGAGGTCTCCCCTCAGCCTCCTCTTCTCCAGGCTAAACCCCCCCAGCTCTCTCAGCCACTCCTCTTCTTCTCCAGCCCCCTCACCAGCTTCATTGCTCTTCTCTGGACTCGCTCCAGAGCCTCAACATCCATCTATGCTGGACATGCTGCTGTTTTGTCTTGAACAGAGATTTCCCTAAGAACCAAAATTTGAAATCCTAATCACTTCCTACCTGGGCAAAGTCTTCACAGGCCAAAAGTGACTTCATGTGTGAAAGGACCTGGGGCTGCTGGTCAACAATGACCGAACAAGAAGGGCAACAACATCATAGCTTGGATCAGAAATGATGTGGCCAGTAGGAGCAAGGAAGGGATCATCCCTCTGCACTCGGTGCTTGAATCCTGGGTTCAGTTTCAGGACCCTCACTCCAAAGAGGACATTGAGAGGCTGGAGCATCCAGAGAAGGGAACGGGGATAGTGGAGGATGTGGACCACAGGGGTCATGGGGAGGGGCTGAGGGACCTGGAGCTGTTTAGCTTGGAGAAGAAAAGGCTGAAGTGCAACCTTATTATTCTCTGCAGCTCCCTGAAAGGAGGTTGTGGTGACATGGGTGCTGGCCTCTTCTCCCAGGTAACAAGGGACAGGACAAGAGGAAATGACCTCAGACTGCACCAGGGGAGGTTTAGATTGGATATTAGGAAAAAATTCTGTACTGAAAGAGTGGTCAAACACTGTAAGAGGCTGACCAGGTCAGTGATGGAATCTTCTTCCCTGGAGGAGTTCAAAAAACATGTAGATGTGGCGCTTCAGTGTATGGTTTAGCAGGCACAGTGGTGTTGGTCTGATAGTTGGACTGGATGATCTTAGAGGTCTTTTCCAAACTTAATGGTTCTATGATTAATTTTTCATTCTTTACTCACGCAAATTTCCATTAATGGCAAAACAAAGAGAAGATTTAGAGATTTGGCTCTGTAATTTTAAGAATATTGTAAATCAATAGCTATGTAAATATATGAACACAGGCTTTTTGTTAAATGTATGGTTATAAATTGTTTTTTAAAGACAATCTGGCCAAAACAGATAAATATATTACAAAAAAAAAAATCATAGGTTTTATTTTGTTTGTAGTTTTCCATTTTGGAAAAGAAAACAGAGAGGGGAAAAGTAAAACTGATCTTTTTCCGATAAAACCAAAATATATATTTAAAAGTTTACTTTTTTCCTTGAAGAGCAAACCATTTCAAACTCGTGCATGAGGAGGAAATGTGTTTTTGTGAAAATATCTTTCTCCTCAGAAAAGATGTCTCTAAATTATTTCTAATCACAAGCAGAGTACAGGTCTAAACGCTCTGCATTATAGATCGATCTTAATGAGCAAATGATGGCTGTGATGGACGGAATTAGGCACCAAAGCCGGTAACCACTTGCAAAACCGCCTGTTAATTTTTTATTAACCCTTTATAAACTTCAAATATGATGTGTGACCAATATAACTCAGTTTTCCCTTTCATAAATCTCAGTGGCACTTTATGGGTTGTGATCAGTGCCCTGGGGGAAGCTCAGCAATTAAGCTCTTTCTACTGGGAAATGAAAAACCTGCAGGTGTAGAGAACTTGATGGCAAATGAAATTATCTTCATGGTAGGTCTTCTAGACCATTCGAAGTCAAGAGACATTGAAACCACTGAAGATATCACCTGTAGGTCTAGGATGTTGCTGCTTTCCATTAAGCGTGCATTTCATAGAATTATAGAACCATAGAATCACCAGGTTGGAAAAGACCCACTGGATCATCGAGTCCAACCATTTCTCTGCCAACTAAAAGCACCACAATCCCATTGCAGCAAATCCCTCACGTCTCAGTGGAGAAACACGTGTATTATTGCATATCATTAGGAGGTATTTGGGTTATTGGGCACCCAGGACTTAACTAACGCCTCCAGCACCTAGAAGGTATAAGAAGGCATAAATAAAAATGGTCAACTGAATGCCCAGGGTGGACCTTCCCCCACAGGCATGTTCCCACAGTGCCTTTCTAGGTGATGGCCAAAAGCCAGGCCGGCTTTGCAAGAACTGCCTCCCTGAACCTCCAAGGAAAGCTGGTTTGTCTAATAAACTAATGTGTTTGAGAGGATGTTTTTCACTCAGGCTGTCTGAAGGACTCCTGAGGTCCTCTATGGCAAAGGCGCAATGAGTGGGTGAGTACAGTAGTTTCCCTGGTGCTCTCTAAATCCCATAATGGGTCTGCTTCAGAAGAAAACTTTATTTTCCTGTCTAAGTATCCATTTTTCCATATGCCAAACCCCACTATCCAGAAAGAAGTGAATTAACACAAAAATATAGCAGACTACATGTTCTCCATTGTCTTCCAGGATCTCCCATGATAACAGCTGATTGCTCGCCTTCACATTGCTCTCAGAGGCCTTTTAAATGGGGTCCCAAGCCTGTCTCCTACCCAACAGGAGCAGGAGAGGCTCAGCATCCTTCCCTGAATAGCAAGCTTTGAGGGACATGGTTTAGTGTTTGATAGGAACGGTTGGACTCGATGATCCGGTGGGTCTTTTCCAACCTGGTGATTCTATGATTCTATGATTCTTTCTTGGAAAGCTCCATGTGCTGCCTTCCTCTTGCTCTCCCTCCTTCTGCCCCATGGTCCTTCCTTTCACCTGCCCTGGCTCGCTGCACCGTGATGCATTTTCCTTCCTCCGTGCCCATCCAGGAGTTGCCACCAGATTAGCAGCGTCCATGCAGGCAGCAGGAGCTTTCAGAGCAGCTTCCCTCCTGGTTGTTCTCATCCGGCTCCAGTACATGCCTGCTATTGCTGGAGCATCCTGCATCCCCCATCAGAATCAGGGCCCCTTGGCACAAGGCGCGATGCGGAGGCATGTGAAGACATGGTTTCCTGCCTCGGAGAAATTCCCTCTCCAGAAACGAGAGCCTGCAGAGCAAAACACAGCTGCAAATGGCACTCAGAGCCTCGGGAGGCCAGGCTTTAAGAATAAGCAGGCACCTTGGGCTGGGAAGGTCCTAGTACATTTTTGCAGCTATGTAAACAACACTAAACTGCTCCTTTTGGCCAGGCTGGAGACTGATGGCATAACAGGAAATTCTGGTGGATGATTTTCTTTTTTGGAAACCACATGAAAGTTAACCAAACTTTCCCAAAACAGATGAAAGATTCTGACCAGGAGCAATGAGAGGATGAAGCAGAAGTTTTAAGGGTGGTTGTAATCCTGTCTAACCCCAAGCACGGGTGTGCCAGCAGGTTACTGCCGAGGAAAACAAACTACTGCTCATCAGCTGCTCTGGATGTACTCCTGTCCACCAGCTCATGTCCCCAGGGTGGATGACACGACCCGAAGTGGGATACCAGCAAGGAAACGTTGCCCCGAGGGTTACCAGGAGGAAGATGACAGAGCAGAAGTCACTGCCCTGCCCTGACTCCATCCACCCCTGGTGGTGTATTTCCATAGAATCTGTGGAATGGAGGAAGTCTGGGGCTTCAGGGACCACACGTGGCTCCTCTTTTATAAGCTGAGGGCTTCTTATGAGGATTCAAACCAAGCCCCCAAAACAGCTGCTTTGGTGAGCCAAGGAGATCCTGTTGCTAAGAATCATAGAATCACAGAATCATCAGGTTGGATGAGACCCACCGGACCATTGAGTCCAACCATTCCCATCAATCACTAAACCATGTCCCTCAGCACCTCATCCACCCATCCCTTAAACACCTTAACTCTCCTTAAACACTCCTTTCAGCTGGTTGGAGACAGCAATGAGGTCTCCCCTCAGCCTCCTCTTCTCCAGGCTAAACACCCCCAGCTCTCTCAGCCGTTCCTCATAAGTCTTCTAATCTTCTTCCTGCACAAAAGACATCAATATGTGCTCACCCCTGAGCATGCTGCCTGCTCTGCTGGTGGCTCCTGGGGTTCCTCTTGGCCCACGTGAGGGGGGAAAAAAATAAAAAAAAAGATCTTTCTGCAAAGTCAGAAGTGTCCAGCCAAGAAGCCTCCACACACAAGTGGCTTCTGAAACACGAACCAGCCACAGAGGTCTCAGCTTTTCCCACATCCCAAGTGTGTGGGCTCGGCTGGAAACCCTGCTCCATCAGAGGCTCTGCCTGCTGAACACCAGCCAACGAGTGGAGGAGCCTAGCACAAGACCCTGGGAAGGAGGCACACCGCGTCTCCCAGGACACTTCCCAGAGCCCCGTGGCTCCGTATGGGGTCAGGGTGGGCAGGGAAAGGGAAGGGCTGCCTCTGGGAAGGGAGCAGCCACTGCAGCTGTGAGTGAGGACATCGTCTCCAGCTGCAGAGACCCTTGGACCCAGGAAGTTTCCATGGGTCAGGACTCTGCGGCTGCTCTGCAGGATTTGTTTAGGTTGGCTCACAGGCTTCCCGGTGTGTATGTTTACTGGGGTGGACACATCGCTGCAGGGCTGGAGATGGGCCCTGGGTGTCTCTACCCCAGAGGTAGCTTGCTGTTAGGAAGTAGGGGTCCCCATGATGCACTCACGTTTAATCAACATTGATTACAGTCTTAAATGAATCCAGCCACAACCCTGGAAAGCTTCTCTTGAGGAGCAGATACCATCTCCAAAGTGCAGCATTCAGCAAGCTAAAGCAAACGGTCTAGGCTGGGTTGTAAGACACGAGCTAACTGCCAGCATCCATTTCCATCTGCACACACAACAGAGCCAAAATCAATAAATCATCATCATTGCCACCAAGAATTTGGTTTTATTGGATGATAATATATTTCCTACTGGTGAGACCATGTATCGGCATCTGGAAGAGGAACAAATGACTATTTACATCGCAGAGCAGGGAAGACAGAGGAAAGAAATAAGTAAACATATCACATATGTTATATGGAGATTACTGCGGGGTTAGTCTCCATTATGACATCTATCTCGGAGGGGAGGGGAAGAGGAAGGTGACTCATGTCCCAGTACTCAGCGAACTATTCCATCACTTCACTCCCCTGTATCTCACATGTGCACGGATCCCTTCTTCTCCCCTCCTATGCAAAAGCAGCACATGGACAAAATGTGTAATTCCCAGATCTCCAGATGACAGCAGGGGCTTTGCTGAAGCACAGGGCTAGTGCACAACACCTGAGCCCCCACGAGAGCGGGGCCAAGGGCAATGGATTCTCCCTTGGAGGAGCAAGGTGTTGTTAAGCGGGGGGGGGTCTCAGCTTTTACCTTCACCAGTCCCTCATTGTCACCCTGCGGAGATGTACCCACAGCAGGACTGCAAACTGCGTGATGGACCAGTGGGAGGGGTGTGAGAGAACGGCTTCCAAGCCACTGAGCCCTCACGGAGCACCTGCGCTCAGCCCTGCCCTCACGGCGTGCTCCATATCTCCAGACTATTCTTTCTAATCTGCCAGGTTGAGGTTTCTCTAGTTCCTCGGCTGTCTGCAGTATCCATGCTACTTTCTTCCCCCAGGCAGGACACTTCAGGGGGACAGTCAACAATGCGTCTAAGCAGAAAAGAGAATTTTTGCTTAATGAAAATTGTCGTTCCAATCAGCTATTCCCCACCCCCTTCTTTTTTTTTTTATTCTAGAAAGCATAATATGAATAAAATTCACTATACAGTCAACACATTTCAAGGATCAAAATGAAGCATTCTCCCCTCCTTTAATGCAAAGGACTTCCCCGGAGACAACCCCGTCCTCTCCAAGTGTAGCCCTGAGCTCGTCAAGCCTCATCTCTCCCCCCCTGCCATGAGGAGGATGGAGATCGGCGCAGAGAGGAGAGCTGGTGCTCACTGCTCGGTCCTTGCTGCATTGGGAACCAGTGCCATTTCAGTTCCTGCCTCCCTTGCTTCTGACCATTCAGTCTTGGCCTCCTAAATGGCCTTTCATCACCCAATTAGAAACAGAGCAACCTCCTGCTACTTAAGTTATATTTGGCAAGGCAAGCGCACACAGAGAAATAATCTATAGTGCTCTCCCTGGACCAGCACGTGCTTCGGAGGAGAGGTTTGGCAGCCCAGCCCTCCAGCCATGTTCCCCTTCTGTATTTAACCACCTCCACTGGTCACTGCTGATCAGCAGCTCATCGACTCATTAAAAGCAGGAGCGATGCCCACGCTTGTTCTTGCAGCGCGGCTGCCTCTCAGTCCTGCCAGTTCCTACTGCTGTGCTGCTGCTGCAGAGCTCAGCTGGGTGATCCCCTCCTGGTCCCACGCCTGGTGGAAGAAAGGCTGGAAAATGGTGCACCTCCCATCATTTGAGGAGCAGGGATGAGGGATCTGCAAGGAAGAAAAGGACTAAATGTGCTGATTTCTGAACACCTGAGGTGGCTGCCACAAAAGACATCAGGGCCTTAAGTCGTTCCAGGGGAGGTTTAGATTGGATATTAGAGAAATTTTTTTTACTGAAAGAGTGGTGAAGCATTGGAAGAGGCTGCCTAGGTCAATGGTGGAGTCTCCATCTATGGAGGCATCCAAGAAGCATAGACATGGCACTTCAGGTCATGATCTAGTAGGCACAGTGGTGTTGGTCTGACAGTTGGACTTGATGGTCTTTTCCTACTTTAATAATTGTATGATTTTACGATCCGAAATGTTGCTGTCCCAGTATTTGGACACCTCAGGTTTTGGCCGAGCTCCTCCTGCTCTGGCTGATGCTTTAGGACCAATATCATTCCCAGAACACCTTGATGGTGACCCGAGTGGCTGAACCTGTTCGATGCACAGCCAGACCTGCCTTCCCGCTGCTAAAACCAGGATGTGGTGGTGCATACCACCCTTCCCCAGAGAGGAGACACGCATGTGGGGGGTCAAACATAGCCATCTGTTGGGACGGTCCTACTGAACACTGTGTTGTGGTTGTGGAGCACATCTGTGTCTGACTGTGGTGTGAGCACAGGGCTTGCTTCTCCCACACCCCCCAAGTTTTATGTGAATTAGTCTGCCCTTGTCAGGTGTGAAGTCCCAGGCAAAACAGCCCAGATGGAGAGAAGCCAGTTGGGTTCTGCTAATTCTTCCTACAACCTTTGGGAAGAGTCAGGGCTGGGCCACAACCATCCCCAAAGACACAGACCATGAGGACCATTAACTACGTGGACCCTGGAGAGAAACCAGCCAGAGGAAGGCTCTGGCCATGCATAGAATAGAATAATAATAGAATAACCAGGTTGGAAGAGACCCACCAGATCATCGAATGCAGTGACAAGGAGAGTGATGCCACTGACAGGGTACTGCACCAAGTCATACGTTCTCACAGTCACCTGTCACTGGGCTGCCCTCCATCACACAACCCAGTGCTCAGTGGCTCAGATCTTGCCTTTTAAAAAGCCTTTTGGGTTCTGGTCATTAAGGAAGAAAAGTCATTGGCTAGTTCAGAGAGGAGACACAAGCTGCACACATTTACAAGGTGACAAGTGAGGTGTCCTTGTAACAGAGGAGTCATAGAATTATCGAATGGTTTGGACTGGAAGGGAACATGAAGATCATCCAGTCCAAGACCTCTTCAGTGAGCAGGGAGACCTTCCACTGGATCAGGTTGCTCAAAGCCCCATCCAGCCTTGAATGTTTCTAGGGATGGGACACCCACAACTTCTCAGGGCAACCTGGGCCAGTGCCTCCCCACCCTCAGCAAAAAAAATGCCTTTCTGATATCTAGTCTAAACCTCTCCTCTTCTACGTTAAAACAAGGGGTGATACCCCTTGTCCTATTGCTACAGGTCCCCCGTCTTTCCTATCAGCCCCCTTTCAATACTGAAAGGCTGCAATAAAGTCTCCTCAGAGACTTCTCCAAGCTGAACAATCCCAACTCTCTCAGCCCCTCTTTATAGGGGAGGTGTTCCAGGCCTTCAAGTCTTCATGGGCTCAGCAAGAACAGGCTGCCAGGGAGTCACGCAGGGGCCCTAACATTTCAGTTTGTGAGGTTACAGCCACAGCACCAACAACCTTTCCACTAGAGAGGCACAAGGAGAACCCCAAAAGCTCTGTGGTGCCAGGCTGGGGTTTCCCCACTTGATGGTTCAAATCCAAAACACAATGGAAAGCCGTGTGGGTGGGCACAGGCTGCATCTTAGCATCAGGTGCAAGGCTGAGCACGCTGGTTTGTGTTGCATTGCTCTGGTTATTGGGGAAAAACAAGGTCCTGTGGCAGCAGCAGCAATTATAAAACCTTCTGGAGAAGGGAGAACACAAGGCTCCAGGGACTTTTTTTTTTTGCCTGAGGAGCTATCTGAAGGCAGGCACTAAAAAAGCAGACCTGGGAATAACATTTATTGAGTTGAAGCAAGTCACGGGGAACAAACCAGCTGCAACACCTGATGGGCACAAAAGCATCCACCACCTTGAGAGCATCCAAGAGACCCTGTAGGAGGAATTTATGAAAGTCAGGCACTAAACGCTGCCTAAATCTGGTTTGAGGCACCTGTGTGCATTTCTGGACCTCATTCCCACCAAACCCCCTCTAATTTATATTGTTGCTGTTCACAGGTGTATGTAAGTACTTTTTAACCTGTTGATGATTTCAGCCCAAGTTGGAGGACAGTAAAACTCTCCAAAAGAATTTGGCTTCTGTAAGTTTTGTGGAGCTGGTTGGAGGAGAGAGACCTTATTTCTGGCCTGGGTGAGGGAAAAGCTCAGCCCTTAGGAGACACCAGAGAGTCCACGCTGCCGTTGCTCAGGGCAAATAAGCTCTGCCAACTCTTCTTCCTTCCAGACCCACCTGATAGAGACAGAAGCAAGAGGGCAGGACAGGAGGAAGGAATGGCAGTGTTGCATGTTAATGAAGTTGGGTAATAATAATTGTTTTATTTATAAGCACCCCCACCCCTGTTGAATCTCTCGGGGCGCTGCACAACAACCACAAAAACAATTGCTCATTAATTAAAACCACACCAGCCTCCCCAAGATTGCAAACAGATGGATAAACACATCATATGATATAATATCTCCGGAACTGAGAATGGGAAAGGACCACCTGTACCAGCCAGCTTGGGCAGGCAGAGGTTTAGCCCACTCCTCCCTGGACCCCCAGCTTCACAGCACTCACCACTACTCCAGCAAACATCAGGATCTCTGTGGTAATGTGTCCCTAGGAAAAAAAAACGAGAGCATTACTCATGTCCTAAAGCCCCACAGTAGACTGGAAATGTCCAGATGGTCTTGTAGGTACAGTACCAGTTCCCCAAATGTATGTGTGTTAAAGAGTGAATTAAAAACCTCTTCTTCCTGCCAGTCCTTCCAGTCTGAGCTGAGGTGGAAGGAAATGCCCTTGCTTCGTGTCTGGGGAGCAACACCATCCTCATCCTTGGTGGAGTCATAGAATGGCTTCGGTTGGAAGGGACCTTAAAGATCATCCCATTCCAAAGCCCCTGCCATGGGCAGGGACACCTCCCACTAAACCAGGCTGCTCAAGGCCCCTTTCAACCTGGCCTTAAACATTTCCAAAGAAAGGTTGTCCACAACACCAGGCTGAACAATCCCAGCTCTCTCAGCCTGCCCTCATAGCAGAGCTGCTCCAGCCCTTGGATCATCTTTGCAGCCCTCCTCTGGACCTCTTCCAATAGTTCCATCTCCTTCTTATGCTGGGGATTCCAGAACTGGGCACAGGACTCCAGCCTGTCCACTAGTCTTTCCACCACAGAACCTCTCTGGCACTGCAGTCTCTCCTGTGCTACAGGTAGAAATCTCAGATGAGGTCTACAGGTGAACTGTGCATCGAGGAGTCTGTCTGGCCCTGTGAGAGCCTGCAGCTTGGGATTGATAGAGAGAAAATACAATGCAACATATGGACTTAACAAGTCTCTTCCCAGCCCTTCAGCATACATGTTTTTCATCTGAGCATCTCTAGCCAGTCACAAGCACCTCAGTTTACCTCTGGATCACCTCCACTAAATAAGGAAAGTGCCATTCAATCCATCCACCCCAACAAACCCACAGAGCCAGGCTTGGTTCTTCGTGATTTAATCGATGAGGCAACAGTGGTGTAAGAAAAGGGGCTTTAATAAACCCACCATCCCCAATACCCACGGGTTTGACCTCTCCCCCTCAAGCCTGGTGCCCCACGGCAGCTGGGGCTGAGCTTTCCTCCTGCCTCTCATCTCCACACCTTTTACACATGGCAGACCTTATTTGAGAAAACGTTCCTGCCGCAGTGTCCTGGGGGGCCTGCGAGCAGCTGCCAGTGTTTTCAGAAAGGTGAGGATGGGCTGAGCCAGTGCTCCTGACTCACGGAGGCAGCTGGCAGCTCTCCCCGGCCAGCTGGAGGGTGGGAACATCTTGCTGAAGGACGAGGATGCAGGGTGTGGGCTGAGCATCACCCGGGGAGCAGCCACATCAGGGGAGGAGGCTGTGGGAGCCGCCAGCTCATGCACGGCTGTCCTCGCAGCGCCAGGCGTGGAGAGGTGGCGGATGCTGACCACATGTCTCTGGGAAGGCAACTCTTTGGAAGAGGCTGAGGAAAGCCCTCTGGCTTCACGTCCCTTGCAGAGCTGCAGCCAGGCTGGGGTTTTGTAGGAGGACAGTTTGTCGCTCCAGCCCGGCTTGGCCAGCTGTGAGATTTCCCACCCTGAGGTGCCCAAGGAGTTTGTAGCGGGCGAGCCAAGCAACAGCCCATCCTTGCCCTGAGTGCAGACACGGCTCTTTGAGCACCGGCGGGGGACGTTTAGCTGATTTATGCTGCATAAATTTAGACTTTTGTTTCTCTACAGTCCATTTTCCCCTTCCCACTCACATTCATGTGCATTACTGAGCAAATGAACTTAATAAGTTGTTGAGAGGAATACTAAGTATGACACCTCGAGTGTCTGTGTGTCTACATCTTGGAGGAAATAAACCAAACTGAAAGGGCACTGAGGGTTAGTTTGCAGAGGAAAGACTTTGTTTGCCTGTCTTTCCAGGATGGTTTGGCAATGGAAAGGCCAAGTGTCCCTGCTCTTCACCGTTGCACAAGGCCACCTTGTCCTCATCGCTTGTCACTCAGGCTCTGCATGTCCCCACAGCCCGCGGACAGAGCTTACGCCAGTGGGGCCAAGACTCAGGTTGCTCCTGACCCTGCAGCAGGGACACCTGGAAAATTCTTCATCTGGAAAAGCTCCTGTTAATGTGATTGACCTTAGTTTCATCTGGATCCCTGTGGGAATATACCACAGCCTCTTTTATCAAGCATATGTACTGCTGCTTGTGAATTCTGACCCATTATGCCCCATTTTCATCAAATCTAAGTGGTTCCCCTTGGACCAGCACAGGGCATCCTAGGCTGGGTAGTTCTTTCACCACATCTCTCTCTTTCAGTTGCCAGGAAGAAGAGTGCTCCATGCTCTGCAGGGGAGAATAGCATATCCATCCTCCCCCCTCTACAGCGCTACCTTCTTCTCTCTCCATGGCCTCCCTTGGAAAGGGACCAGATGTCCCCAACCCCGTCTAGAGTCCGTGGGAGAAGGAGACCTGGGCTGTGGGAGGGCTGAGACAAGTTACACAAGCTGATGCGCAGCCCGACAGAGAGGCCGGTGGAGCTGCCAGGGATCTCTGCCTAAGTAGCAGAGGTCAGAGTCTGGCCCAGGGTTATTAATTCTCGTTACTCTGATGACATACGCGGCACTGTGTGGCCACAGCACAGCTGGGGAGCTGCTGTCTTATCAGCTCTCACTTCTGGAAGGCTTCTCCAGCTCTCCTCCTCAAAGGCTGACTTTCTGACCCGATGCAAAACCCCATGCAACCACCGAGGAGCCAGTGGCCTATCTCAGGGATAGATTTGTCCCCTCAGGAAATTACTGTGGGCCCTGACTGATCTCCAGTGGACCCATCCAAAAAAAAAGAGTAATACAGCTTTTCTGCAGACAACTCTATCTTTGCTACATACCGATCCCATGACAAACCAGTTGGCACGCGAACGCAAGCACGAAAGAAATTTGGCTTCCCTCCTTCTTATGTTGACAGCTTTAAAGCCGCTCTCTTTAAACTCACCTCCCGTAGGTGGCTCGGCAGCAAAGCCAAAGGCTGTGATTACACTTCCAGAATGTTTGTTAGCTGCAGGTCCCCAGGCACCAAGTTCTGGAAAATATTTTTCAAGCAATGTCCTCAGGGTCAGAGGCAGGTTCTCTGGCTTGTTCCTGGCTGACTTCACACTGGGGTATGCATGCTGCAGCCGATGTGTTTTTTAGGACTCCTAGGCAGACAGACAGATCGGATATAGTCTCCTCTGGGTTCCCATCCACTTAGATCCCATCCTGCACCTAGGACAATTCACCCCCTTCTTGCGGTGGCGTGGTGGGATTTTGATCCTGCGCGGATGTCCGAGAACAAAGCAATTGGCAAGGCTCTCCAGGCTGATCAGATAAGGCAATCATCTTTCTGAACTTCTTTACTAAGAAAGCGCTGGTCTGACCCTGCTTGGCTGGAGATCACACCTCACAGCGCAGACGTGGCTGATCAGGAGAGTCCCAGCATCACTGGCAATGAGAAAAGGTTTGATGAAGTGCAGGGGGGCTAATAGAGGAGAACTTGAATTGTAGCGAGTGAGAAACAGGATGAAACACCCTTCTGGTAGCCCACCAGCACTGAGTCTGCATAACAGGCCCAGATCATCCACCTCTTCATACAAGAAAATATCTACCAAAACAGCCTCGAGTCACGGTCCTGTCTTGCAGTGCACAGGTTTGCTCCAGTTAGATACAAACGCCCATTGAATTAATTAGGAAATCAACTGTGTGCCCTTTTAGGTCTAACCATCAGCAGGTTGATCACAGATTCCCCGGCAGGACACCTCCGTTCCTCAGTGAGATGTGGGTTTGCAAGGTGGGAACCCCGTTACCCCAGGGTCGGCTCATCTTGTTGAGGTTGGATCAAGATCATTCACTGAAGTTAAACCTGTGCTTTAAGAGTTGAAAGCTTGTATTCCCACTAAAAAATAAAGCCAACACCAAACCTGAGGGGTTGCTTACCTTAGAAAGGAGGAAAAAACTTGAGGACATAACAGAGTTGAAAGAGCCAAGCAGAGACAGGGGTCTGTGGCTCCTGTTCCTGCAGGGACACAGGGCTACTCTCTAACATTTAAAGGTGGCACACTCAAAACTCATAAAAAGAAACGCTTTTCTACCCAGTGTGTGCAGCTAAACCATTGAATTCCCAGCTTTGAAACTGAACAGAGTCTCATTTTAGATACATCACCCAATGAGCCTCTGCGCTACCTCCCAAGTCTTAAATCATATCACTGGTGATGCTGAAGAAGGGAATGAGAAAAAGGAAACAGGCTGACAACCCACTGAAAACATAGTAAAAAGGCTTAGCTAAGGAGCCAATTTAAAGAGCAGCTCTGCGTGAGCTACACATCCTTTTGGCTGTGCTGTCACAAGACCTCTGCACCTTTATTAAATATAGAGGACAGAGATCCACCTAATCCTTGCTATGGGTATTGGTCCAAACATTTGCCAAAGGAGCATCCATGGCATCCGAATAACTTCAATCGAAGAATTAGCACAAGGAGTCCAACACAAAAGATCCTATCCAATGGGATACAACGACGGTCACACAGTTGTGGCTATCTGGGACCAAGACTCTTGGATTTTCCTTCAAAGCACTGAGGCCTATGCATGGAAAACCCCAGCATCCTGTTTTTCTTCTCTTTCAGTTCCTACCCAAACAAAACATAGCTTTATTTCGATACTCGCTTACTCTGTTAATTCTGTTCACACTGTTGTGCAAAGAGGAGCAGAAACTTCTCAGCAAAATCAGAATTTCCTCAGGCCAGAACGTATATATTCTGCAGTTTTGCAGTCCAATCTTATCAAAACCAGATCTCTGACCATACATATTAATGTTCTGGCATTGTTTTCTCTGCAAAATTATCTCTGAGCAGAACCTGTGCACCAACGTGTCCCACATGGTGCTGGAGCACAAGCGAAATAATTGGAAGTGGAAAAGTTATTGAGACTATAATTAGAATGCCCAAAACCAAAGGCAGAGTCAAACTCCTCCCAAGAGGAACTTTGACCCTAACCTCACAAGTTACATGCTACTGGTTCACCTACTCCAGCTCTTGAGTAATTGGGTAGAAACGAAAAAGCAGAGGGATCTCACAAGGACCTTGGGCACCTGAGGCTGCTCTGTACTTATTCGTGAATCCCTCATCTGAATGACTCACACACACACACAAGACATTTTGTAAGCAACCTCTGGTCCTCCAGAGATGCTAAGTTGCTGTAACCATGACCTCTTTGTTCCTTCCTCACTTATTTTCCAGCTGCTTATTCATTGAACAATGCAGTTGCATAAAGAGCTTGGGCTTTTATCTTCTGTGTCAGGACATCCAGCAATCTGACAGTTTGTAGCAGCCTGGAGACCTTTATCTCCATCCTTTGGTCCACTAGTGCATGAAAAATATATCCAGGCTCTCCAGGAGCCACGTGAGCATTTCCTTGTGACTATAACTTGCATTCAGAAGGTTTTTGCTCACAAACTTTCCTCTGGAATCCTTTTCTTAAGCACAGACTGCTTGTAATATTCTTGACGTTTATTCATTGCATCTCTAATAACTGTTAGTATTCAAGAAGTCACATTAAGAGCCTGGTGGGTTTCCAGCCGCAATTACCCTGCTTTGTTTTACTTACTTGTCAAAGAGCTGGTCTAGGGGGTTATGTTTGTTCTGCTGCAAGAAAGCTTTATAGCATGTTTCGGGGCTGACATTATGACACTAGTAGGCCAGACAATCTGTCGTTGGAAAGAATTTCTGCAAATCCCCAAAGTTTTTCTGCATTTCTATGCTGTCATCTAAAAAGCAGCATCTGCTCTGTAAGGCTGCCAAAAGAAGGTCATATTTTTATTTTTACCAATAAAAGGAAAGGATGAGCCTGCGGTTCAGGCACTGGATGAGCCTTCAGGCAGCACAGTGTTCACTTCCCGATTCGGTTGCGAGCTCCCTGTGTGACTTCGGGCAGTGGCCCCAGGTGAGGATGGGTACCTGTCCCCATTAGGAGAGCAAGTAAGTGCCTTCCTTCCACCATCTGAAGTAGTGTCCTTCTCTAGTGTGACTTTTTGGAGGAGTCACCTTTCTCTGTGTATGCACAGACAAAAACGGTGAAAATGGTCCAGCACTGCAGACAACAACACTGCTCCCTGCATATCTCCCATCATTCATCTTTCTCCGCTCCCCTGGGCTCCTCTGCATCTACTGTTACCTGTTCCCAAGCTGCAGCAGCTTTTTTTTTTGTTTGCAACATATACTGTGCTCCTAAATGAGGTTTTACCCTCTTGGTTTGGCCTTGTGTCAGCTATGAAGAAAAACATCTCACATTAAAAATGTTTCTAAAGGAAGGTTATTTTCATGCCATCTTTGCTAATGGCATCTCTGTTGAAAACTGTCAGCTGAATGCTGTTTGACACATCCCTGGCTGTCAAACACAGAGGAGAGCCAGAAAACGGGACCTTCTTTCCAAAGGAGATGAGGTTTCAATGGAAGTGTCAGTTTTTAACTTAAGTCTCCTCAAATATTACATTCACAAAAAAGAATTCACCAACAGCTGCACTTCTAAGAGACCAAGGGACTGATTACATCTGTCAGGCAGATAATATATTGCCCTTTGAATGACAGGTGTGTACCCAAAATTGCAACGTGTCTATGACCAATGACGCGACTTCAAATGTGGTGGTGGGGGGCAGTGGTGGTGGGGGGCTGGAGGCAGAGGAAAGGCTCCCTCAGGTGTTTCCTATAAACCTCGTGTAATTCACACAGGGATGGTTGGAAGTCCTTTGACAGCTCCAGCATTTTAACACCTATTTTTGATTATGCAATAGCCGCTATTTGTAAACAGGGCAAGAAAATGGTGTAAGTGAGTTACATTCATATTTTAAACAGAAAAAGCAGCACTTCAAATGCAAATAGGAGACATCCTGTCTACAAGGACGTTTAGCCAATTGCTTGATACATGTGGTTTCAAAGATGGTTGACTTCTATCCAAAAGACACAGATGGGATGACTTAGACACAAACAGCTTTTAATTTACCACTTATGTTGCGTCTTTACTTTACCTGCTGCGATTAGAGCAATAAGGGTGCAAACACAGACCTAGAAAGAGCATTCCTGGTTAGACATGTGAAGAAACTGTCCTTGAAATGTCCCTTCTGCACTGATACAACACAGCCTCCAGAGTCAAAAAAAAAACCCTACAGAAATCAAACAGAGTAGACCCAGTACCCTGTGCAATGGGCAGTTCCTCATCTAATTTAAAACACAGTTCAAAGGTTCAATATTATAGCATCTAGGGACAGAGCTGTAGGTGAAACACTCTGCAGGATATCCTCCTTCCGTTTTATTCCATCGAAACAGGGGCACTGCTCTCTTGCGAAACGTATTAAGAAATACAGTAAAGTTTCACACCATTTAAGTATTAAGGCAGATGGATAATTCATACTCAAGATATCCAGATACTTTGAGGAGTGATCCAAAGTCTGCTGAGCTTCACAGAAAGGAGACTTACAGAAACCTCCATGAGCTCTGGATTAAGCCCAGCAGGAGGCATCTACTGGAAAGGGCAATGAGAAAGCCAGTTTATTCAGTTGCACTAGAACAGGCAAAATCGATAAAAATAAAACGTACGAGAAACCAGTCCATGTGTCTACAAGGGGCACAAGTTTCCATCGACCTCTGTGACTCAGGGACATGAAATAATTGTGATTCTTATGTGCCAAAAAAGCCCTGTGTAAATATTGCTCATTGCTAAACAAAACAAAAGGTTGTTTGACCGAATCAGATGTAACAAAACAAAAAGAACACCACAAGGAAGTAAACATGTGAAGTCCACATTTTCTGAGGGACTCTGAATAATGCTCTAAATGAATATTTTGGAGCTGGGTTTTGTGCAGGTGCTAGGAAGTTATATACTCAGAATGCCTGGAATATTTTCTCCACTACGGGGAGATTAATAAATACGAGGACGCTTGAGTCTTTTGTGCCAATACTAACCATTAACTCTTGGCTTCAAGCCACAGCTGTCTACTTTGCAGTGGATCCTGCCACCAAGGGAAAGGTCATTACAGGCCTGTACTTTCTGCTCGTTAGTGTGTTCCAAAATAATTAACAGAAGTTGTTCAGCAGATGGTTCCCTTTCTGTCAGCAAGTACCTACATTTTAATGGGTTCTGCTGGATTCCTCGCCGTGAGTGGGTGAGGCTGGAAGGAAAATTAAAATGTATAATCTTTGATCCACCCACTTGTAATTAGTTCTTAGGGTTTTACATAATAGAAAATATCAAGGAGGTGGGAGAGGGGAAATGAAATCATTATAAATCAAGAGCTCAGCAGCAGCCATGTAAAGCTGTGATTACGTTATCCAACAACATCTCATTGCTGAACAGGCATGGAGTAGTAATTGTTTCAGTGAGGGATTTGAAGATTTACTAATTGTAGTTTTCCAGTCTCCTAGTTCGTAGATTGAACAGAAAAACAGAAAAAAATAGGAGACGTCTGTGTTTGTAAACTGCAAATGATGATCCTTTCAAGCCCTTGCAGCAGCCAGAGACCCGAGCAAGAGAGAGTGAGCAAGCAGCCAAGATCTTTGCTGCAATCAGAGAGAGAAAAGTACCCTTGCCCCAGGTTTGTCAGCAAACAAAACTGGTCTAGAATTGGGATTGCTAACTTCAATTACAAAAAGAAGACCAAAACTCACAACAAGAAATTTACGGGTGCAAATGAGATGAGGAACCATCTAGGAAATGCACTGGTAGCTTATGAAAGCCACACACTGGAACAGTTACAATTGCAGGAGCTTTCCAGTTGGACAGAAGTAGTTGCAATAGGGAGAGACGATGTTGCAGCAATGTTGAGATAGGAAGGGCTTGAACAAATTTATATCTCTGCCAGTGGACAGAAGGAAACACACGTTCAAGGTGTGCTGCAGAAAGCACTAGTAAGTGTTAGGTCTAAGGATGAGAAGGGCTTGTAGGTACAGATGCCCCAACAGCTGTAACACGAAGAGCAAGCCCTGTGTGAAGCGATGAGGTGAGAAGCACTGCTCCAAGCAAAGGGGGGAGACACAGAACCAGGAATCATAGAATCACCAGGTTGGAAGAGACCCACCGGATCATCGAGTCCAACCATTCCTATCAAACACTAAAGGAGAAGACAGGGGAACAAGACACCACCATGTTGCAAGAGGAGGACACACGGACTGTGCTGATGGTTGGCTAAGAGAGGGGATTTTAGAAGATTCAACAACCCCAATCCATGGCCAAACCTCAGGCTTGACTCCCAGGGATGGCAGAAAGCCGTGCTGAAAAAGCTAAAGAAGATGTGAGTCTGTTCACGCCGACTGCAGTGAGAACATGCAGACTTCGTGCTGAATGCTGGTGATGGGACTGGGGATTGCAGAGAACCAAGGAAATCTAGAGGCACATTTGGAATCTTTGCACTGAGGACCTAATGAGCTAACGAGCATGCCTTTGACATTGTCCTCTGTAAGTACAATTTGAAGACAATTGTCTTTTGTTTCTGGGAGGAACAAAAGATACGTCTTAGGGAGCTATGGTATGGGTGAAAACAATACAAGAATTAAAAAGGCTTTTTACTGAAAAAAAAATCAAATTTAACTCTTGTGTTCATGCATTTAGAAAAGAGGATATTGGGAATGATGCTGATGGTGCTGAGCTTGCTAAAGCTGCAGGAGTAACCTCAGGACTTCATTCAGTGTAAAAGGAAGAAACAGTCACACATGCGTAAGGTTTCATGGAGCTGAGAAATGAGAGCCACATCATCAGCATGCAGTAACCTAGACAGGCAAATCAAAGCAGCTCAGGGACTTGAAAAAATCTGACTAAAAGCCTTTTTTGGATGAAGTTCTCTCTACAAGAAGCACTGCAAGCAAGAGGATGTCGTGTACTTGATCCTGAGGATGTCCTGGGCTCTCCATACTCTCAAGGAACTCTTGCCTTGATTGCTTTGTCCTCCTAAAGCACATGAGCTCTTTCTACTCAAGATCAGCTCACTCTTCAGGCAAAAGGCTCTAATACCATGACCGCTCTTCCAGCACTGTCTCTTGTCATGCATGAACTCAGACCCTCTGATTCTGGCCACAAACCTCTGTGCCTAGAGGTGAAGGAATGAGCCATTATCTTCTATATGGAGTCAAAGCCACTAGAGGGAGTTGATGTGTTTGTGTGGTTCACGCATCCATTCACCTTCTCTTTCTCACTCTTCACTCTGGAAGAGAGCAGAAACAGAAAGGGAAGAAAACACACAGGGAAATGGTTCAGGGTATTGCTCAACACCCACTGGTGTGCACTGCAGTATCTACACTGACTTCAGTGCTTCCAGTGGATGGGATTGCTCTGGGTTTCCAGCTGTGTAACTCAGCAGAAAATGGTCTGTTGGAGTCCTCAGGAACATCTATGGATGTCTCAAGATGCCTCAGGAGAGGCAAGTTAAAAATGAGAGTCCAGATCTTTTGGAGGTGATGGAAGGAGTGCTCATACGCTACAGGGAAAGGCTGAAGGGATTATGTTGGTTTGATTTAGAGAGGAGAAGGCTGCAGTAAGGGACAGGGCACTGGACTTGTAAAGAAAAGGCTGTTTTAAAGGAATCGGGCCTTGCTTGATCTCCTTGGTCAATGCGGGAGCATGGGCTGATGGTTCACACCCTCATCCCAGGGTCCAAAAGGATTCACCCTTGCATCACTGCAGCAAGCTGAGGTAGGAAACCTCTTGAGATACCGCAACACTGCACTTCCATGAGTTGTTGCATTGCATACCACAACCCAAATTCATGGAAGCACGTACCAAGGGTGGAGGCGTAGAGATACTGAACAACAGTCCAGCCTTATGCTGCCCAGTGTTTATCACACACTTAACCATACTTTGTCCTCTGCCAAGGGAAAACATGTTCCACTTCACCAATGTTGTTACCCAAACCCACACAGCAGGAAGGAGTTACTCTGCTTTTTCACTGACACCGTGGTTAGCAACTTAGGGACTGACATGTCCTTCAGGAGGGAAACTTGGCTACTGGCCTTTAAACCAAGCAGCCATGACTCTGTAATTGGGTTTTAAGAAGTTCCATAGGCTCAAGAAAGACTCGTGAGGCTCTGAGATAGAGGAGGCCTTTCTTGTTGTCTGATCTGGACAGTGAGTACATCCCATGTCTTCTGCAGGCTGGCTAAAGCAGATGAAGACAAAAAGATGGTGGGTGGAGTATACATTTATGAGCATCCAAAAAAGGGTCTGAAAGTAGGATTGTGCCTTTCCTTTCTATAAATACCAAGTAATCTAATTGCTCTGGTTCTATGGAAGAAATTCAGGCTATTGAGGGAAGAGATGTCAAGAATATCCTTGTGATGAATGGGGTTTTTATCAGAAAATGGCAAGCCAAAACTGAATTTCCGGGAGGAATATACCAGTTTCAACCAATTTTTTTTTCTTGAGAGAAGTTGCTTTGGTATCGCTCACTATTTCAGAGAAAGAGGTTGGAAGAGACCTCAGGGATCACCTGATCCAACATTTTGGGTGATCTGTAGTTTAGATGAGATGGCCCAGCACCCTGTCAAGCTGAGCTTTAGAAGTGTCCATTGCAGAGGAATCCACCGCTTCCCTGGGGAGATGATTCCAGGGTTTAACTGTTCTCATGGTAAAAAAATTTATTCTGGAATCCAATCTGAATCTTCTCAGGAGCAACTTATATCCATTACCCCTTGTCTTTTCCATTTCTCATGAGTTAAGGGCTGTCTTGAGAAGTCGGCCAGAGGGACTCAAGGAAATGTGTTTTGCCTGACATCTAGGGGAACAATTACTGCTTCCCTTGTCAAGGCTCAGCTGATGCGCAGTGATTCCCAGTAAACTAAATATGCATCTAAGCTCCTCAAAAAATCTAGAAGTCCCCTTGCAAGTCACACCTTAAGACCCTTTTTAAGATACACAGTAATCAAGATGACCAAAACACAACCAACAAAAGCAAGCGTTAGCAAAAAATAGGTAATGAAATTGCAATAGATGTCTTTTTTTTTTTTTTTAAATTCAAATCAAACGTTCTGTCAAAACTCAGTGTCACAAACACTTCAACACAGGGCAGCATCTTCTGTCTGTTCCCACCAGTGGCCTTGGTCTGTAAACATGCTGTAGTTGGACTAACAAATTGGATTTGAAGTGCTACAGGACCTACCACACCCGTATCTTCACCCTTGCATGGTCATTCTAGCTTAACGCAAATAAGTGGGATTTGAACTTCCAGTTTGCTTAAGGAGATTTTATTATGAGAGACATTTCTACAGCTTTATCTTTCTATCTGAAAGCCTCTCCGTTCGCTTGGATGCTGGCACGACCGAGTGACTGCACTCAAGTTCCCCACATAAAGTACTGACAAATTTATTGTCTGCAATAATATTTTCCTACCTCTGTGAGGTGGGTTGAACCTATTCCACTTTCCCCTTAGTAAAAATCAACACTGATGGCAGTAATTTATGTTTTGGTCAAGGCCATGAGGACTAATTAGAGCATATTAAGCTGAACCGTGCAGACAGTTCCTACTCTTCTCCTGGTACAGATCTAATATGCCATTTGCATCCTCCTGTCAGTGCTTATGAACGGCTGTTCGCGGGCTGGAAAGTGCATTTTGTTAACAGATATTTCTGCAGTCCCTTAGTAGGAACTTCCACTGTTTCCGGGATTCCTTAATCATTTCCCTAACAACCACGGATAACAAACGTGACCTTCTCGTGAAAAATGAGGCTAGGTCTATAAACATGTTATTAAGAATAAATGAAGCTTTTAGTAGAAGGGGTTAGTTGGGGGTCTTTGCTAGGCAGTTAGCCCCTGGAAACTTGAATGTAAATAGAAAACAATTAAAACTGAAGCCCCAAAGGATACTGCACTCAGCCAGGGAGGCTGTAATTAGGTTTCTGCTGCTGTTAATCGCTTCTAAAGTGAGTGATCATAAATTACAAACATGTTCAGAATCCTCCCAGAGCACAGTCTGAAAAAACTTCTCTGAGCTAGCTTGGGAAAGGGGAAGAGAGGAGAGGAGAGGAGAGGAGAGGAGAGGAGAGGAGAGGAGAGGAGAGGAGAGGAGAGGAGAGGAGAGGAGAGGAGAGGAGAGGAGAGGAGAGGAGAGGAGAGGAGAGGAGAGGAGAGGAGAGGAGAGGAGAGGAGAGGAGAGGAGAGGAGAGGAGAGGAGAGGAGAGGAGAGGAGAGGAGAGGAGAGGAGAGGAGAGGAGAGGAGAGGAGAGGAGAGGAGAGGAGAGGAGAGGAGAGGAGAGGAGAGGAGAGGAGAGGAGAGGAGAGGAGAGGAGAGGAGAGGAGAGGAGAGGAGAGGAGAGGAGAGGAGAGGAGAGGAGAGGAGAGGAGAGGAGAGGAGAGGAGAGGAGAGGAGAGGAGAGGAGAGGAGAGGAGAGGAGAGGAGAGGAGAGGAGAGGAGAGGAGAGGAGAGGAGAGGAGAGGAGAGGAGAGGAGAGGAGAGGAGAGGAGAGGAGAGGAGAGGAGAGGAGAGGAGGAGAGGAGAGTTTTTCCTTCTGTCTCTTGACTTTCCATGTGTATCAGCCAGGCTTCTATATCAATGTT